>NC_089842.1:107939228-108541286 GCF_035609145.1 Eleutherodactylus coqui | reverse complement strand
GTTGCTCTCCCTAAGGAGAAAAGAGCGTTTCTGATGGCCAAATATCTGACCATTGTCTATGTGTATAGCATCGCTCACTCTCCACCTCGCCATACCATGCACATCTCCAGCCCCTTTACCTTCTGTACCACCCCATCACTTGTAGTATGTAAGCTCATTGGAGCAGGACCCTCACCCCCATTGTTTCCATCAACTGATTACTATGTAACCGTGGTTCTGTAATTTTTGTACTTTTTGTCTTTCTGTATTCCCCCTGTCTATGTAAGTGCTGCGGAATATGTTGGCGCTATACAAATAAAGATTATTATTATTAAGAAGTGTTCAAAGGGCTATAGGCAACTTTCTACCTTTTCGTGAAATATGGGACCAAATAAATCACAATCTTCAAAAATACTACTTTCCAGGTGTAAATCTGACTACTGTTGAGCAATTAGTCCCGTTCCGAGGTCGCTAGTGCCTTCACCAGTACATGAGTTCAAAGTCAGCAAAATACGGAATAAGGACCTTCTGGATATGTGACTCCACTTTAATATACTGACAGGCTTGCTCTACTTGGGTAATGAAGGCAACGTGAGGGGAACAAATATTGCATTCAAGGTGGTGAATGAATTGGCAATAAGGTATTTCGGCACCCATGAAAATATTACCGTGGGCAATCTTTTTTTCAACAATGGAACTCGCTGACCACTTGTTGAAGAACGGGCTAGCGCTGGTTGGCACAGTGCATCAAAACAAGAGGCTCATTCCAAAGGAATCTCTTCCCAGTAAACAAGGGTCGGTAAAGTTATTTTTTCAGTTTCGGGAGAGACCAGTCCTTAGTGCCCTGTGTAGTCTTATTGGTGACATATCCTGACTGGAATGCGAATAAAAAGAAAACCAGAAGACAAATGTTCCTTACTGATCTACCTAAAGATTTGGTCCAGGAACATATCTTGTATAAGAAAAAAAAAATAATAAAGAGTTTCAATGATAACTTATAATATGTGTTAGTGATATTCTCAACCATTTAATGGTGAAATGGCAGAAAGTAACAAATCGTTGACAAAGTGGTCCTCTGAAACCGCATTCATAGTGAAACGTGCGATACCATAGAATCATAGAATGGTAGAGTTGGAAGGAACTCCCAGGGTTATCGGGTCCAACCCCCTGCTCAGTGAAGGATTCATTACATTATCCCAGACAGATATTTGTCACAGCCATGCTGTGAGTCTAACGGACTTAGGTTGGGGATCCACGTAAGACAAAAACCATAGGAGTTCCAGGGTTAAAGGAAACCGGTCACCTCCGAACAGCACAATAAACGGGAAGCTGGGATATATTCTTTTATACTCTCCCGATGCCCCGCTGTCTCTATGGCGAAATCCATGTGGCAAACAAAAATCTGACTCTTTTCAGATTGACATGCATACATTCTCCTATAGAAGAGCACATGCACAGCATTCTGAAAAGAGTCCCATTTTTGGGCGGTGCACGGACTTCACCGCGGAGACAGCGGGGGATTGGGAGTGTGGGTGAGTATAAAATAGATCATCGGGCTACCTGTCACCTCCCTGAATGGTACCACAACTTAGTTTATAGTGTACTGTTCAGAGGTGACAGGTTCCCTTTAAGCATGTAGTTAAGGGGTGCGCCCCTGGTGGCCATTGACATACAGGTAGAATGCGCTCTGCCCTGTTTTCTTGCTTAATGGTCATTGCTAAACTACATTATTACTTGCTAAATTCAGAAATGTGTCATGTTTCATCCATAAACTGACCCGAAAAGGTCTTGTACCGTCCTCTTCCTCCCACTTTGTAATATACTTTGTTTCAACTCTTCACCACTTTGAAGATTCCTGCCTGCTGTCAGTGAATGGAAATATTATTGTTTATATGGAAGGTTGAAAACCTGTGCTGACCAAATACTTCTCCCAACTGATGACTTGCTGCAATTGTATCCAGTCTAGAAATTGCTCTGTGAGATGAACCCATCAGCAGCAAAAATCCCTCTTGTACAGTATTATTAGCCTGTCACAATACATCAGCTTGGAGAACAAGCTGCCTGCTTCTTACAGGATTGTATAGACTGGAAACAATTGGCGCAAACAGTCAGCTGTGAGAGGTATTAGGCCAAAACAGGTTTTCTTCCAATTAACAAAGGTTGTTTCCATTCACTGACAGCAAGCAGAGATGTTGCAAATATTTGATGCACAAAGTAAATTACTTTTTCATTATGTGGTGTCTAAGCATGTCTTGTATGTGGTCGGACAATTCTTTTAAATCCTACATATTGTGAACGAGACAATCATGTAATGGAGCACCCCCTTCCATTCACTTTGTCAACCTTTGAACTCCAATATAGTTTACAAACCTACATTGCATTGCTAATCTTGCACTGATCCTGACTTATACTTCTGTATTTTACTCCAGAGCTGCACTCACTATTCTGCTTGTGTAGTCACTGTGTAAGTACAGTACTTATCTTGTATTTACCCTGAGTTACATCTTGCATTATACTCCAGAGCTGCACTCACTATTCTGCTTGTGGAGTCACTGTGTAAGTACAATTCAGTACTTATCTTGTATTTATTCTGAGTTACATCCTGCATTATACTGCAGAGCTGCACTCACTATTCTGAAGGCTTCAGAGCTGAAATCTTCAAGTATTGCCTGCTCTCCCAATGGCTACTCTGTGCTTGTTCTGACGATTTAAATTCTGGCAAGTTTTATCATTTTTCTAGGCACTGTATAGTAATCTGTAATAGTGAAAAGTAACTATCCTCCAGCACTAACGCGCTACAGCTAAGTTGTTAGGAATGTGTCTAGTAGTTGCTATTGGAAACAGTCAGCAAGCTTGCCATCAGAGCGTCAACTATGCTCATTGGTGGAGCTATTCATACATTTTCACCTACATTCACCAACCGGCTCGGTTATCGCTTGGAGACATCATATGTCTCCACCACATCCCAATGGGTAACTTATTATGGTTGGAGGTCCAATGACATTCTCTGCAGCCCTTACATTACACAGATCTACCATTCCGGATCCTAGCAAAGCTGAGTGACAACGGCCGTGACATTCTTAGGTTCATCTAAAGTGATGTTCTTCAGTAGTTTCTCCTGTTCTATTCCAACATTCTTGGCATCAGGCAACAGTCCGCACTGTCCACAGCCATTATCTTCTGTTGTCTTGCATGCAGCGACCCAAAACAAACCCGCTAAAGGTGCTAAGCTGCAAACTGACTGTTATTATGTATTATTACTGAACAGCTGCATTCCACACTGGAACAGCTAATAGGAACCAGAAGTTGAATTTGGGCACATCACTCTGTGAACTAAATATATTCATGCTGGCCGAGTGCCACCTCCAGCCCCTTTACCCGATAGTACCTCTTCTGGCTCCAGATCCACAATGTTAGCAATTTCTAGAAGTAAACTTGAGTCAATCTCAATTGTTTATCATAGTGAAAACTGATTGAAATCCACTCGCATTACTTCCATCCTCTCTAAAAAGTCGGGACACTCCGTGGGGGTCAGTAACCAGCTGCAAGACTTACAGTAGAACATTAGTGAAGAACAATCAGTGTTCTGTCAGGGTCAAACTACAACCACCATCATCCTTAGCCAGGGAGTACACAAGGAAGGGGGTTCTCATGGCCAGTGAACAAGGCGTGCTCCTCTTGGTGCTATTGATGTGAGTGATCCATAGAAGTCAATGGAGAGCCCAACAATATAGAAAGAGGCTCTCATGGCCAGCGAACAAGGGGTGATACTCCTGGTGCTATTAATGTGAGTGATCCATGGAAGTCAATGGAGAGCCCAACAACATGGAAAGGGGCTCTCATGGCCAGCGAGCAAGGGGTGCTCCTCCTGGTGCTATTGATGTGAGTGATCTATAGAAGTCAATGGAGAGCCCAACAGCAGGAAAAGTGGTTCTCATGGCCAGTGAACAAGGGGTGCTCCTCCTGGTGCTATTGATAGGAATGATTTCTAGAAGTCAATGGAGAGCCCAACAGCATAAGCAAAGCCACAGCCCTCAAAGAGTCCCTTGACTCTCTTCCATAGTATCATCAAGGTGCACATTCCCTGTTAGGGTGATCATAGACATTTGTTGGTAGATTCAATGATTTCCGATGGCATCGTCAGGCAATCAGATGTAAATGGAAAACCATGGATCACAGGCAAGGCTCTACTTTTCAATGAGGAGCCAAGGGACTGTGGCAAGTGGTGTAAGAGGACTATGTTTGTTGGATCAATACAGTGGTCAACTATATCTGCTCATACCTATAAAAGCTCCCCAATATCTGACCAGTGGTGTTACTTTGGAGGCCATGTTTTAAAAATCTCATGCTCCCTTGTCCTTGGATGGCAGTGAGACGTGACTCACCTCTATTCCTAAATGTAGGCAAAAACCAGCTATTAGGGTAGTAGCCATTAAGTACCTCCCACCATCCACAGTGTTAACTCAACACATTCCTACTGGATATGAGGCATGGTACAAGATTCTCTTGCCCATCCATACCACAGTCATCATTGCAATTTAGGGACCTGTTAGATAAGGGCTTCAGCTTCAATCTCAACTAAGTGCAAATCATTACTGTACAATTCAGTAATTCCCTTCCTTACAGCTAACGAGAACTTCACGATTCTTGTTTGCCTGAGTGAATGAGCTGGTGATGTCATGAGCTGGTGATGTCATCACCAGCTCGTTCAAGATCAGGCAGCCTGTTGAGACAGGGAAAGCATCATTAGGAATCATGAACTTCTTGTTCACTTCTACTTCAATGTTTTACATTCCTGTGTGAAATACTGAAGATGAGTGTTTAAATGTAACGAGAAGCCAACGAGCCGATGATGCTTTTTATGTTGGCTGAAACTGAACGATGATCCAGAAGCGCACAATACTCATTCATCATTGGCTCACTTTTAAACTGAAAAATTATCATTCACTTTTGTTGGTTTTAACGATTTTTGGAAGGCTAGTCGTCCGTCTAAACGCACCTTACATAAAATACCAAATTGCTCTTGTATCTACCACGGATCCCCCGATGCTCGAATACAATGGCATTCCTTTTGCTGATGTGATTTGGGACCTTGTGCAGACATTTATCTACTGAGAATGAAACCAAGTGTATACAAGCTGCAGCTGTTTTCTTTATTAAATCATTTGTTTGGGACGGGATTCACTTTGGGCTGTTGCCCTTTCCAGGGGAAATAGACAGACATGCGTGTATAATTTGGTTGTAGATGGGTTGCCAGAAGTGTAAAAAACACACACCCTATCCCTGCCAAAATGTTCGTAAAAGAACAACTCCAACTGAAAGGCATCATGTCCCCTGCTTAATCCCTTGCTTTATGAGCGGACCGAGGAAACAAGAAAATCAAGCGAGATACCCTTGTTTTAGTGGCAGACATACTGCCACCTCTGCACAGAAAAGTGCAGTTGGCGCGATCAATACATGATGCCAACACTTGTTGACGTGAATGTGGGAAACACATGCAGGTCTCCACAAGAACATAGACTGCATTACCTGTATTTCTGTGCAACATACTTGGCCCCCTGTTTAGCAAACAGCAAAGTCAAATAACCATTCATTCAGGAGTATTTCCTAGTCAGGGTTCCACAAAACTTTGGGTGTCCCCCTGGCAAACAGAGCTAGCAAACTGATTTTGGTAGGAGTTTCTCAGAAGATGACTAATTTTGGGGGGCATATTAGCACCCAGGGGCGTAACTATAGAGGGTGCAGGGGATACAGTTGCACCCGGTCCCAGGAGCCTTAGGGGGCCCATAAGGCCTCTCTTTTCCATATAGGGAGCCCAGTACTATGAATAAAGCGTTATAGTTGGGGGCCCTGTTACAGGTTTTGCACTGGGGCCCAGAAGCTTCAAGTTATGCCTCTGTGCAGCATGGTTTAGGTATGGGTACAGATAGAGGGGGGGGGGCAGCTCACCTTTTGCATCAGGGCCCCTAAGCCTTTAGTTATGCCCCTGTTAGCACCCCTTAGTCATTCATAAGAAACCAACTCATCATTGAGTTATATAGGAGCTGTATAACTCAGTGAGCTCCCTCTAGTGGTAGCTGTGGGTAGACATAATTTTATTATTTAACCAGGGGATTGTATGAAGGGAGCAGAGGATTTGGAGCTCAGTGTAGAATCTTTTTAGACTAATGCTGCCTGTCCACGGGCGATTTTTCACTGCATTTCCCACGGCGATAATTGGGCCGCGGGGAACGCAGAGAACGCAGTGAACGCTTTCCATAGGCTACTATGGAAAGCGCAGCCCTGCTGTCCACAAGTGGAGAATCATAGCGATTCTCCACTCGCGGAATTTAAATCGCAGCATGCGGTGAGCCTATCTGTCAGACAGGCTCAGCGTGAAGAGTCGTCAGCTCTCCCCTGCTCCCTGCCGGCGGCTCCCGTGGCGGAGATTTGCCGTGGGATATCGCTACGCCTATGGACAGGAACCCTAAGTAGAATTAAGTTAAAGGGACATGTTTCAGTGTAGATCCCCACCATTAAACACTCTGCTATTATAATCCAAGATGGAGATTAAAGAAACCAACTCCGACCACCAGAGATATTAGTAATAAGCCCATAGCTATCATAGACAACCATAGAGAAAAGAGATCAATATTAACTCTTTCAATACCTTAGACCACCAAGCCCTGCACAAACCTTAATCTAGCTCTGACTAACAGACCGGATCCATATTGCCACCAGCATTACTTTTTACTGCACAGTATGGGAAGCGGCCAACTAAAGACTCTTGTTTAGTTATTTGGAGACTCAGCAAAACCCGATATATTTATTGGCGTCTTTCTATTAAACGCTTCCTGCTTCTGATAAACACTCGAAGACTAAAATAAACGCTTCCTGCTTCTGATAAACACTCAAAGACTAAAATAAAGAACTTGCGAAACATGTGAGTAGCCGCCTAAACAGAGACACGTATCAGAGCTATTGTCCCGATACCTGATGTGGTTGCAAACTTCCCTCCCTGAAACGCGTCCCGCCACTTGTCACCTCATCATAGCGTACCAATCTTATAAATGAGGTGGGAGGCAGCGCTGGAGCAGAGATACTCACAATTAATGTCGTATCTCGCCCAGGACCTGATGTTTTACTTTCCTCCTCTCTAAATATTACAAGGAGTCGATGCAAATTTCAGCCGTATGACTTCATCCCTGATTTATCTTGTCACTGTAAGTAGAGAATATTTAGGCGTTGTCCTCTCGGGACTGTTGGGTCAACATACAAGTCTGCATGCTCACAGAGAACATTAAACCTCATATGCTTGGTCCATGCCTTGGGCAACCCAAATTGCTGAACTGTCCCTTGCCGAAGTCTGCATTGGGACTGGATGGCACATAAGTCGCTCATGCAAATCCATATCTTCTCACTTTACGAAATGAATCATAGGACTATTAGGGTTATACAGAAATATGGATGTGGCAAAGAATTCATACTAGTTTCTTGAGTGGTCCCATAAGTTTTATCAATATTTCAATCCCAAAAAGTGAACCTTTTAAGCCCCACCAACATTTCACTTCAGATCACAAAATCAAGACTGTTGGCCATGTGCATGTGAGCAAGCCACCATAGTAAATACATCCACAGTGCCCTCATAGCTTGATGCGAGCCACTTCAGGACTCCCCGTTTCTTAGTCATAGGGACTTAGGGCCCATTCACATGGGCATATTGTACAGTATGTTCGTATTCCTGTACATTCGTATTTTTGGCGGACATAATACGGACACAGCATATGACATCACTGATTTGCATTGTTGCATTCAAAGGACCATTTTTTCATGGATCGATCGATGGCTTAAAAACAAAGGCAGCATGTCCTATTTCTATCCGGATTTACGAACTAAATTCACCCATTGAAGTCTATGGAATTGCGTAAGAATGCAACAAATATGCAGTTGCATGCGTATTCACTTGCCAGGAGACAGTGAGCTAAAAAAGTGATATCAAATGCGCTTTCTTGCGTTTTTTTTTTTTTTGCACATGTAAAAAATGCGATGCAATGCAGACGTAAAAAGCGAGCACACATCGAAAACGGATGCAACATGCATATATACACAGTGAAAACGGTGCGCTTTTCACAGACCAAGACTGCATACGCCTGTGTGAAGGAGCCCTTATAGGAGAAGTAAGTCAGTCCCTGGCATTCACTACCAGCAAGCAGAGATTGTGAAAATGGTGGGGAATTGAAACGTAAAGTACAGTAAAAAGTTAAAGATGATGATGGAATGTTATCCAACAAGACTAGGATGTGGCAAGCTGGAGGCACGTGTCACTTCCAGCTCAGTATGGAACATGTTATACATGGCGCTGTGGTTTATGATGGTGAAGAACAGCGGCCATGTTTAAAGAGGGAGATAAAGATTGGAATTTCAGTGAAATCGAGTTCATGTCCGTCTATAAATGACTGTTAGTCTCAGCCATTAGTCATATGTACATCTGGAAAAAATAGGTGACAACCAATAAAGCTGCCATGCAAGAATACGCTATGTATATGGACTGTGTGCAGGCATATCATGCACAGTGATGTAGTCACACTATTATGAGTGATGGATTTTTCACTATATGTTCATTCTATGCAGTGTGAGCTCATCACATATGCCATCCGATTACGTCAGGGATGCACAACCTGCGGCCCACGATACCATTTACTGCGGCCCCCAACCATCTGGTTATACACATGCTTGTATGTCACTGGTTGCTGCACAAATCAGGTCAGAGAGAAGAAGAGAGGCACATATCACAGGGGCAGGGATGGGTAAATACTAATGGTGCCCTCTACAGCCATATTTAGGCCCTTATATGTTGGTGGTATGGGAGTCTCCTGACCACCATGTGGCACTTCTGAAAGAAGTAGAAGAGGTAGCCATACAGAATGCAGCTAACTTCACTGTAAGTTATGGAAGTAGTAAGCAATCAGTTGTACCAGGAACTCACATAAACTATAACGGAGAGAGGAACGTGCAGGGTCTCTCCCTTTCCGAAGTGCGAATAGCAGAATCCATTCTCATGATAGGTGGGAGTCCTGAAAGTATAGCTGACACCTGCAACACCCCAGAGGAGTACCCCGGCCATTTGACAAACGTGGGGAGCTGGGAGGGTTAAGTGCTGGCTTGTCACAGTGGCAACTACCAGGCTCCTTTCCCAGAGGGATGACATGTAGCGAAGGCCAGAGCTGAATTGCAGGCTACCGTTGACACCCCTAGGATAGGGAATGCCAATAAACAGGATGAGTGGGGTAGTAGTTGGCATGGGTGACGCCACCGTTCCTACACACCGGTATGTTGCACGGCGGAGAATAAACACAGACACTGATTTCCTCTGTACCTTGGGTCCCTGGGAATGGTTAGGGCCCGGTATGAACTTTACTTGGAATAATTTTGGCAAAACAATTATTACACAGCAATTCAGGTACGATTCTTCACAGTGCAAGTAAGAAAGGAAGTTCAGAGGTCAGGGAGGATACACAAGATGAATACGGTCCTGCAGTCTGCGTTATCTGTCAGGTACCGCTCTTGGACTGGGAGCACTCCGGAGGAGGAAAGGGTAGGGGTCACTCCACAGACACTCTGGTAGTATTATTTACTTTAAGGATTTGTACCCCACCCTGGAGATGTGTGGGTGTGACTTAGGAAAGTACTTCTACATGGTGATCCTGACTTTGAACAGCAGCATAGGAAAACTTGTGAGTTTGAATTAGTACCTCTGCACTGGGTCTTGTCAAGAAAAGTGATTACTTACAAAAGCTCTCTCTTAGGCTTGGGGCTCACTCCACTCACATTCAAAATGCAGTCGCTATGGGATATCTCTCCTTCTCCTCCATCTTCACCACAAGGAAGCTGAAGGTGCTTCCATGTGGCTCTGTGTTAGGTGGTAGACCGGTTGGAAACCTCTCAAGATGGAAATCACAGATTTAAGACGGAACTCCTTTCCTGCTCTCAAGCCCTCCTATTTACACCTTCACTCATACCACATGACCTGATAGACTAATACATCTACATGCAGGCAATGATTTTATTGAAGTTAACCTCTCAAGCGCCGCAGCTGTGCAACACCCATATTGGAAATGATATGACAGCGCATCTACATAATACAAACATGTATGACATTTATGGAGGGGACCAGGATGATATTCTGGGACACTAAATGCCTATCAAATATTTATGGCATAGATTTTCAATATGTTATAAATGTCTCACATGGTAATACCCTTTACATTTTATTGCAGCCCTTGAGAATTGGTTTAATCCAACAACGGTGCCCTCAGACCACAAAAGCACATGCATCCCTGTGTTATATCCTGAGTCCAGCAAGAACCCAGAGCTTTAGGCCTCCTTCCCACGAACGGATTTACGCCGCGTAAATTCGCGGCAAAAATCCGCTGCGTTGCCCCATGCTATTAGGTTCTATTGAACCTAATAGCTCAATGCTCACGATGCGGAATTCCACCGCGGAATTTCGCACCGTGAAATCTCCCGTCCTCACCCGCAGCATGCTCTATTTGCCGCGGGTGTACGCGCTGACGGCTTCCATTGCAGTCAATGGAAGCCGTCCGTTCACGCTATCTCCCGCTGTAACCAGCGGAAGATAGCGTAAAAAAACGCTTTCCCGCCTACCGCCGCCGCGTCATATGACGCGGCCGACGCGTCACGTGACACGGCCGGCCGCGTCATGTGACGCGGTGGGCGTGTCACATGACGCGACGGCGGTGGGCGGGGAAGCGTCTTCACGCTATCTTCCGCTGGTAAGTATGGGGTCTCTGGGGGGCGCCGTGACGGGCTTCACTGCGGAATATTACGCGGCGGAGCCCGTCACGCTCGTGTGAAGCCGGCCTTATGCTACATCTCTGTCCACGTCTGTTATATCCATGCACCTACATTCTATTTGTAAATACTTTTACATATTGGCAAGAATCCTGCACTTCCTCACACTGCAGTTACCAGTTTGCCCTGCAGGTGTCACTGTTGTAATTGGAAATCATTAATAAGATACTATTTTTTTTTCTACAGCTAAACATCTCCAGCCATGTACTGCACAGGTGTGAATAGACCCCTAATAATGCCTTTATCCAAAAGATAAATTCCTGTAATCAGTGAAAATGGACAGATACAAATATGCAATTAGCGGAGATGTTTACTGCCAGCTTGCAGCATGGCTCCAGCGATTTGAATGGTAATTGACCATAATCCTGTGTAGCTATTAATGCCAGAGAGGAATTTCAGCATCTCTTGTCTATGTGTCAAAAAACACCCCTAAACATGAAAGAAATTACATACAGTTAAAAAAGAAAGTGCATGACTTCTCTGGAAGAGAGTGCAAAAGAATGCAAGGGTGCAAGAGAGTGCAATGTGTGAGAGCGTCCTGGTCATTCCCCAGATCCTGGAAGGAGTTCAGTAAGACAGATGCCATTGACAAGGAATGACACACTAAAGGAATGACATCTGTCAGTGCAGTGTCTGCCAAGCCAGGCCTCAGCAGATTGCCGCACACTCCGAGGTTGAAGGGACTCATTTCATAATGACAGCAACAAAGCAACACTGAGCAAATGTAATGTGATGATTTCATGAGCATGCTTGCCAGCACAATTAGGAGAGTTGTGTTGCTATTTTTGCACGCCTGGCTGGCTGATCACTCAGTGTGCTGTCTGGCAAACTATTCTTGCAGCAGATTCAGCACTAGAGGGCGCTGGTGTCCCTTAAAGGGCAATTCCAGTCGCAACTTATACTACCATGGGGATAGGTGCACACTAGAGTATTCTGGGGCCGTGGGCTGTCTGTTTAATTCCATGGACAGCATACAGCCCATTGGGGCTGTATAAATGGCCGCTTTTCACACTGACACATGGACCATGTGCAAAAACTCATGGCAGGTCCTATAACTGTCAGTTTTACAGATGAGAAATAGGACATGCCAATGTCTCATGGGCGCAACTCACAATTAGGGCTAGTCTACATATAGCCTAAATGTTAGACATATGTTTTTTGCCTTTCTCTGTATCAACAATAAGCTGAAATGGATGGACATTTTTTTTTCGGCCTTACATACTAGGTTAGTATGTAAAAATTAAAGGGTATGCTTAAAAAAGCCATTATAAAGGGCACTTCTGGCTTCTTGTACCTATTACACCCTTTTTCAAAGAATATTGAGGAAACAATGGTCTACATTCATTTCCAGAGATGTCCAGGAAATGCTTTTGTGCTAGGTTGCTCCAGCTATTCATAATAGTCAGGACCCCAACTGCACTTTTCTAGGGCCCAATAAGTTGCAAAGGACAACAGGAATAGGTTGTAAGGGGTGAAGGAATAGCCTTCCTCCGTCAACAGCAAGGCTCTGTTCACATCAGCGCTGCAGGGTCTGTTCAGGCCTCTGTCACTAATTCCCCTGAGAGTTCGAGAAGAAATAACACAGCATACAGCACTATTCCATCTGGCGTGGTCAGCGGGTCCTGTTCAGCGCCAGCAGGTGCCGAATCCAGCACTTACGGTTTTTCACGCTGTTTGGTTCCTATAACGGCTCCTAGAGGGCTGTCTGTCGCACAAGTGTCAATGAGCCCTCATTTGGGGGATTATAGTAGGTAATTGTTCAAAACTGTTTATTAAGAGGTACGGTCATGGTTTGGAGTATCTGTTGGTGTGAAAGTTTCTGGTGTGGTACGGAGACCACAGGAGAGCTTGGAATATCCTGTCGCCAGACTTGAGAAGACTAACATTCACAGTGACTAATTGGCATGTGGTAGAGCCTCCCCTATGGGAAGAGTCCGTAGGAAGGGTATCAAATGCATGTTATGGCACAAATAGGGTTCGTGAAATTGACTGCAGTGGCGGATGGCCTGGAAAGTTGGGTGAACCCAGAGACAATCTGAAGTTAGACAGAGCTGCGATCCTGGAGCTTCATGGTTGCGGAGAGAGGGCATCTCCGACTGGTGTGACCTGAACAAAATGCACAAAAACCACCCCCTTCTCATGGTTGAAAGGCTGTGTAGTGGTGTAGTTGACCGTGTGTAAGACTACACCTAAGTATTAGTCCTGGAATCAGGAAGGAATTTTTTCCCTCAAATGGGTAAAATTTGCTTCTACCTCATTGGGGTTTTTTGCCTTCCTCTGGATCAACATTAGGGGGAATAATAGGCTGAACTGGATGGACATTTGTCTTTTTTCGGCCTTACATACTATGTTACTATATAGCGTTCCTGTGGTTCTTAAAGAAGAGGAACTGTTATTTGTACCTGGTACCTGACGAACTAAGAAAAAAGTTTTGCTTGACCGCGGTTTGTGTCCCATGTCTTTTATCACAGAACCAAGGTTTACCCCCAACGAGTGGTGCTCCTATCACTCCCCTTATTGTATGTATCTGTGTAGCATATTGCGACTTATGAGGGCTGTTGGGTTCTTTTTGAAACACTATGGAGCAGTATAGAGAGATAGGAGTAGTGGTGGTAGTACCTGTTCCTGCCTAATCACGATCTATTCTTACTACAACTATTTCTTTAAGTACCCCAGGTAGTTGAGTACTTCCCTAGGTACTAGAAGGAGAAGTGGGCATCCCAGCAGCGCTATGATTGGTTCTACCATTAAAATCTGTTGGGCATCACCATTGGTATCAGACAGGAATTAACACGAATTCATATCTTGCTCATGGAGGAGAATAGATATTCCCATTACTATGGCAGTTCTCAGGTGCTCAATGTCGCCCCCTCCTGTTGAGTGCAGAAAGTGACAACTGTTCTGAGCACATATCTGGTTCTGAAAAAGTTGATTATGTCAAGGATTCCTTTTTATTTGCCTATTAGAGCTTCCCAGAATTGACCAGAGGGCCACAGATGGACAGTGTCTCCTTTAGAATATAAGAGGGGCCAAAACGTTCATACAAAGAGAGAACATTTTTGCTGAGGACATTAACAATGACGCTCATGAATGTAGTTATGAACTGGCCATGATATACAGTAAATTAGGACGGCGCTTGAGCATTTTTGCAGGGTAAAACTTGTCGGGATTCCAAACAGTATGGGAAAATGAGCCCAGCTTGGTGCCAAAGGGATGAAAAGAGATTAGAAGCAAGAATGTAACAGTGGATAGTGATTACTTACTAATGCATGACCTGCTATCTGAATGGAGACGGAAGCCTGCTTTGCACTCGCAGTGATATGACCCCGGGGTGTTGACACACCGCTGTTGGCATCCTCCATTATGGACTTGGCATTCATCGACATCTAAAAAGAGAAGCAGAATGGTCTGGTGATAACTGAGGACACTGGACTGAAATTAATATACAAATCTAATAACCGTCTCTGAGCACGATTGTCCGAAAATAAAAGGAAACCATAAAAGAGGTAAAAGTTATTGAGCCAAATAGCGGGAGTTGCGGGCCAGAATGCATAGATTTGTTTTTTGGTAATGATCTTCCTAAATAAAAGACTCTATAGGGCTACAAAAAGGAAAATTATTTTTAATATAGCATAAAACTCAAATATCCCCTCCAGCAGATGGGACATTCTGGCTATTGTCCTTCCCCTCGTTAACCGTTATTTATTCAACACCAATTTTTACCTTGATTAGAGTCTGTGTCCAACCCCAAAAAATCTTATTCGCAAATGTGTGGTGTACAATGCTAAGGTCTTCAAAGTTTTCCAGACTCCTTTTTACTATATTGTAATAGTAGATTGATTCTAACTAGAGATGAGCGAGCATACTCGCTAAGCACAATTACTCGATCGAGCATTGTCCTTAGTGAGTACCTGCCCGCTCGGAAGAAAAGGTTCGGCTGCCGGCGGCGGGTGAGAGATCAGTTGCGACAGTGAGCGGGGGGAGCGGGGGGGGGAGAGAGAGAGAGATCTCCCCTCCGTTCCTCCCCGCTCTCCCCCACTGCTCCCCGCCGCCGGACCTTTTCTTCTGAGCGGGCAGGTACTCGCTAAGGGCAATGCTCGATTGAGTAATTGCCCTTAGCGAGTATGCTCGCTCATCTCTAATTCTAACCCAAATTTGTCTCATGACACTGTAATGGTTCAGGACCGTGATGCAATACTTCTCTTGTTTAGCCATTATCCAGCATGGGTAAGATAGGACAGCTTCCAACAGTGTAGGGGAAGGGATAATAATCACATGGGTGCCTATAGGGTGGTCATAGATTGGCTAATGTAGCCAAAAGACCAACCTCCAGTACCTGAAAAATCAAAAACACAACTTCTAATAGATGTAAAGCTCATAGAGACAGATATAGGGCATTCATCGGATTCCTTTGAAACACAAAGTCAGTGGGTGCAATAATACCAATTAAATATTTCCCCGACCCCTGCATCCATTAGAGCGGTCTTAAGCAAGTGTGTAAAGCCACATGGTTGGTTGAATGGTTATAGAGGTTAACCAGAGCGGTTTCAAGGCTCCTTTAAAATATGCTATACAGTTAGTCAACTGATCCAATCAGAGAAGAGCTTCTTACATTCCGCCCATGAGGAGCCTGTAAGTTACTCAGAGGGCTGTATTGGTCTCACTATCCTAATGTGTCCACTACATATGGTTAGGATGACAAACATCAGGTTATAAGTGAATTCCTGTGAATTATTACAATATTTGGCCACTTGCCACTTGTACAAGTAATTTATACACTATATAGCTGATCACCAGGAAAACCTTTTAGTAGCTGATCAGTTCAACTGCAGTATCTTTGAAGAAAAAGGTAATACCTGGGGTCCATTAAAATCACTGGACTATCCATATAATGTAAAGATGCCGTTATGGTCCTTCACTCAGGCCAATGGAGCTAGGTCCCAATAGGGTGACCCATATGTATTACTTCCATAGGCCATACTGTAGAATATATAAAGGGGTTGTCTAAGTAAGGAGTTGTACAAGAAGGACCACCCATTTAATGACCCATCAAAACTATAACAATCGACCAAAATGAGCACATTAATTTCCAATGGCTTTAGACACAGTTGCAGTAATTTAGTGTTAACGAACATCATATATGTCCGGCCAAAAGATCATGGATAGAACGGACAGAAAAGTTTCATTCTCTGTAGAAGAATTTTAGGGTGATCGTTAAGGTGAAGTAAGATCACATGTTGTGCAATTTTATGAAGACAGCGTGTCTCTGGCAGTCGCGGAATTTACTTCCTGTTGTCCTGGTTACATAAGGAAATGTACAAAGTTTATATTGCTTTCTTTCGAGTCTTCTACATAGTTCTTTAAGACCCCATCTTGTATCCATTTTCAATGCCTATCTAAGATAATATCTTCAATGCTCCTGGAATGTTCTCAGGAAGCGAAGCCTGGACAACAGCCAATGTGTTCTTCAGAAATGCCAGACAGCAGGGGAAATAAGCAGAAGTTGCTATATGATAGACTGTTATCGGAGTGGGGTTGTCTGGTCTTCTCCAAAGCTGTGAGTCCCAGCATTTGTCAGGCCGCCGACTAGCAGATATTGCTTATATCTGACAGTCTAGTATGTCAGAAGCATGTAATGCAACAGAGCCAAGTTTGTGATAAGGCACACTTCTGTGAATTTCCATATAATAGCAGATAAGCCTAATGAGTAAATGAGTTATCTTAGACCAGCTGCACACAACTGGATTTTAGTTGCGGCTGAAAAAACAGAACATTCGCATTGTGATTTCCACGAGTGGATTTAAAATCGCAACATGTTCTATTTTTGTGCAGAATCTGCACAGATGGCTTCCATTGAAGTCAATGTAAGCCATCCAACCCGCAGCCCATCTGCAATCGACATTGGGTGAGGGCTGCAGTGAGGCACTGCGGATTGCAAGGTGAGAGGAGAAGTAGGCCACAATCAGCCGTGGGTACCCGCGTCATCGTCTAGCAAAAGCATGGGAAAAACTAAAATTTTGAAAAAAATCTGTACTGTGCATGACCAATGGTGAGCATCTACGGTCATCTGCAATACAAAAAGAGTAGGTACGCAGAGTCGCCGGACGGGGTCAGAACCGGATTCTACTGCAACCTCCAGCATGCAGGATCTGATTCATTTGTGTGAGGCCAGCCTTAGTTGTAAATAGTTGCATAACATATACACATTATATTTTATATATATATATGTATGTATATATATATATATATATATATATATATATATTGTATTGGCTGCTAAGGGTATGTTCAACATGTAGAAGAAATGCTGCAGATTTTTTGCTGTGGAAAGTTCCGCAACAAAGTCCGCAACATTCCTGCTCCACCATTGGTGCAGACTTTGACTCCAAATCAGCTGTGGAGTGAGGGCTGAAATTTAGCTCCACCCCTGTCCCGCACGCTCTAATTGCAAATAGTGCCGAGGGGGCGGGAGCTCAGTTCCTGCTCCCCGCTCTTCCATCCTCCTCCCCCTGCAAAGAGGGACACCGTATATCGGCCGGGCGTGAATACCCGGCCCATATACGGTCGTCTGAATAAGCCCTTTGACTGTGTTTTTGATACAGAAAGGCTACAGATTTTGCTGCAGAATTTTCCACAGCGTAAAATCTGCAGCATTTCCACTATGTGTGAACATACCCTAAAGGCCCATTTAGACACAATTATCGCTCAAAATTAGCTCAAAAGTCGTCTTTTGAGCGATAATCGTTGCGTGTAAATGTGCCCATCTTTCACTTTTCTGCCGAACAATGGATTTCAGTCTGGCATGTAATCCATTGTTCGACAGAACAGTTGATAAGAAGGACCGCATGCTGTGTTCTGCCCGGGGAGCGCTGATTACATTGTCTCAGCTGTCAGCCTCCCAGAAGAACAAAGGGAATGTATTCAGCGAACAGTGGGTGGTCTCTTCCCTGAATACAGCTCCTGGCTGCTCACATGCTACTAATAGGCATTAGTACCAAGTAGTAGTTTTTGCAAAATGATCTCTCAAAAGCCATCTTTTGAGTGATCATCTTTGTGTCTAAATGCATCTTAAGGGGCTTCTTATCTGGGCAAATCTTGGCCTAATCTTATGAGCACTGATCGACAGACGATGTGAATCGGCATCTACAATTCTTTTCTATGAGTGGGGAATCACTAGTATAGGAACAAGCAATCACTACTATGATCGCTGTTCCCATAGAGCCGCCTGTGCATCTTCCCTTTCATACAGACAGATGTACAGCAGACCAGAGAGCATTTATAAAAAGCCACAATCATTTGCTCATTCGTTATCTTATCCTTGTCCCTTTTCCATGGCCCGACAATCAGAGAAACTAACATTTGGATGAACATTGATACCTGATAATCAGGATGTATGAAAGGACCTTCAGACAGTGTCCTTCCCCATGCTTTACACTGCAGCTCTGCTTGTTTAGATTGGCTGCTGTGTATCATTATATGCTCGGCAGGAAGTTAGTAATTATAGAACTTCTTTTCACTATGCAAAGAACAAAATCATTATAAACGACACAAAACTACCGTATACCTGCAGGTGAGAAAGATGCAAACTTCTGCACAAAGAGAATGACCCTCAATAAAGATGGAGTCTCCCGTACCCCCGCAGATAAACATAATCATTTGGGCATTATATATCATTTGCCAACAAAATAAATACTGACCATTCATTCTCTGCCATAGTAATAATCCAGCAGGCTGGTATGGCCATCTGTATCACTGGATCACACATTTATGACTACTCTGCAGTACATAACCAATCATCCTTATCTCATGCATTGGGTTTTATGAGATTGTTAATATGGGGCCAGTTTTAGGCAGAATGTGGCCCTGGGAAAAATTAAAAGTGGAGCCCCAAACCCTGCAATATTGTACCAAAAATACAGGGACATTCATTCATTTGAGAAACTGTATAAAGAGCTGCAGCGGTGACCGGTAGCGCTCCCAGGGCATTGCTGGAGTCTTAAGGGATTGGGTGCACAACTCCCACGGACTAGGTCTTGTCCCAACACCATAAAAAAAAAAAAAAAAATATATATATATATATATATATATATATATATATATATGTATATACACACACACATATATATATCTCAAACAATACTGCTACATCAGACCAAATATTACCACCATACACTGATGAACTATGATGGTATAAATGGGTATTATTTCACTAAGAAATACTCTAAGGGGCCTTTTAGACGGGCCGATATATGGTTCAGATTCCAGCGGGTTCTACCCGCTCGTTCGATGGTTCAGTTTCTGCAGGCATAAAACTGAACGACGATCACCTCGTATAAACAGGCAGTCTTTCATCTATGAATGACTGCCTGTTTACTTTGAATGTAGGCAGGCAGGCTGAACATCCCCGGTGCTCTCTGCTCCATTCACTAGGGATGATTGTACTTCTATAAAAGCACAGGAACAATCATTGCTGGGACGACCTGTTGGGCATCTGTACCCCACAAGTCACCCTGTGTAAAAGGGCCCTAAGACACAGTTACTAGGTTCAGAAGTAAGAAAATAGCAGTTTTAGCCTGCTGTTACCAGATAGATAAGAAGGCAGAACATAATAGGTCATATGACTAATTATACCATAATGGACAACCTCCTGTATGATGTAGTCTGGTCCTTGTAGTGATTGAGGGCAATGTCCTGTTCACTCCATGATGATTGCTAATACTCTTTTGCCACTCAATTAAGTTTTACTTTACAGAAGGCCATAAATAAACTATACAGCAGTGAACGGAGAGAGAACACTGCAGAACACGGCCGGGTCGGAGTCCGACTGTGAGATTCCGCAGCAGAATCTGCCTCTGTGCCCCGGCATTGACCCCCGCGTACTTATCTTGGTTTCTTCTCTCTGCTGTACGGGTGTACAGGCTGGTGCACCGCCAAACATGCAGAGAGTCACACCGGTGATGACGCAGATGCATCGCGACTCCACGCGGGACGGACAATCTCCATTGCCTGTGCGAGGCTCGCAGTAGAATAGGACATGCTGCGATTTTTCCCCAAGAGCGGAAAATTGCAATTGATTTCCACTCCTATGTATGGAAAAGTGTTTTGCTTAGCATGTCTATGGGGAGTATTTGCTGTCAGATTTGGGGGTGAATGCTCACTCTGGATCCCACAGTGCAAATACGCCCGTGTGCATTGGGTCTAAGAGTCTTAGACATTAACCCATGTTGTAATTCTTCATCTCTCAGGTTGGTTTCATTGTGCCATTTTCACCTGCTGCGAGAGCAGAATATGAAACCAATGACTTACAATGGTCTCATTCCCATCTGCGATGTTGAGGGGATACAAAATTGTGGCTTACTCTATCTTTCTGCGATGTGCGTTTTTTTTTTTTAATCTTCCATGTATTCCTATGGAGGCTTTTTTGTAGCGTTGCGATTCAATTTTAACATTTCAAAGTCCCATTGACTTTTGCGATAAAAAATTGTGCGAATTTATCGCAGGCAGCAGCAATGCGATGCGAGATTATTCTCCAAAAAAAGGATTGCTGATGCTCACAAATTGCAGTGAATAAAGATCCGATTTTACCTCAATTTTCTCACGGCAAAATCATGATGGCCCTGTGGAATTAGCCTCAACTGGTACCACTGCCTTAATGTGGAACTCGGAGTAAACTTTCAGGTGCTCTGCCAGATTACTCCGTAGTGTTACTAAACAAAATCCACACTACAAAAAGCAGTAACACCAGTGATGTCACTGTACAAGGCCCATGTAATATCCCCACACATAACCACAACTGTTACCACCAAGTAGTGACTGGATAATATTTTTACTATCATGTTACTGAACAAAAACCACTATACAAGGACCAATTACACCATGCAAGGCTCAAAAAAGCATGACCGCTACCATTACCACCATGTACTGACTCAACAGTTTTATCATTATGTTACTAACTGAAAACCACAATAGAAAGACCAATATTACCAATAATAATACTAGGCAAGGCCCAAATATTGTAATAGCGGCACACCACAACCACTACATAATGACCCAATAATATTACTGACAGAAAACCATTACACAAAGCCTAATATTACCCCCATATAGTGGTGGATACCAGTTTTTCACAGGTGTTCTATATAGTATAATACCACTGTACAATATAGTAGGGCCTCTATTATATAATAATGCCACCAACTATATAATACTGCCCCACTAGCAAATACAGGGTGGTTTAAAAAGAATGATGGAAACGTAAAGCTGATTTCTTCATTCATGAACTGACAACGGCCAGAATGACATGAAAGGACAAAAGCACTCTTTATGTTTTTAATACACCTTCCAAATGTTTGATGTGGATGCCATTGGTGACATGGTAATTATCCGTTCAGTCGCATCTGACCCTCGGTCACTTTTTTGGATCAATGTTCTCCACGCATTCCTGTCTTGCAGTTCCGCGATTGACATATTCACGGTGGCCTTGATTGTATCTAGCCATCTTGTTCTTTGTCGTCTTCTCTTTCCACTAACCTTGCCAAGCATCAGTACTATTTCCAGTGAGTTGGCCTGCATCACATGGCCAAAAAAAGAGAGCCGCTGTTTGATGATTTTTGCCCTCTAGTGATGTTTTCGGTTTGACATGATCTAACACTACCTTGTTCGTTGTCATGGCGGCCCAAGGTATCCGTAGCATTCTCCTCCAGCACCATAGTTCAAACACATCAATTTTCCTTCTGTCTGTTTTCCTGAGTATCCAACTTTTGCAACCATATGTTGTTATGGGAAAAACGATTGCATTGACCAGTCTGGTTTTTGTTGCAATGCTAATATCCTTACTTTTCCAGATCTTTTCCATTCCTTGCATTGCAATCCTACTAGAGATGAGCGAGCATACTCGACCGAGCTTGATGCTCGTTCGAGTATTAGGGTGATCGAGATGCTCGTTACTCGAGACGAGCACCACACGGTGCTCCTCTCGATTAAACGAGCACTGACCATTGAATTCAATGGAGCCGGCAATACAGCCGTCTCCATTGAAAGCAATGGGCTGCCGGCTAGCGCGGGATGAATTTTTGGGAAGGGCTTAAAAATATAAGCCCTTACCTGAAAATCATCCTAAAATGTGTAAAAAGTAAAAAAAAAAATATATACTCACCTTGTCCCGGCAGAACGATGTTAGCCCATTGAATTCAATGGAGCCGGCAATACAGCCGGCTCCATTGAAAGCAATGGGCTGCCGGCGATCGCACAATGAATTTTCGGGAAGGGCTTAAATATATAAGCCCTTCCCTGCAATTCATCCAGAAATGTATAAAAATAAAAAATATATATATATACTCACCTGGACCCGGCAGACGGAGTTCAGCTGCGGCCAGCTGGCAGTTCTCCTGAACTGCTCTGAACAGCTGTGAGTAGTATTCAGGAGCCGGGGATTTAAAATCCCCGCCTGCTGAATGAGCTGCCTCTGATTGGTCACAGCCTGACCAATCAGAAGAAGATCTCACTCACACCCATTCATGAATTCATGAATGGGTGAGTGAATGCTGCCTCTGATTGGCTCAGCGCAGCTCTCAGCTGAATGACAGCAGTTCAGCACCACAGTGCAGGGGAAAGCAGGAGAAGACACGGCTCGGAAGCTGAAGGGAGGTGAGTATCTATTTTTTTTGTTTTTTAAATCACTTTTAATTCATTTCCAGGGAATGGCTTATATGTAAAGCCCTTCCCTGGAAAAGAATTCAGGTGTGCCAGCGGACCATTGTCTTCAATGGAGTCGCCGGCAGCAGCAGCGGCTCCATTGAAGAGAATGCCTGCATTTTTATTTTTTTTTACACTAAAATCTTTCTTTTTCAGGTAAGGGCTTATATTTTTAAGCCCTTCCCGAAAATTCATCCCGCGCTCGCCGGCAGCCCATTGCTTTCAATGGAGCCGGCTGTATTGCGGCTCCTTTGAATTCAATGGGCTAACATCGTTCTTCTCTGCCACAGTTGTTACAGCTGTGGCAGAGGAGAACGATCTTTATGCTGACAGTGCGGGGGGGGGGGGTCTCACTCTTGCCACTATTGTGGCTTAATAGTGAGACCTCGGAGCCCGAAATGCAGCCCTGCATGTTGCTCCTCGCCTGCCCTATCCATTTCTGTGTTTTTTACATGACTTTGGTGATTTGCTCAGATTTTCACAAATGAAAACCTTAGCGGAGCACCAGTCATATACAAAAATGCTCGAGTCGCCCATTGACTTCAATGGGGTTTGTTACTCGAAACGAACTCTCGAGCATCACTGAAAGTTCGACTCGAGTAACGAGCACTCGAGCATTTTGGTGCTTGCTCATCTCTAAATCCTACCAAGTGTAATCTGTCTATTGATCTCAGGTCCAGATTGCCCATTGCAATTGATTTTGGATCCAAGGAAGAATAAATCTTGGACCGTCTTGACTTCTTCGTTGTTAATTTTTATGTTTACTGTACTGCCGCTTACTGTGGTCATGACTTCCGTTTTCTTGCTGTTGAGGTACAGTCCCATGTGTTCGCTTTCCTTTTGCACTCGTTGGATAAGGTATTCCAGGTCCCTTTCACTTTCCACAAGCAGGGTGGTGTCATCCGCATATCGGAGGTTGTTGACATTTCTGCCACCGATTTTGACTCCGATTCCTGATTCATCCAGATAGCATCGCCTCATGATTGTTTCTGTGTACAGATTGAGAAGGACTGGTGATAGAATGCAGCCGTGCCGTTCGCCTTTCTCAATTCTGTACAGATCTGTGTTTCCATTAGCTGTCCTGACTGTTGCTTCTTGGTTTTTGTAAAGCGACCTTATCAGCTGTTCAATATGTTCTGGGACGCCCATTTGCTTCAGACACTTCCAAAGCTTGTCATGTTCGACACAGTCAAAAGCTTGGCTCGACAAAGCTTTGGTGACATGCTGGATGTCAGGTGGGTAGTCCTGTTCTGTCCAAATGTGCCCCGACATATCGTCTATTATCGATTCCACTGTAGTAAAGGCATGTTATTTTAGGCCATCTTGTGTCACCAATGGCGCCCGCATTGAACATCTGTAAGATGCATTTTAGCTGCTGTATGTCAATTCATGTGTGAACAATCAGTTTTACTTTTACACCATTCTTTTTGAATCACACAACAGCTCCCTTTATGCAATAATGACCCCGACGGTATAAATACCCCTATTATGTAATAATGTCCCCAGCAATACAATAGTAGCCCCATTAAACAAGCAATTTTCAGCTAAAGTCATCCCAAGTAAAAGCGAGACTCAAGAAATCGCTCATTAGTCACTAGTTGCTTTGTTTCAGGCCACTGCACTGCAATGAAGGGATTAGTGAGCGACTTCAGAATAAACAGGTAGTTGCACATCTATGAATGACTACCTGTTCACGGTGAATGGAGATGGGCAGCCGGCTTGAAAAGATGTCCGATGCGCTTCGCCTCCATTTCCTGAACGACTCTCATTCCAATGTAAAAATACAGGGGCAATAGTCTTTTGGACTGCTTTCGGGTGCCTAAAACCACCCTAAAGCGCCTTCACACTGGCGTTAAAATCACGCAATTTTAGCGCAATGCGAGAATGAGTGAAAATACAGAATTATGAAACCAATGATTCTCAATGGTTTCCTTCACATTTGGGATGTTTTGACTCTTGCAATATTGCGATTAAAAGAAAATTGCGGCACATCCTATCGCGGTTTGCGTTTTTTTTATCTTCCATGTTTCCCTATGAAGCCGCCTTTTTATCGCATCGCAAAGCAAAAACTTGCGATCTTTATGCAATGCGTTTTTTAACATTAGAAGGCCTATTGACGTTTGCACAAAACAATTGAAGCAAAATCGTGCGATAAAAAAAGCGCAAGAAAATTCCAAGTGTCAGTGATGTTCTTGCGAGAAAAAGCAGCATTGACGCTTGAAAGTCGCGCAGGGAGGGAAAAACAAAATCACAATTTTGCCGCGATTTTCTCACTGCGATATCACGATCGCCAGTGTGAAGGAGCCCCAAGATCTGTGTTAATATCATGCTGTAGGGTGAAACAGCGTTATAAGGGCAAGATGGGGGTTGTAGTCTCATAATAGAGGAGACCTGTTTTTTTGCAACATTTTTCATACGCTGTTTTTATATTTGCACCCCGTCATTCTGCAGCTCACGACATGCACAGTTAGTAAATGTTCCCTTCTTATAACAATTAGGGGATCGTGCAAAGAGCCTCACATGAAGCTTAGAAAGCAAAACAAATGATTTTTTTTTCCAAACCCAAATTCCTTTCTAATTAATCTGTCAGTGCCTTGCACATTTGTAACATGTCAGGGAATGTTTAATGACTGGAAACCTAAATCCCATTGATTGTACGTTTAGCTTACCACCAAACATCTGCCAAGGTAAAAATAAAACTCAGCCCATGAAGTGAGCGGCGCATTTCCCTCCCTTGACTGCAGGGGGCAGCATTTAGCAAAAGGTTTTGCTGCTACAACTACTTCTAAGGAAAACCTAGACAGATGGGAAATAATGCAGTTCTTGAAAACTGCGCCAAACCCTAGAAATAACCAAGTTTACAGCTGCCAGGTCTCCAACTCAGGAAAACGGAGGGTTTTAAACTTCCATAAATCCGCACACTTGGTGTCTCTAATGGAGATGCCCCCCAAGGTACATATACAGTAATCTGTGTTCAGGACTACACTTGGTGCCCACATCAGCATTTTTATCATCGCATGCAGCGTTAGGAGTTCATTGGGCACGGTTTGAATCGGAACCAGCATATAATCCTCAGATTTCTTTATGGACTCTGTGATGTGAATGAAGCCAAACTCTGCCAGCTTCCTACATGTGTAGAAGTGGCTTAGGGCTAATATACTTATGGGTTTAGGCTTGTGAAAGAGTTAATCGTATTACTTGGGGTGGTCTGGGGCAGCGAAGGGGTTATTATTAGAGATGAGCGAGCGTACTCGGAAAAGCACTACTCGCTCGAGTAATTTGCTTTATCCGAGTATCGCTGTGCTCGTCCCTGAAGATTCGGGTGCCGCTGCGGCTGACAGGTGAGTCACAGCGGGGAGCAGGGGAGAGCGGGCGGGAGAGAGGGAGAGAAAGATCTCCCCTCCGTTCCTCCCCGCTCTCCCCTGCAGCTCCCCGCTCCGTGCCGGCACCCGAATCTTCAGGGACGAGCACAGCGATACTCGGATAAAGCAAATTACTCGAGCGAGTAGTGCTTTTCCGAGTACGCTCGCTCATCTCTAGTTATTATATCATTTCAAAGTTGTGTAGGGTGGTGAAGAGGTTAATGCTTGCATCCCTGATCGCCTATGTTCATTTTATTTTGGTTAAGCTGCATTAATTAAAACTTTGTTCTGATTAATTTCATAATATATATCTTTATAATGGCCAGAGCTCTGTTTTCCTATTACATAGCCCCTACATAGAGATAGAAGAATGATAAAATTTTGACTTCTCACAGCTGCCACTAGGGGGATCTTAAAGGGGTTCTCCAAATTAGATGTATATTATTTTAATTAGTGCTCCTTATAAAAAAAAGCATATTAAAACATCCTATACTCTCCCCTCCCGGCTCCCTTACAGCTCCAATCTCCCCTGCGATTCTGTATTTAAAAGCTGCAGTCAGCTGGGACATCAGATGGGACATTACAGGCTGCTGCAGCCAGTCAGTCAGTGCTTGAACGCTTAGGGTCGGTGATCGGCTGCAGCAGCCTGTGACGTCCCATAAACAGGCAGGCAGACTATACCCTGGCATGGAAAAAGGATCTACGGTGCTGGAGCTGCAGGGAACCGGAGTAGGCAAGTACTGTATAGGATGTTTTATTATTTTCAGGTATGAAGGGCGGGGGAGGGGTGGTAGGAATCTAAGAAAAAAAACCTCTGAGTACGCCTTTAATTTACATACACTTGTGTAGTCAACATAGAACACGGTAGTTGTATAATTCTGTATGCAGCAGGCTCCCCCTAGTGGCAGCTGTAGGCAGGAAGAATATTATCATTTAACTCTAAATCTGTTGGCTCTTCCAAGCAAAGATATAGAAACATCCATGCATGATATGGCTTTACTGTAGGTGCACCTTAACTGTGCTGTATACATCCACATCAGCTGGGTAAAGGTACAACATCTGCATAAGGTCTTATTCTCTGGAGTGCTGCACTGTCTGCCACTTCTATATGGATTCTACATTATACCTTCACCTAAAGCTGCTTCCTTAGAGGATGGGAGAGTGGAAGCAGCTGGCTCGTCTGTGTCAAGGGATCTTCACAGCTGTCCACTTAGTAGAATGTGTACTTATGTCTCACATCCTGTGTGATATACAGTATTCCACATGCTGGACCATGTCCGACTGACTATAGATTATGTCATAGTAACACAGTATGTAAGGCTGAAGTAAGACATATGTCCATCTAAGTTCAGCCTATATGTCATGTAGAGCATTCTGCTGCAGGAGCATAACTAGCGTTCTATGGGTCCTTGGGCAAAGTTTAGATCAAAGACAACATAGGTATAAAACAATTTTCTATGTAAGCTACTAAATAATAGTCATAGAAGTAAGAAATATCTCCATACTGTTATTGAACAAAACTCAGTATACAGTACCAAGGCCAATATTACCAATAATACCATCACACCATGACCATTACTGTTTCCACTATATAGTGACTGAATACCACCACTATACAAAGACCAATATTACCACCATCCAGTGACCATAGAGTGTTAGCAGTTCTACACTCTGCAGACCCCATAAGTGATTACAGTACACTTATATCCAGCAGCACACCAAAGTCCAAGTAATGGGGGAGACTAGAAAGTGCGCGCTCACCAGGGATCCGGACCGCTCAAATCCTCATCATCAAACAGGCAGAGAATTGTAGAAGAGCAGCGCAGAACAGGAATCTTCAAAAGGCTTCTGTTAATATCCAAACCGCCTCTTTATTGGATTTCCACTGGTTACAAAGTAAATTGACTTGCAACGTTTCGTCCGACACAGCAGACTTTGTCAAGCTCCCAAACCACATCTTTATTGGATTTCCACTTGACAAAGTCCGCTGTGACGGACAAAACGTCGCAAGTGATTTGACTTTGTAACCAGTGGAAATCCAATAAAGAGGCGGTTTGGATATTAATAGAAGCCTTTTGAAGATTCCTGTTCTGTGCTGCACATCTACAATTCTTTGCACTTATATCCTGTGATCACAGGTGACATCTTCTCTGATTGGAATTCTTCACTTTCCTTTTTTTCTCCATTTAGCCCAGACTACCATGATGACTTCACGCAGAGGAGCAGCTTTTGCTGTCCCTGAGCTACCTATGACCCGGAGAGGACACTGTTGTTACGGGAGAATTCCTTTCACAATGGTCTTTTACTCTGCAGAGTCAAAGAGTCCAGAAAACGATTTTCCTGACTCTGCGGAGCATCAATCTTGTCAGAAAAGTATGTCTGACCTCCACAAGCTCTGACGTAGTAATGTACTCTCAAGCAGGAGTAATGTGGCTTATCTCTGATCCACTTCCTATTCCAAAACCACAACCCAAGCATTTGTAGGTTATGGGAAAGCTGGTCATACCAATGACAATCACCAGGCAGAATAGGAAGGTGCAGCTATTTCTAAAAGACTAGCATGCCCATGTTCTTCTGTGGGTTGTGCCCCCAATAGGGCCATAAATGGAACCTGTCAGCAGAAAAGAACCATTTACATTATTTGCATTGAGGTTATTCCCTTCTTTCAGTTCGTTATAAACTCTATCACCTGTTTCTAGGAAAAATTGGATGACAACCAATATGGCTTTCTTAGACCCTTGAAGGGCAAATCTGCCTTGTTAGGCCAAGATTCAGGTCAAATCCAATTGCAATCCAAGACTCTAAAAAAAGGGAAGTGATGCCCCCTAACAGCAGCCTTGTGTTCATACCACCCGGCTTTCTTAGACTGCAAAATGGGAAGTTTTTACATTCAGCTTTACAAATAAAGTGACTTTGGTCCTGGACCAAGAATAATGGCCACACCACTTCTCTGGTTATCTGATGCACACTGTAAGCATCTGCAGTCTAAGGATACTTTTACACGGGACGACCTGTCGGGCGCAGATGCCCAACAAGTCGTTCCAGCAATGATCGTTCCTGTGCACCGCTAGAGAAGGGAGGCGGAGTAGGTCGGGGATTGTCCCAGCCTGCCCACCTCCATTTACAGTAAACAGGCAGTCATACATAAGTGACACTACATGCTGCTCTGACTTGGAGTGCAGCTCACATGGACCAACCAAAGCAGGTGTAATGTCTTAGACCAAATGATGCATACTAATGCACAGTGTGCACCAGGTAGGCAGAGAAGCAGTTGGGCCATGTTTCTTTGTCCATGGTCAAGTGATACACCCTATGTCAGATCTAATTGCTAATTGTAACCATATTGCAGGATGCCACCCATCGTTCCCAGAAACAGACAACTGAGAAATGTTGGGATTGTATTTACTGAGTATTTTTGTAATAATTATTTTAAGGAAATGCTCTTTATCACAAAAGTTATTATTCTAGAACCGAGAGGAAAGCCCCAGGAACTATGTTCACTGCTCCTCTACCTTTCTGCTTCACAAGGTACGAACTACTGTTCAGTGACTTAATGAATAGTAATTTCTATTCATTATGAATAATGGAGTTGATGTCTAATGCCAGTGATTGCACCCGCTGGGTATCAGCATGGGATCGTAGTTGGCTCATGCTTCAGGGACATCTTGGAATCTGCCAGTTCAATGTGTTTTCATTCTCTGCTGTTTCATATTGATTGATGAAGCTCCTTCAACTGTACAAAATGTAGCATGAATGCCTCACACATCTACAAGACTTGAGAATATCTACCATTATTTCTTAACAACAGCCAAAGATCCATTTTTCTTGATACAGAGTTCCAAATCCTGTGCATAGACAGTTACATGATAAAATTCTGGTTGCTTGAAGCCACCACTAGAGGGAGCTTACTGCATACTGGTTATACACTGAACTGCATAATAACGGTCTGCAGTAAGCTCCCCCTAGAGGTGTAGGCAGGTAGAATGAATTTCATTTCAACCTATATCTATTCAGTGGATTTAGAGCGTTGTATCAGAAAAAGAGCAGAGACTAATAGTTTAAGGTCACCTGCGTATGGAAGGATATTTACTGCAGAATCCACGGCAGGAGTCTTCACTGCAGATCCACAGCAAATACCAACCACAGCATGCTATGGGAAATTGTTTTTTCCTGCACACGAGTGGAAATCAATTGTAATTTCCGATTGCGGAGTAAAAATTGCAGCATGTCCTATTTTTGTGAGGATTCTGCATGGATGGCTTCCGTTGAAGTCAATAGAAGCTGTCCAACCCACAGCCCTTTGGCAATGACATTGCAGATAGATCGCGGGTACCCGCGTCATCGCCTAGCGACGACGAAGGAAAAAGTGCTGCATGCAACACACTGTGGAAGAACCTCCGGCCGAAGGCTTCAACGCAGATGTGAAACCACTCTAAGGCCTCCCTCACACAGGGCGTTTTATACAGCGTTTAGCGCTGCCTTTTCAGCCAGCGCTAAACGCTGTACAACACTCCCATTCATTTCAATGGGGCTGCTCACACAGGGCTGAAAACGTAGCGCCTCCCAACGCTGCGCTTTGACAGCGATGCATGTTCTATTTTGGGGCGTTTTCAGCCCTGCGTCACCCATTGAAATGAATGGGCAGCGGTTTTAGCACTGCTGAAAACGCGGCAACACTCGGTGCCGCGTTTTTAGCAGCGTTAAACGCTTGCCGATTTTCGGGGTGAGGGCTTGCAATAGAAGCCCTCACCCAGAAAATCAGTCCCAGCTAGGTAGAGAAAGAAAAGAAAGTAATACTCACCTAGCCGCTGTGGTCCGGGTCGCGGCCGCTGGTCTCTGCCGCTGATCCGGGCTTCCTCGGCACTCCCAAGTCTATTGCGGGAGGCCAGGTTTGAGAACCCCGGCTCCGGCAATAGAGTGCTGTGATTGGTTTTCGGCGCTTGCTCGATACCCAATCACATCCCTTCATTGACTGTCTCAGCCAATCAGAGCTTGCCGGCGCTGATTGGCTGAGACAGTCAATGAAGGGCTGTGATTGGGCATCGAGCAAGCGCCGACAACCAATCACAGCACTCTATTGCCGGAGCCGGGGTTCTCAAACCTGGCCTCCGGCAATAGATTTGGGAGTGCCGAGGAAACCCGGATCAGCTGCAGAGACCAGCGGCCGCGACCCGGACTGCAGCGGCCGCGACCCGGACTGCAGCGGCTAGGTGAGTATTGCTTTTTTTTTTCTTTTCAGCATTCTTGGCTGCGTTTTCAGCCGAGCTGAAAACACAGCCAAAACGCGGGCATAAAGTATGCTAGCACTGCTGAAACGGGGCGGAATCTGCAGCAAACGCAGCATTGCAAAACGGTACGTTTCTGCAAACGCCCTGTGTGAGGAAGGCCTAAGATCTGTATAAGCTCTAAAGATCTTTCTAGGCCCCAGGGTCCTGGTATCTCATACATTACTTTTTATCATGGAGGTAAGTACCAAATCTTTGTGTGCACTAATGAGAAATATTAGATCTACCCTTACACAGCTGAGTCACATTATTATGGCCACCTCCTACTTTCAATGTCGGCAACCCATGAAGGAGGTGGTATGTCGTTGGCTGGCTTGGTGGCTATCTAAGGCGTGCGATAGTCGGTCTGCTCGCATATTATTCGTTGTTGTCATAAGTAAAAGGGGTGATTTATTAGAGTTGCAAAAAGGGATGATTATTAGCTTTCTCAAACAGCGCAGTTTGTAAACCGCTCGCATGCCGCTATGGTGAAAATGTATCCTGAGTGGACAAATCGTACCATTGGGAATAACTGGCATGGAAACTGCGGAGCACCATGTGTCATTGATGTGAGAGGTGAACATCGGTTACGAAGATGCATAAGAGCCAACCGATATGCTAATGTAGAGCAGCTCATCATTAAAATAACCAGTGGGCTACCAGACCTGTGTCTAAAACAACAGATCAGCGAACCCTACTGTGTATGTGGCTCCAAAGCATATAGATGGTCATTGCACTAGTGATAACAAAGGTGCATCGGAAAAAAGGCTTCAATTTGCACAGAAATTTCTAAATAGGACCATCACTGAAGGGTTGCCTTCTCCGATGAGTAACGTTTTCTACCTCCACTAATTACCAAACCTTGAACCCAATTGAGCAGCTGTGGGACCACCTCAATCGTCTTGTTCGCTCTATGGATCCTCCCCCACCCCCACTTCAGTAACTGTGGGAAGCACTGCATGGCTCCAGATACCCGAGACAACCTACCAGCACCTGGAACCCTCTGCCTGAGGACGTGGTGATGGCAAAATCCATTGAGGAGTTTAACAGGCAACTACACATCTTTCTAGAGCACTATGATATTACCGAACATAGACATTAGGTGACCAGCAAGGTTGTTGTTCCGGGTGTTATATTCATGTTGGAACTATTAGAGGTTGATCCAGGGATTATTCTGACTGCCATTATGGAGTTGGGAAGAAATTTTTCCCCTGAATGGGCTATTGTCTTTTGCCTTTTGTTTTTTTTTGCCTTCCTCTGGATCAACAAGGGGGTTTAAACAGGCTGAACTAGATGGACACGTTCTTCATTCAGCCTAACATACTATGTTACTATGTATTGAGTCACTCCCAGCACATCCAGCTGCCGTACGTGCGGCTCACGGTAGTTACTCTGGTTATTAGCTGTTGGTCATAATAATGTGACTCAATTCTGCATTAAATAATAGTCATACTCATAAAAACAGAATAGAATTTCTAAATGACCGGTAAGGAGGTATATCACCACCTCTTGTACACAGGTGGAATTGCAGCAGCTGCAAAGACTTTTTTCTATACTCAGCTCTTTTTTTGTTTGACATTCTTTCAACAGGAATGAATATAATGTACATAGTTGTAAGATGAGGACTTACAGAAGTAACTGCCATCACAACAGGTTTATAGGGACAATATAAGTAGAAAGAAACATCTGAGCACCACAAAGGTAAAATAAATTAGAATGGAATTTACAATGATAAACTGAGTTTTCCTAGATGATCTAACACTAAGTAACTCATGCCTAATATTTAGAGAGTACTTAGGAATAAATGATAGATGCATCACATCACATACTGCAGTGCAGAGCCACAGTATAGCATCAGCACAGCCAACTATGTCAAAGTTATTTAAAGTTATTAAAAAGAAGTTATAACAAATGAATAGGAAAAGAAGTGTGAGATAAAATTAAAAGACAAAGATAAAATGAGTAAATATAGAATGAATTCAAAAAATGACTATAAAATACAAAAATACATTCATACAAAATGTACTAAAAAATAACTCAAAGTAAAATAAAATGTGGCGAAGAGCTGGGCTCATCCATACCTGGCCGTCCATTATTAGAGTGGCTAGCACTATATCCCTGGCTCCTTATGTAACATGGGTAGCAGTTGGAGTGAAGAAACCTGGAGTTGAATGTGGTACCCACATGGATGCAGCAACCGACTAGAACCATAGAAAGGATCCACAGTATATACTTCATGTTGCCGGATGATTTGGGATCCTGACTGGGAACATAACTTGCAGCCTACAGTATGTGATTCTCTCCTACACAGATGCAGACTTTCTTTTGGATTTTTTTTTACTGTATGTGTGTTCTGGAGTCCTGGGAAATCTCCATGTCCCTCCCACGAGTCCTTTTATGTTACCAAGTCCTGGCTCAGCTCCTGCAGGTATTGAACAGTCACCAGCAGTCTGCAGCCAAAGCCACAGCCAGGCAGCATGACATCACACTCCCCTAGAGCAAAGCAAGGGAAGCCAGGGTGTCACGAACAAGAAGGAGAGATTGCAGGATGATAGCTGCAGGACAGAGAGAAGGCAGCAGGACACCACCAGGCGGCACGGCTCTAAGATCTTATTTTTGTTGTTTTTCTGTACTATGGAAACTTCAGAATCCAAATCCAAACCACATTTTGTACAAATTAAGAAAATCAAAGATATTAGAAAAAAACATTATGCTACTGCCTAAAAGTATCTAAAAGAACTGTGTAATGTTATAGTGTGTGGTAAGTATATTTTTTCCACAGGGCTAGGAGTTAGACTGGGACAGCATTATATTAGTTGAATTCATGTACATAGGGGGCAGTATTACAGTAGTTATATTCTTGTATATAGGACCAGTATTATAGTAGTTATATTCTTGTACATAGGGGGCAGTATTATAGTAGTTATATTCTTGTACATAGAGAGCAGTATTATAGTAGTTATATTCCTGTACATAGGGGGCAGTATTATAGTAGCTATATTCTTGTATATAGGACCAGTATTATAGTAGTTATATTCTTGTACATAGGGGGCAGTATTATAGTAGTTATATTCTTGTACATAGGGGGCAGTATTATAGTAGTTATATTCTTGTACATAGGGGGCAGTATTATAGTAGTTATATTCTTGTACATAGGGGACAGTATTATAGTAGTTATATTCTTGTACATAGGGGGCAGTATTATAGTATTTATATTCTTGTACATAGGGGACAGTATTATAGTAGTTATATTCTTGTACATAGGAGGCAGTATTATAGTAGTTATATTCTTGTACATAGGGGGCAGTATTATAGTAGTTATATTCTTCTACATAGGGGGACAGTATTATAGTAGTTATATTCTTGTACATAGGGGACAGTATTATAGTAGTTATATTCTTCTACATAGGGGGACAGTATTATAGTAGTTATATTCTTGTACATAGGAGGCAGTATTATACTAGTTATATTCTTGTACATAGGGGGACAGTATTATAGTAGTTATATTCTTGTACATAGGAGGCAGTATTATAGTAGTTATATTCTTGTACATACGAGCAGTATTATAGTAGTTATATTCTTGTACATAGGAGGCACTATTATAGTAGTTATATTCTTGTACATAGGGAGCAGTATTATAGTAGTTATATTCTTGTACATAGGGAGCAATATTATAGTAGTTATATTCTTGTATATAGGGGACAGTATTATAGTAGTTATATTCTTGTACATAGGAGGCAGTATTATAGTAGTTATATTCTTGTACATAGGGAGCAATATTATAGTAGTTATATTCTTGTATATAGGGGACAGTATTATAGTAGTTATATTCTTGTACATAGGAGGCAGTATTATAGTAGTTATATTCTTGTACATAGGGGGCAGTATTATAGTAGTTATATTCTTGTACATAGGGAGCAGTATTATAGTAGTTATATTCTTGTATATAGGGGACAGTATTATAGTAGTTATATTCTTGTACATAGGGGGCAGTATTATAGTAGTTATATTTTTGTACATAGGAGCAATTTTATAGTAGTTATATTTTGTACATAGGGGGCATAATTATAGTACTTATATTCTTGTACATGGAAAGCAGTATTATAGTAGTTATATTATTGTACATATGGGGCAGTATTATAGTAGTTATATTCTTGTACATAGGGGGCAGTATTATAGTAGTTATATTATTGTACATAGGGGGCAGTATTATAGTAGTTATATTCTTGTACATAGTAAGCAGTATTATAGTAGTTATATTCTTGTACATAGGGGGCAGTATTATAGTAGTTATATTCTTGTACATAGGGGGCAGTATTATATTAGTTATATTCTTGTACATAGGGGACAGTATTATAGTAGTTATAGTCTTGTACATAGGAGCATTATTATAGTAGTTCTATTCTTGTACATAGGGGTCAGTATTATAGTAGTTAAATTCTTGTACATATGGGTCAGTATTATAGTAACTATGTTCTTGTACATAGGAGGCAGTATTATAGTAGTTATATTCTTGTACATAGGAGGCAGTATTATAGTAGTTATATTCTTGTACATAGGAGGTAGTATTGTAGTAGTTATATATGTTGGTGTACACAGGAGGCAGTATTATAGTAGTTATATTCTTGCACATAGAGGACAGTATTATAGTAGTTATATTCTTGTACATAGAGGACAGTATTATAGTAGTTATGTTCTTGTACATAGGGGTCAGTATTATAGTAGTTATATTCTTGTACATAGAGGGCAGTATTATAATAGTTATAATGGTGTACACAGGAGGCAGTATTATAGTAGTTATATTTGGTTCATAGGAGGCAGTATTATAGTAGTTATATTCATGTACATAGGAGACAGTATTATAGTAGTTATATTCATGTACATAGGAGGCAGTATTATAGTAGTTATATTCCTGTACATAGGAGGCAGTATTATAGTAGTTATATTCATGTACATAGGAGACAGTATTATAGTAGTTATGTTCTTGTACATAGGGGCAGTATTATAGTAGTTATATTCTTGTACATAGGAGACAGTATTATAGTAGTTATATTCTTGTACATAGGGGGCAGTGTTATAGTAGTTATAGTCTTGTACATAGGAGGCAGTATTATAGTAGTTATATTCATGTACATAGGGGACAGCATTATAGTAGTTATATTCTTGTACATAGGGGGCAGTATTATAGCCTTTTTCTTCTTGTCCATAACCAGCAGTACTATAGCAGTCATATTCTTATACATCGAAGTTAGTTTCTTGTACATAAGGCAATAATATCACACTACACAGCAGGGGGACAACAATGAGTAAAGGAAACATTTTATTTTAATCTAAGACTATAATACCTGCATTCCACTCCAAGAGTGATTCTCAAGAATCAAAAATAAGTGTTAAAACTATAAGAATATACACAGAATATATGTAAATCTCAGGTGCCTACAGAAGGTGCAAAAAAGAATATCAAGAATTCATTTATCAAAATTTCCTCGCAAGCAAGTGTTGTTATGCAAACTAAGCTCGGAGTGTCTCAATGGACAAGGGGAGATATTAACGTGCTCCAGATTCAAGACTCAAATCTGGTATTTAAGAAGCATAAAAATAGCATTTCTTGAGGAGAAAATAAAGAGTTGTTCACATGTAATTTCTGGAATCACTTAAAGTCATGACTGCGCCTTATCCCTTGGGAAGTGACAAAGATGTTTAAAGACATTGTGCACGCAGACTGAAGATGGCTGGATGCATGAGGTAGACCAACGTTAACGTGCAGGTAGACCTTCAGTGTGTATTTTACTGTATACAATATACTTAAAGGAATTGTTCATTTTTTACATAGTAATCATTACAGCTTGATATTTGATATACAGCTTAACTGAAGAAATTAAAGGGTTTTTCCACTGAAAGGAAATCAGATAGGAATGCTGGAATTTCCTGTTTAAGAGACTAGGTGAATAAGCCTTATGAGAACCGCTGTAGGGAAGAATACAGCAGTATCAGCATAAGGCCATTGCACAGATCCAGACAGCATTTGTATTGATAGATGATAATAGAATAGATATCGCTGGAAAATCGAGGCTTTACAAACACCACATTGGAATGCAGGTGTGAGAAGGCCCATTAAAATGAATGGACACGTTGTGCCGTGGTTAGCATGGCGCTCGGGACGCTGCACTAATCACGGTAAAAAGCAATGTGTGTGAGAGCGGCCTCAGGGTGGTTTCACATCTGCATCTGGATTCTGCTTTAGGGAGCAGGAAAGGGGAATCCCCATGATGAACGGTTCTGTCTCTTGACAAAACCGAACAGCGCCAGACGGACCCATTGACTATAATGGGGTCCCACTCACTTTCCTCCCAGCTGCCCCGCTTTTATATGGGTTAAAATAATAATCATCGCTGCATGCAAAACTTTTTCTTCTGGTATTTTCAGCCGGATCTGTAGTGGAACCTCCGGCTGGAGGTTCTGACGCAGATGTGAAACCGGCCTTACAAACTTAAAGGGGTTTTCCCACTACCTAAAACTGCTTTACAACCACCCTGTACTTCCTGGCTGCTGCTGACCAGGACATGTGACTGTTACAGCCAGCCAATCACTGACCACAATAATGACCTTCTATAGCTTATGATTGGCTGCAGCAGTCACATGTCCTGGTCAGCAGCAATCAAGAAGAACAGAGAGGTTGTGGAACAATTTTAGAACATGAGAAAATCCCTTTAAGGACCTTTTACATGGGCCCGATTCTTCGGGATGTTCATTCATCCAACAATAGGGCCGTGTAAAGGAACCAATAATCAGCTGACGAAGGGGTGAACATTTGTTTGCCGGGTGATCGTTCAGTTTCAGCGAACATATAAACTTTGGCTGATCGTCAGTACATCTCCCTATGTGAACAGGAAGATGTACAGGTAGTCTATGGAGATGAAAGAATGAACTGTAGTAGCAATCATTCATCCCCATAAACTGATTCCCAGCCCATTAAAGGATAACTAAAAAGAGGGCCAATCGGCATGGGTATCGATCGGTTGTTGGCCCATGTAAAAGGACCATTTGTCCCCAAATCAAATGATTGATAGGTCTCCTATAGATGTATTGCTGTGTATTATTATTTTTCCTTATTGAAAAAAAAAAAAACGCCCTTCTGCCACTTTGCATTGCAAAGAGTAAAATCTGCAGCAAGTCCACAACAAATCTGCATCTCAATAGGTATATAAGATATGCAGATTTGCGGTGAATTAGTCCGTGGCATAGAAATTCCGGCACTTGTGAATCCGCCCTTGCATTACAAAGTTGAGCAATCTTAAAATTCCAGTAGAAAGGACAAAATAATAAACATCAGAATATCACTGGATGAGCCCAATTTAGGCTCATTTAGAATGCAGCACACAATAAAATAAGCCGTGGAACGAGGAGCCCTGTTTCCGACAGTAACTGGAGCTAAATTGTTTATATTTCCGTACAATAATACACAGACAAAGCTCGGTCACGCTAATAACAGAGGAGAAATGCTAGCATCAGGGAAACGCAATGCAATTAAGAAAATTGATATTGGAAAAACATAATAGAGGGAAAGAGGCAAATTCGGAGTTTATCTCCATTAGTAAGGGAAATGTTAAACATCTACAGTACTTAGAAAAGCAACATAAAGCTTTAAAGGGGTGGTGCAGGCGCGCTGTCCCGCCTGATCTGACCTCGGACGTGAAGAGACACAACTCAACGCTGCTGGTAGGAAAACCATCCAATGCCCAGTGAGTACCGTCCATGGGTTTATTCTAATTAATGGGACCAGTGCATTATACCCGCTGGGTGCTGGACTGATGCATCGGCTATTGTCCTGTCCAGCATGCAGTTGCTTTTTTTATGCCCAATGCCAGATTGGGAGGGTAGAACCATTAGGCTATCTTTTTGCTTTTGGCAATTTTGGGGGAAATTATTATTTATTTAGCCAGGTATACCCTAGGGCTGCTCCCTTTCTCAAAGATGACTTTTGAGCGAATTTTCAGCAATAATCATTGTGACTAAATGGGCCTATACATGGTATTAAAATCACTGGTGTGAATACAGCCACACAAAATGTAAGCTTTACCATGAGGGATGTATTAGCATACACCGAAAAGTGGAGGCCTCATAGTAAAGATCAAAATAGGACCCTCTTTATGGTGCCATGTTTTGCCACCCAAGACAGAATGGCCTAGTGTTTGCTTTCCCCTCCACACTCCTCACCATCTTGTTATCCAACAATGTAGTTCCTCTGAAGAGTCAAGTCCTGCACAAGATCTCACCACCCAGCAGAATAGTGGATGGCACCAACCAGGGCTGGGCTCCGTCTTTCTTCAAGGGCCCCATAACAGCTGCATGGTTTGCTGGTACGGTGTACCCTCAGAAAGTAGTCCTATTACTTCTTCAGAACGCCTCAGGGGGCTAACAGAGATGTGGTAAAATATTGTGTAGACTGCCGGATAGGCAACTTAACTGGAACAGCTTTGATATGACATTGCTGTCATGCCTTTGGCAGTGTCTGTTCAGTAAAATTGTCTGTACTGTATAAGATATTGCTTTATTTCTGGCATTATTAGATGGACTTTCTGTTAGGGCTCCATCTAGTGGGCATTTATATACTGAGCCTCAGTCTATTTTGTCCTCTGAGGGATTCTGTATCTTTACCCATGACCTCGGTGACATCCTCAGCTCAGCCCACAGTAGCCATTTTCTGGCACATTCCCTCCATGTCTGGACTGCCTAGAGACCCTCTGCAAACCTTTATTATCCAGGCTCACAGCGGCATCGTCGGTATGTGATAACTTCTACCTGATGTCCTACTCTTAGCATCCAGTGTATATATGTTTCCAGTTCCATGATTATACCACTTCTATAGTTTCTAGTCTTGTGTGTGTTATTCAGATAGCAGAGCATGTGTCCTAGGGTTATCATCTCTCATGGCTGTATCACATGCTGCCTGTCTTTTCACATGTATGTAATGTATTCTCTGTCCTGCTATGTTAGTGTACATTCCTAAGTGCATTATTTTCTTTGTTCTACAGTTTTACCTCTACCTTGCAATAAAGTTGAAAGCGGACATTGCTCCATCGTCATTGTGTTGCAGGGAAGGTTATCTGCCTGTCTACTTATACTCCACTCATAGGGAGGACAGAACAGTAAAACGACGGCCGCTCACAGACTGGATACCAGTAAAACGACGGCCCCTCACAGACTGGATACCAGTAAAATGACGGCCCCTTCGCAGGCTGGATAGAGAAACAGGGACTTCTCACAGGCTGGATACAGGGCACCAGCGGTCTAGACAGCAGGATACTAAACCACCTTTTGTGCTATACGCAGAGATACTGCTACAGGACGCCCACTACAGCGGTAAGCGCGTAAGCTGGTCCGGAGCGTCACCATGTCAACGTTAGAGACTGGACTGTATGAGACAAGGTCTCACATCTCAGCTAGCTCCAGAAGCTCAAAAGGGTCAGTGAGTAGCTCTACAGTCGCCATTGCTCGTGAAAAAGCGGAAGCCGCCAAAATGCGAGTGCATTATGCTGAGCAAGAAAAGCAATTAAAAGTTGAGAAAGCACTCATGGAAGCAGCACTGGAAAAACTATCAGTAGAGAAAGAAGCTGCAGCTGCTGTGGCCGGAGCAGAGGCTTTGGAAGAAGCAGCCATCTACGCAAGTGAAAGATTCAGCAACATGTCTAGACACAGTTCTGGTCACCAAGACAATTTTCTGTGTACTTCAGACTATGTTCAGCTACATGCTAAGTTGGGTGATGACTCATGTTCAGATCCGGGAGAGGAGTCAAACCACCAAAAAGAGCTCCGCCAGCAACCGGTAACACAGCAAGTGACCTCAGCACACCAAATGCCCAACATCAAATTAGATAGCAGTTTGATATTCAATCGGCCCTTAGTACAACCTAAGCTTGAACCAACAAATGTTTGGAGTACCACCGTCGCCACCAATAAGAATGAACCTTTAGACGGTGACTATTATCATGGCAGCGTGTCAAAGAATCGCGGTAACTCACTAGGACCTCCACAAAGTAACTTACCTTCAGATCTACCACGCAGAGATCAAGGTATGACTGACCTCGTCAAATTCTTTGCACGACGTGAGCTAATAACTAAAGGACTCACAAAGTTTAATGACAGACCTGAAGGCTATAGAGCATGGCATTCATCATTCAGAAATATGACGAAAGATCTCGACCTGTCTGTAAGTGAAGAAGTCGACCTCCTAGTCAAATGGTTAGGCAACGAGTCAGCAGAACATGCAAAGCGAATTAGAGACATCAACATTAACTACCCAAACAGAGGACTAAAAATGATATGGGAAAGACTGGAGGAGTGTTATGGCTCACGAGAAGTGGTAGAAAATGCACTCTTCAAAAGGACTGAGGATTTTCCTAAGATTCCCAATAAAGGATTTCAGAAGCTGAGAGAATTAAGTGACCTGCTGATGGAACTCGAAGTTGCTAAAGGTGAGGGAGACTTGCAAGGTCTTGCATTTTTAGACACAGCATGTGGTGTCAACCCCATTGTACAGAAATTACCTTACAGTCTACAAGAAAGGTGGATTACTCAAGGCTCCAAGTACAAACAACAGCACAACGTCTCATTCCCTCCATTCTCCTTTTTTGTGGATTTCATACGCCAACAATCAAAGACTAGGAACGACCCAAGTTTTGACTTCTCAACATTTGAAACCGCTTACACCAGAACTAACAAACCTGCTTCACTTCGTAACCCGAAAGCTACACCTGTTGCAGTACACAAAACCAGCATATCTGCTGTGCATCCCTCAACCAGAGAGCCTTGCAAAGACTGCCCTCTACATAAGAAGCCTCACCCATTGCAGAAATGTAGAGGATTCAGGGAAAAACCTCTTAAGGACCGGAAAGCCTTTCTCAAGGAAAACCAAATTTGCTACAAGTGTTGTGCCTCAACATCTCATAGGGCGAAGGACTGTACAGCAAACATCGAGTGTTCAGAATGTCATAGTAAGGAGCATACCACGGCTTTACATCCCGAGCCCGCCCCATGGACTCTCATGCCTTCAGACCAGGCTACAGAGCATGGCGGGGAGGAGAAAGTCACAGTACTTCCTGAAGTGTCACCGCAGAGGGCCTCAGAGGTAAATCCTGCTCTAAGATTTATCTTGTTAAAGTTTATCCAATTGGACACAAAGAAATGGCTGTAAGGTTGTATACCATTCTCGACGATCAAAGCAACAGGTCCCTTGCCAGCTCTACTTTCTTCGACATCTTCAACATCGAAGGACATAGCTCTCCATATTCACTTAAGACTTGCACAGGCGTGACTGAAGAAGCCGGAAGAAGAGCTACTGGTTTTCAAATAGAATCCATGGATGGTGAAACATCCCTGCCTCTACCTAAACTGATAGAATGTAATCAAATTCCAAACAACAGAGAGGAGATTCCAACACCTGAAGCAGCATTATCACATAAGCACTTGAAGACCATGGCCCATCTCATCCCTGCTTTAGATCCTAAGGCTCAAATAGTGCTTCTGCTTGGAAGGGACATCATAAGAGTCCACAAGGTCAGAAAACAGGTAAATGGCCCTCACAATTCTGCATTTGCACAGAAACTAGACCTAGGATGGGTCATTGTAGGTGATGTCTGCCTAGGAAATGTCCACAAACCATCCACGATAAATTCCTATTGCACTAATACACTGGAAAATGGACGTCCATCCTTTTTCCAGCCTTGTCCTAACAGGTTCCTTATAAGAGACACACCTCACACCTAACAGTATTTCATACTCTGACTCTACGGAAATCGGGACCCATTTCTGTGACGAAGACAGAGACCACTTAGGATGCACAGTGTTCCAGAGGACAAAAGACGACCACAAAACCGCCCCCTCTATCGAAGATGAAGCCTTCTTGAACATGATGGAACAAGGCTTTTTCAAAATGAAACAAACAATTGGGTAGCACCACTTCCTTAATGGAATACCGAATGAAAGTACATGTTTTTGGCAACAGCCCATCTCCTGCAGTCGCCATCTATGGACTCAAAAGGTCTGCCCGAGAAGGTGAAGAATATGGACAAGATGGCAGGCAGTTTGTAGAAAGAGACTTTTATGTGGACGATGGCCTGAAATCACTTCCATCACCAGATGCAGCAATCGACCTACTCAAAAGAACCCAAAGTATGCTTGCTTGTTCGAACCTCAAACTCCATAAGATAGCTTCAAACAGCAAGGCTGTCATGAAAGCCTTTCCCACTCAAGATCACGCCAATGACCTGAAGGATCTAGACTTGGCAACGGCCACAATACCCTTGCAGCACAGCCTAGGACTCAACTGGGACCTCAACAATGACACCTTTACCTTTCAGGTGGATCAAAAGCCAAAACCATTCACACGACACGGTGTCCTATCTACGATCAACAGCATCTACGACCCGCTTGGGTTTGCAGCTCCCGTGACCATTCAAGGTAAGATGCTGCTCAGAGACTTGACTGCAGATACATGCGATTGGGACTCCCCACTTTCCCCAGAGAAGGAGACATTGTGGGTAAAGTGGAGAGACTCCCTGGTAGCGTTATCCGACCTACACGTTCCTATGCCGTATGCACACGTGCCTATTGCAGAGGTCAAGTCTAAAGAGCTGTGTGTATTTTGTGATGCCTCAGTGAAAGCAATTGCTGCAGTTGCCTACCTCAAAACGATTGACATTAAGGGCCAGACACATATTGGGTTTGTGATGGGAAAGGCAAAACTGGCACCATCCCCTGAGCCTACCATACCGAGGCTGGAGCTTTGTGCTGCCGTTCTGGCAGTAGAACTAGCTGAACTCATTGTGACAGAAATAGATATGACACTTGATGACACAGAATTTCATACAGATAGCAAAGTAGTGCTGGGCTACATTTACAATGAGTCTAGGAGATTCTATGTGTATGTGCATAACAGAGTCCATAGGATTAGAAAATCATCAAAACCTACTCCGGGGCACTATGTACCGACTGATCACAACCCAGCAGATCATGCTACAAGAGCTGTACCAGCACCACTCCTTAAAGACACCACATGGCTCACAGGGCCAACTTTCTTTTATAAACCAGTACTGGACACTCACAAGAAAAGCACCTATGAACTGCTAGACCCAGATTCCGATGCAGAGGTTCGCCCTCAAGTTTCCACGCTCATTACGACACTTTCTAGCAAACAGCTGGGATCTAAACATTTTAACAGGTTCTCAACTTGGAAGTCACTAAACCGCGCTGTAAGTTGCTTAATTCATATAGCCAGAACCTTCAGAGCCACACCAGCAAGATCAAGTCATTGCAGAGGTTGGCACCGCTGTCCAAAGGGCTATACAGTGGATGAACTTACACAGGCCAAGGATGTTATCATCCATTGTGTGCAACAAGAGATTTACGCAAAAGAACTAGAATCACTCCAAAATCAAAAGAATGTGCCTAAAGATAGTTCCCTCAGGAAACTTGACCCATATATAGATGCTAATGGACTGTTGAGAGTTGGAGGACGTGTCTCAAATGCACAGCTTGATAGTAATGAGTGCCATCCTATAATACTCCCTAACGATCATGTTGCGTCTCTACTTGTGCGGCATTACCATGAACAGACTAAACACCAGGGACGTTTGTTCACTGAAGGAGCTCTATGTACAGCTGGATTTTGGATATTTGGAGCCAAAAGGCTTGTGAGTAATGTCATTTTCAGATGTGTTACATGCCGGAAACTCCGCAGAAAATGGCTAATCTCCCTTCTGACCGACTCAGCACTGAACCACCATTCACAAATGTTGGGCTCGACGTGTTTGGCCCATGGTCCGTCACCACGCAGCGCACTAGAGGAGGCGAAGCAAACAGCAAACGCTGGGCTGTCCTATTCACTTGTATGAGCATCAGGGCAGTGGATATAGAAGTTATTGAGTCTTTGGACACATCCAGCTTCATAAATGCATTAAGACGCTTCATTTCTATAAGAGGTCCAGTCAAGCAAATCCGTTCTGATAGAGTTACCAATTTCATTGGAGCGTGTAAAGAGTTGAATATTCCCTCAAACATTGACAGCGACCATGTAGGAAGATATCTTGCGAACCAAGGTTGCACATGGTCATTTAACCCTCCACATTCTTCTCACATGGGCAGCTTATGGGAGCGTATGATCGGCATAGCACGTAGAATCCTTGATTCGATATTCCTCCACGAGGGCACTTCAAGGCTCACCCATGAGACCCTCACAACTCTTATGGCTGAAGTAGTAGCTATCATAAATGCGAGACCATTAATGCCAATATCCAGAGATCCAGATGACCCTCCTTTGCTTACCCCTTCTACTCTACTCACGCAAAAGTTCGATGCAATTACAGCTCCTGCTGGTGAGTTTGATTCTAAAGACTTGTACAAGTGTCAATGGAGACGGGTACAAAGCTTAGCAAATGTGTTTTGGGAAAAGTGGAGGAAACAATACATCTCGACTTTACAGACTAGGAATAAGTGGCATTCCAGTAAACCCAACATGGAAGTTGGCAACATTGTTCTTGTCAAGGACTCTCAGTCAAAAAGAAACGAATGGCCTATGGGACTCATAACCAAGGTTTTTCCTAGTGAAGACGGGAAAGTCAGAAAGGTGGAAGTCAAATTGTGCAAACAAAATGAGCCTAAACTCTTCTTCAGACCTGTTACTGAACTGATTTTATTACTCACAACGAAGAGGTCTTAATGTGGTAACCTTGGGTTACCAGACGGGGAGTGTCATGCCTTTGACAGTCTCTGTTCAGTAAGATTGTCTGTACTGTATGAGATATATGGTATTGCTTTATTTCTGGCATTACTAGATAGACTTTCTGTTAGGGTTCCATCTAGTGGACATTTATATACTGAGCCTCAGTCTATTTTGTCCTCTGAGGGATGCTGTACCTTTTACCCATGACCTCTGTGACATGCTCAGCCCACAGTAGCCATTTTCTGGCACATTCCCTCCATGTCTGGACTGCTCTAGAGACCCTCTGCAAACCTTTATTATCCAGACTCACAGCGGCATCGTCGGTATGTGATAACTTCTACCTGATGTCCTACTCTTAGCATCCTGTGTATATATGTTTCCAGTTCCATGATTATACCACTTCTATAGTTTCTAGTCTTGTGTGTGTTATTCAGATAGCAGAGCATGTGTCCTAGGGTTATCATCTCTCATGACTGTATTACATGCTTCCTGTCTTTTCACATATATGTAATGTATTCTATGTCCTGCTATGTTAGTGTACATTCCTAAGTGCATTATTTTCTTTGTTCTACAGTTTTACCTCTACCTTGCAATAAAGTTGAAAGCGGACATTGCTCCATTGTCATTGTGTTGCAGGGAAGGTTATCTGCCTGTCTACTTATACTCCACTCATAGGGAGGACAGAACAATTGCACCAAACCAGTTCCTGACATGTAGTGAAGAGCTGCAGTCCTTGGACCTGTGTGCAGTTCCATAATTGTTTCTTGGACTTTTAGGCCATGCCCAAATAACTAAGAAATACCCATTTACGGTAAAACATCACCCTTTCTCCTTTTAGGTTCAGGTCCATTTAGATTCTGCAAGTTAGTAATTGAATTTCATAAGTACAGACACTTCTAGAGTATGCAGACTTTCCCAAACCATCCTGTGATACCGGCAATGCTATATTTCATTTGAATATGTAATCTCAAAATCACAAACTCTGCATGATGTCTCGCTTACATGACACGACAAGCCGTAAATACTGGTTTTGGTTTTATCACACAGACTTCTGTTCAAACAAAATATTTAACAATGGAAGAAGTAAGCGCATCTGGCAAGGAGGTGAGGCAACGAGAACTGCCAGAACGTGTGGGATGCAGGCATAAGGCTGTCGCACCTCCCAGAAGAGACACTCCTTGAATAGACAGGAATAACTCTACAGAAGGCTTCATCTTTTGAAAAGTTGTCTTAAAGAGGCACTAAATCGAAAGTCTATTTTCTGTTCTTAGGTTGAAAGTAATGTATTGTACTCCATTTGGAGTCTGGCTTTAGTGCTTTTCAATGGAAGCTTAGAAAACTCAAAGGCTTGTTCACACCACACATCTCTTGTCAGGACCCGTGAGTCTGTTCCTCTTCCTTTGATTACCAGTATTGTAGTACCTATGGACAGGGGCAGGCAAGAGTTGACTGAAGTAAAAATGGGGTAAAGAATGGGCCGTAGCCTGGTTTAACCCAGGAAGGATCCAGAATTGTAATCTGAGACTTCTTAGTCTCAATGTGAAATCTGTAACCGGCTGCCATCTTCCATGTGCCATATGTAATACTTGTGTCTTCTTACCATAAGTAGCAGAAGGGCCTTGGAGTCCTTAGGCACCAGGTCTGGGTGCGAGTGCTACTTCTGCACCCCCAATTGCTATACCCCGCCATAGAGGAATTATAAGCTCACACCAGTCTTCTCAAGACATTGGAAGGACTATCCCAAACTGGGGGAACAGTGCAATCCACCAGGAGGTTCAGAAAACTGATTTCTTTCTATGGTGTCCCTACCGTTGTGCCTTATGCGTGGTGACAGTCAAGAGCTTCACATAGTTAGGCTATGTTCACATTTGCAGCGGAGGCTTCTGCACAGATTCGGAGCAAGATGCTGGATAAAACAATGCAGCATGCTACGCTACGTTATATGGGAGAATGCCGGAGGGCATGCCAGAAGCCCAATATACCCCACCACAGTGAATGGGGTCTGTCAGGTCTGGGAAATGCAAGATCCAACATTTTTGTTTTTACTGTTATTCGGCTCCTAGGATGGAGTTAGAAAAAGGGGAACTCAAAAACGCTGATGTGAATCCAGTCTTAAAGGGGTGCTATGGTTTTATGCAATTAGAGCTTAAAGGGGTTGTACCAAGATTACAAGTTATCTGCAGTCTCACTGGAGTCTAAATGGAACATCAGTGCGCTTGCGCAACCAGCGCTCCAGTCTCCTCCTCAATGCAAGCATGCAGTAACTCCGCATTGGGGAGCGGAGGGGACATGGTACGCTTGTGCTCGAGATCGACAGAGGTCTCAGTGGTGAGACCCCCACCAATCAACAAATGGGTAACATGTAATTTTGGTACAACCCCTTTAATCACTTTATAATAAAAAGTTCTGCAACATTTTACTAAACTTTGTCTCTCAGTTCCATCTCACTATCAATATTTCTGCTTGCTGTCTGTGAAGGGGATTTTTGTTTGCAACGAGAGGCTGAAGATCTGTACAGACCTAATACTTTTCACAGCTGAGCAGGTGCTACACTTTTGGTGGGTATAGAGAATCCTCTAGGAGCAACTAAATAGCATGAGTTCCAGACTGATACACTGTAGTAAACCATCAGACAGGAGAGGGATCGTGCTGCTGATGTGTTTAGCTCACAGACAAATGGAACAAACCCTCAGCTGTGACGAGCATTGGGTCTGTACAAGGTTTCAGCCTCTGGATGAAAGCAGGAATGTTTTAATTCAGTGACCACTGAAGCACAAAGCACATTGCTGGACTTTCTACAACGATTAAGCTGTATTTACATAAAGCCCCTTTGATAACGCTCCACAGTTAATAATGGAAACGAGAACACAGAATCACTAGATTAACACTGCGGGCAGACACATGGGACAAGTCAACAGCGAACACCGGACAACGCTCACTGGAAGGGCTCACTCACACGGGCGTATTGGGGCGGCTTCACATAAGCGTAAGTGCAAAAAGACTCGCAGCAGTGCAACATATGTGCGCTGTGAACGAGGCTGGACGAGGTAGATTTGCACATGGATCGGTCCAGATGTGTTCTTTTCCCCGCGGTTTTGCGGAAGCATTTCATGCATCCTCTTATGCATTTGTGCACCTCCCATAAACCTCTATGGGGCCTTTGGTGCGCAAATGCGCAGAAAAATAGAGCACACTGCGTGCACACATTTAGCAAAATAGAGTAATGAGAATGAACCCATTGAAATTAATGGGTTCTATTCTCTGCACTTTGCCCTCGCAAATACGCTCGTATAAAATCGCCCCTTATACGCATTTTTTTTTTACGTGCATAATATGCAGTGCTGAAACCCCTGCGGTATGCAAACATGCTTTGTTCACACGCATGAAAAAAGTTGCATTGTGTCCTATTTTGGACCATAATAAAGACCAAAATAGCCCATGTAAGTTTATGGGAGGGGTATAAATACGCAGTGAATATGCATGTATTGCGCAGTGTGTATCCATGGCATATTTGGACAGGAAGGAAAGAGAAAACTCCTGCACCTTCCTTCGCTTTTCTCCGTATGTAAAGGCGCAGTGATCATTGTGTATTTACGTATGTCAAGAAGCTGAAGTATGCAGGGAATATGCGTATTTCGGTGCTATGTGACCCTCATACAATCCGATCGTGTGCGCGAGCACTAAGAAAACAGCCCCAATCTAAATAACACAAGTAACTACTGAAGGCCGAGAACCTTAATCAAAAGGAGCCGGAGAATTACAGAACTTGAAGCTATGCGGAGAACCTGTTTATGTTTCCTTTCCTCGTGCTGGAAAATTTATAAAAAGTGATGTAAAATCTATTTTTGGAGTTGAAATCGTAATTGTTCCCAATACAAGAAATGTCTCCTAAAGCAGCAGAAAACCACACGAAGCCCCTGCCCTGCCAAGCACAATGCTGAGGTCTGCAGACGTGGATCCAGCATGAATTCCATCGCCCCTCCATGATAATCATTCCACGAGTCAAATAAAGCGCTAATACAAAACAGAGTTACTGGATCAGGATGGACATACAGATGTAGCAGAGCCGAATGTGTCATTTAAAGAGAAACAGCACCACTTACTTACTACAGACTCACTTTTTGGTCTGCACTAAGCATCAAGCAGAGGCCCAGAAGCACAGTTTAGAAGTAGGCCCTTTATGGAAATCAGAATGTAAAAGAACTTGCAATACCGCTTTTTACCAGTAACTCAGTGACATGTGCTGTCCATAGGTTTGAATGCAACAGCGCCACCTGCCACGAAATAACATTGAAACTGTGGTCTTTCCTTTGAATTAGCTTAGATCTCTTGTCATTAGTCCTAGTGGGCTACAACTAATGATGTTTCAGGTCGTTACAACGTTCTAAAGCTTCTACACAGTCTTTCCCTGGGTAGCAGTCAATATGACCGATCTATCAGCAGCCACACAGGTTGCCAAAAATTCATCCAGAACTTCTAATTGGTATAACTGTCTCATTAATTTAAAAAAAACAAGCAAAAGGACAAAAACTTAAAGCAAGGATGAGATCTCAGTGCCACACAATTAAACAGAGGATAGAATTCCCTGTGGGGGGGCACTTTCCTAGTCAGGGACATAAAATAGAAGATATGAAAGTCATTATACTGAAAGGCAATTTCAAATCACAAAGCCATAGAAGAGTTTGGGAATATAAATTTATAACAACTTTTGACACTTTCAACAGAGGGTTAAATTGTTCAAGAGGGTTTATGCAGGACTGGGAAGTATGAGACATCTATTGCACTGATAACGCTACTGGCCTGGTGATGCCCTAACACTAATTCAGGGAGCATAAAACCTCTACATCTTTACCACTGGGCTATTTAAAGGTGTTTTCTATTTCTGCTGTAGTTTTCTTTTAAGTGTAAATAATCACATCATGTCTGTGCCTTGTCATATGTATGTGTGTATATATATGCATGCCTCTTCGTATCTATTTAATTTAAGCCTGAAGCAGAACCCTGCGTTGGTTTGAAAGCTCGCTATAACATCATGTATTTTTGTTAGCCATTAAAAGATATAATTTCTACAAGAATTCTTGGTTTCTCTTGCTGGGAATAATCACATTTTGTCTTATTAATTTGCAGAATCTTGTCACCGAACGGCCGTACAATTAAGTTTTTGCCTTTCAGGAGCCTGGAAAAGATGGTTGCTCACACAATGTATATCAGTTTTAGCAGAAATCTCTCCGTAATGCCAGTAGCAGTACCACAGGGAGCACTCAGGCATTACATGGTGCCCACGGAGATTAAGGCCCTGTCCATACAATGCATAGATGTGCTGGTCCCTGCAGGGTCAGAGATACTATTTGTGGGGCTCTGTGCTCCAGATAGTTGATTGAAGTCCCCTTTATCTCTCATACTCCTTATTGACATTCATTTGGTAGTTGAAGTAGGGGGAAAATGGATGTGATTGTAAGGTCAGACTACGCGGTTTGATTGTAGTCTAATACTGTTGAGACACATAGGTCTCACTAAGAGCTGCATACACAAAAATCAAGATTTTTTAACCACTTCAGGACTGCCGTATGACTGTAGTTCTGAAGTGTGTATGAGGCTACAAATAGCATGTATGTGAAGCCCATGCTTTCCTATGGGCTACTTCACACGTGCAATGTTTTGTAGCATGCAATTTTCGTGTGGTGCGATGCAACTTTGGCAGTAGGAAATCCTACTGTCAAAGCCATAACCTAAGTCCTAGCTGCAGGAGAAAAAAAAAAACATACATCACCTTAGAAGCGCTCTCCGGCTCTGCTGCATTTTCTCCCCGGGTCCCCGGAACTATTCTTCTTCTTCTCTACTGGCCGGGGATTGAAAAATCCCCATCTCCTGGAAGCACTGCCTCTGACTGGCTGATGCTTAGCCAATCACAGCCAGCGCTCGATGAACCAAACACAGCCATTTATCAAGCACTGGCTCTGATTGACTAAGCTTCAGCCAATCACAGCCAGCGCTTCCAGGAGGTGGGGATTTTTCAATCCCCGGGCAGAAGAGATGAAAAAGAACAGTGCCGGGGACTGGGGAGAAGATGCAGCGGAGCCGGACAGCGCTTCTAAGGTGATGTATACTGTTTTCTTTTTTCTGCAGCTTATATTACTGCATCTGTAAAAGTCACCAGAAGACAACGCAACAGAGACACATGGCGCATGTGGGAGATTTCAGCACTGCAAGTGCTGACATTGGAAGGAAAGGGGGTGGCAGCGAGAAGCGGTTCAGGCCAGGCTTTACCACTGACATCTTGAATTGGAGCTGTAATGGCGCCACCTCTTTGACTCAGGGTGGCACATTTGCATAACGAGCACGCTGCAATAAAAGTAACAGTTTGACTTTTCAGCAAATCACTCAGTTCTGCTAAAAACATGTATGTTATCCTGCTGCTAGGCCGATTTACACTGTGGGACCAGGTCACATGCCTGTTTTCTGCTGTTCCTTTAAGTGGTTATCAATGACCTGTAATAGTTGATTCCCATAAGCACATCCTGAGCCGCTGATGACCTTGGATTGCTAAAAATGATGAAGGCAGATTTATAGAGCTTTCTTCCTTGTGGTGAGCTACTGTACTCCTCATAAGCATGAAGCAAACGGGTCCGACGTCTGCATGTTAGCTGAAAAGAATCCAAAGTCATGTTAAGAATGCGGATCCCTCCACTTACGGAGACGGGGAAATGATAGGAATGGGGCAATGACAGCAGGGCCGACTGTTCTAACATGTTCACGCAGAGACACAAGAAAAGGGAATTCCTTTAGCTACAAAATTTCCATACTGAACTATTTACATTGGGCTTTACCTAATGGTATGTGTCATTCCGTGGAGCTACCAACTTCACATGCAACCTTTCTCCTTTATTGTTCCAATGGCAGGAAGAATCATGTTGATATCGTGGTGACTTTGCATATGGCATAAAATAACAGTAATTAGAATATTAAAGAAATATTTATACAAGCAAAGTATACAATGTCAGAGACTTAGATGGGGACGGGCTCTGCCTCAGCCCAGCCTCTTCACTTGCTGACTGTTGCCGAGTATTTTGTAAAGTGATGCTTCTTATTTGATTAACATGGGCTTTAAAGTTAGAAAATGTTAAGATATAGCAACTTTTTAATAAATTGCTGCTTTCAATCATTTTTAGCTTTTTTTTTTTTGTACTTTGTACAGTAGAGAGTAATGTGTTGGAAACTATCAGCAAGCAGAGTATATACTGTTTACAGATCTTAGGATTGGTTTATTTTTCAACAAATTTTATTTTGAGTGAACACGCAACCTCAAATACATCTGCGCGGTCAGATTACCGTAGAAATAAGCTGGAATTGGGTATTCACATGTTAAAGGGAACCTGTCATACCGTATAAGCACCATAAAACTAAATTTTGGTGCTTACAGGCCAGGGGCTGAGAAGTCCGGGGGTGTACTCTTTACACTTCCCCATTTCCATGCTGTCACTATCAGCGAGACTTTAGTCAGTGAGTGCGCACTCCCATTGTTTTCTATGTAAAACTCACTAACCGGTGCTGACTTCCCAGAATGACAACATGAGAACAGGGAGTCTGGTGAGTATAAAAAGTACACCCCAGAACTCCTCAGAACCCCTGTCCTATAAGCGCCATAGCTTAGTTTATGATGCTTATAGTATGTGGCAGATTCACTTTAATGAGGTGGACTTCAGAATTCTAAGACTTATTCACATAGCTGCAATATGGATCTGCTCATACACTGCTAGCTTGAAGTGAAGAATGATGTGCATCATGGAGCCTAGCAAACACCCATGAGGCCCTTGTGGGCAGATGTACAGGGTCAGTGAATAGAATTTGCCATGTGTAAAATCTTAATGACCCATCAGGCTCACAGAAGGACACCTTCATGAACTCAAAGTGCAGAATACATAGTAACATATTATGTAAGGCCAAAAAAAGACACCCGTCCATCCAGTTCAGCCAATGACATCCCCAGTTTTGATCCAGAGGAAGGCAAAAAAACACACCAAATGAGGTAGAAGCCAGTTTTCCTCAATAAAAGGTAAAAAATTCCTTCCTTGCTACAATCTGGCAATTGGAATAATCCCTGGATCAACAACCCTTCTGAAGTTATTAATGGTTATAACGTATTATATTGTATCGCTCAAGAAAGACAGACTAAGTAAAAATAGTAAAATTAATGGATCAGTCAACAGCAGCTTGTAGATGGTTTCTATGCATAGGAGATTTTTACACTACAGGAAGTATAAATGAACTGATAAATAATAAAAATGTAGCAAACATATATTACAAATGAGATTTTCATTTGTTGACTAAAGGGCCATGTATTTATCAAAGGCGAAATTTCTGTGATATCCTTAAGGTCCATTTACACGGGACGAATGTTTGGCAAACGATGCCCGGCACTCGTTCCTGCACGCTGCTGCATGGGAGCTAGAATCACTGGCTCACAGCAGCGCGGCTGGAGGAGATTTCTCTCCTAACGCTCTCCCGCCCCTCTCCATTCACTTTACACAGCAGCCGTTCAGTACTAAACGGCTGCTCTTTACACTCATCGCTGATCTTCAGGATTTTATGCTGCATAAATGATGAATGATGGGCAGATCGTTGATCATTCAGTGTAAATAGCAGACGTTCAGTACTGAACAGCTGCTATGTTAAGTCAATGGACAGGGGCGGGGAGCGAGAGAAGAGAAAGCTCCTACATCCACCCTGCTGTGAGCCAGTGATACTAGCTGCCGTGCAGCAGCACGAGAGCAAGTATGTGCGGGGACGAGTGTCTGGCATTGTTTGCCCAATATTCGTCCTGTGTGAATGGGCCTTTATAGTCATACGCCTGTCCCCCAAGTTTCTTAGAGAGTTCAAGGCCTTCTGCTTAAAGCCAACTCTTTATATCCTCATAACTATAATGCCATGTTCACATGAGGTCATGTTTCTCACCTTGACAGGTTTTTCCATCTTCTTTCAGACTTTGACCTTCAGGACACTTGCAGTAAAAGCTTCCGATGGTGTTACAACATTGCACTTCACATCCGCCATTACTACTTTCACATTCATTGACATCTGGAACATAAAATAGGAGCAGCATTTTACTCCAGTTATTAGACATGACATTTTTTGGTTGAAGCAGAAATTACCCTGGAGAATATATATATATATATATATATATATATATATATATATATATATATATACACACACACACTGTAGAAATTTCCTGCAAACTAATTTGCATCAAAATCTGCAATGAAATCTTCACATGACTTTGTTGCAGATTAAGCAGTTGATCTCACTTACTGCATTGCAATGAATGAAATCGACAGCATTTCAGTGACTGGTATAACGAGAAAAAAAAAGGTTTGGTACGGTGTTAGCCAGTAGGGAAAAATGTGATTGTTCTCAGTGAGAGAAACCAAGTAATCTTGTAGATATGAAAACAAAAAACAAAAACACTTGATGTTATAGCCAGCTTTCAGATCTCTCAAGATCCTTCCTCAGGTGTAATGAAAGAGATCTGGATGGGGAACATATATATATACAAATGTACACATATGAAAAGGCACAGACATAGTGAGACTAATTTGCTATTAAAACAATACCAGACGAGATAAGCAGAGAAGTAAATGCTTAATTAGTCCCCTGGTATGTGACAGTTTTATGATCTCTAAACTGGTGTTGGGGTGTCTGTATGTTATCTCTCCATCACAGGCCTGTGACTGACACATTCCTTACCAGGGAACTAATTAAGTGTCTACTTCTCTGCTCATCGTGTCTAGTATTGTATTAAGTGCAAATTAGTCTTGCTGTGCCTGTGTCTTTTCATGTATATATATATATATATATATATATATACACACACTACCATTCAAAAGTTTGGGGTCACATTGAAATGTCCTTATTTTTGAAGGAAAAGCACTGTACTTTTCAATGAAGATAACTTTAAACTAGTCCTAACTTTAAACAAATGCACTCTATACATTGCTAATGTGGTAAATGACTATTCAAGCTGCAAATGCCTGGTTTTTTGTGCAAAATCTACAAAGGTGAATAGAGGCCCATTTCCAGCAACTATCACTCCAGTGTTCTAATGGTACAATGTGTTTGCTCATTGGCTCAGAAGGCTAATTGATGATTAGAAAACCCTTGTGCAATCATGTTCACACATCTGAAAACAGTCTAGCTCGTTACAGAAGCTACAAAACTGACCTTCCTGTGAGCAGATTGAGTTTCTGGAGCATCACATTTGTGGGGTCATCTGAAACTCGACAGTCTGTTCTTGTTCTTAGAAATGAAGGCTATTCCATGCGAGAAATTGCTAAGAAATTGAAGATTTCCTACAACGGTGTGTACTACTCCCTTCAGAGGACAGCACAAACAGGCTCTAACCAGAGTAGAAAAAGAAGTGGGAGGCCGCGTTGCACAACTAAGCAAGAAGATAAGCACATTAGAGTCTCTAGTTTGAGAAACAGACGCCTCACAGGTACCCAACTGGCATCTTCATTAAATAGTACCCGCAAAACACCAGTGTCAACATCTACAGTGAAGAGGCGGCTGCGGGATTTTGGGCTTCAGGGCAGAGTGGCAAAGAAAAAGCCATATCTGAGACTGGCCAATAAAAGAAAAAGATTAAGATGGGCAAAAGAACACAGACATTGGACAGAGGAAGACTAGAAAAAAGTGTTGTGGACGGATGAATCCAAGTTTGAGGTGTTTGGATCACAAAGAAGAACGTTTGTGAGACGCAGAACAAATGAAAAGATGCTGGAAGAATGCCTGACGCCATCTGTTAAGCATGGTGGAGGTAATGTGATGGTCTGGGGTTGCTTTGGTGCTGGTAAGGTGGGAGATTTGTACAGGGTAAAAGGGATTCTGAATAAGGAAGGCTATCACTCCATTTTGCAACGCCATGCCATACCCAGTGGACAGCGCTTGATTGGAACCAATTTCATCCTACAACAGGACAATGACCCTAAACACACCTCCAAATTGTGCAAGAACTATTTACAGCAGAAGCAGGCAGCTGGTATTCTATCGGTAATGGAGTGGCCAGCGCAGTCACCAGATCTGAACCCCATTGAGCTGTTGTGGGAGCAGCTTGACCGTATGGTACGCCAGAAGTGCCCATCCAACCAATCCAACTTGTGGGAGATGCTTCTAGAAGCGTGGGGTGCAATTTCACAAGCTTACCTCAACAAATTAACAGCTAGAATGTCAAAGGTGTGCAATGCTGTAATTGCTGCAAAAGGAGGATTCTTTGACGAAAGCAAAGTTTGATGTAAAAACAATGTTATTTCAAATACAAATCATTATTTCTAACCTTGTCAATGTCTTGACTCTATTTTCTATTCATTTCACAACGCATGGTGGTGAATAAGTGTGACTTTTCATGGAAAACACAAAATTGTTTGGGTGACCCCAAACTTTTGAACGGTAGTGTATATATATATATATATATATATATATATACATACATACACACACACACACACATGAAAAAGCACAGACATAGCAAGATATATATGTGCCCCATCCAGATATGTTTCATTGTGCCTGAGGTAGGATCCTGTAAGGTCCAAAAGCTTGCATTAACATCATGTACTTTTGTTAATCATTAAAAGGTATCATATCTACAAAATTACTTGGTTTCTCTTACTGAGGACAATCACAATAGTGACTGCTATTATATGAGGAAGGTTTAAAAATCCACAGCATGAGTGGAAATCCACTGTAGATTTCTTCCACTATGAACAAATGAAGTTTCTTAAAACCTCATTCACTAACATTATATTATAGTTTTGTTGCAGAATTTCTGTGTGCATTCTGCAGCCAAAATTCCATGGTAAATCCACAATGAGTGAACACACCCAAAGACATCTTCCATTATAGGGACCTTTCCAGAGCAATCCCTTCAAAACTTATCTAGGATGACCATAAATGACACAGAAATGTACCTTATTCTGCACAGCACACCCTCACCCCATCCCCTCTCTTCTAAAGCACTGCCAGCATGTCTGTTTTTATTACTGTAGCTCTTGCAATCTATTCATGAACCAAGAAGCTCCTGTTGGACAAAGCTCTGAGTCATTCCAGATATGAGAGTGTTTGAGACTCCACTGCACTATATAGAATTGTCTGGATACCAAATATAATATAAATGTTAAGATCCACATCTGCAATCTATGGGGTCTTTTGCAATAACTATTTCAATCCTAAAAGCTATTGTCTTTAGAATGGAACATGTTTGATACAAGATTACTCTCAGCTTAAATTCTCTTAGGACCTTACAAAATCTGTGTCATATCTGGGACGCATGATACATACAATAGAAACAGCTGACTTTTCATATGACCCAGCTGCTAAGAGGTTGAAATTTTGAAAACATTTCTGTGCAGAACATCTGGCCCGTCAAAAAAGCTTTAATCATCTGCCTGTTGGTTTAGAGCAACGGAAGTAAGGTGACTCCAGATATAGAACATGACATCATATATTTGGACATAGCCTGGCCACAACCACCGATCAATCCGCCTCTGCAGACACATTGTTGCACTCCTATAAGGCTTTGCAACATGTCCCAAGTGTTCAGTCCTGCCTCTACTGCGTGAGATCCAATTGGCTTTTTGTTACCTTTCCAACAATCTGCTCAGCAATTAAAAAACATAAAAAACATCATTGTAACCTAATGTACAAGAATAAAACCACTATTATAAACTGTCCCCTATGTACAAGAATATAATTAAAAATTATAGTCTTGTACATAGGAGAAGTATTCTACCATAATTTTGCCTTCTATGTACAAAAATAGAAGTACTAAAATACCGTCCCCTATGTACAACTATATATAACAACTATAATACTGCCTCCTAGGTACAAGAATGTAACTACTATAATACTGCCTCCTATCTACAAGAATATAAGTACTATAATACTGCCCCTATGTACAAGAATATAACTACTATAATACTGCCCCCTATATACAAGAATATAACAACTATAATACTGCCTCCTAGGTACAAGAATGTAACTACTATAATACTGCCTCCTATCTACAAGAATATAAGTACTATAATACTGCCCCTATATACAAGAATATAACTACTATAATACTGCCCCAATGTACAAGAATATAACTACTATAATGCTGCCTCCTATGTACTAGATTATATCTACTATAATACTGCCCCCTATGTACAAGAATATAACTACTATAATACTGCCCTCTATGTACAAGAATATAACTACTATAATGCTGCCCCGATGTACAAGAATATAACTACTATAATACTTCCTCCTATGTACAAGAATATAACTACTATAATATTGCCTCCTATGTACAAGAATATAACTACTATAATACTGCCCCCTATGTACAAGAATATAACTACTATAATACTGCCCTCTATGTACAAGAATATAACTACTATAATACTGCCCCGATGTAAAAGAATATAACTACTATAATACTGCCTCCTATGTACAAGATTATATCTACTATAATACTGCTCCTATGTACAAGAATATAACTACTATAATACTGCCCTCTATGTACAAGAATATAACTACTATAATGCAGCCCCGATGTACAAGAATATAACTACTATAATACTTCCTCCTATGTACAAGAATATAACTACTATAATACTGCCCCTATGTACAAGAATATATCTACTATAATACTGTCTCCTATGTACAAGAATATAACTGCTATAATACTGCCTCCTATGTACAAGAATATATCTACTATAATACTGCCTCCTATGTACAAGAATATAACTACTATAATACTGCCCCCTATGTACAAGAATATAACTACTATAATACTGTCTCCTATGTACAAGAATATAACTACTATAATACTGCCTGCTATGTACAAGAATATAACTACTATAATATTGCTCCTATGTACAAGAATATAACTACTATAATACTGTCTCCTATGTACAAGAATATAACTACTATAATACTGCCTCTATGTACAAGAATATAACTACTATAGTACTGCCTCCTATGTACACAAGTATAACTACTATAATACTGTCCCCTATGTACAAGAATATAACTACTATAATACTGCCTCTATGTACAAGAATATAACTACTATAGTACTGCCTCCTATGTACACAAGTATAACTACTATAATACTGTCCCCTATGTACAAGAAGATGCTTGAGAATGGCGTTTAATACGCCAAAACGCGTCGCAGCAAGGATTCTGCAAGTATTTTGTCATTTTATGAGGCTCTCTATATGATAAGCAGCACAGGTCTATAGTTTTTTTCTTTTATCTTCTCTTTGATATTATCCGACCTCTTATTGAGGAACGGAGTTTTGTTATGACCTGCAGCTCTCCAGTGAGCTGGATCTTCTCGTTATCGATTTTGGTGTTTTTTGGATAAAGAAACTGCTATGAGCTTACCAGGGTATTGGGGTGCTGACATGACCACCTTAGGGTGACATGTCACACACCAGGTGAGTTATCACACTACTACTATTGTGATTACTTTTAAGGTGCTTGGCGCTCTCCTTGACTTTGATCTATGTACAAGAATATAACTACTATAATACTGCCCTCTATGTAAAAGAATATAACTACTATAATACTACCTCCTATGTACAAGAATATAACTACTATAATACTGCCTCCTATGTACAAGAATATAACTACTATGATACTGCCCCCTATGTACAAGAATATAACTACTATAATACTGCCCCCTATCTACAAGAATATAACTACTATAATACTGCCCTCTATGTACGAGAATATAGCTACTATAATACTGCTCCCTATGTACAAGAATATAACTACTATAATACTGCCCTCTATGTACGAGAATATAGCTACTATAATACTGCTCCCTATGTACAAGAATATAACTACTATAATACTGCTCCCTATGTACAAGAATAAAACTACTATAATACTACCTCCTATGTACAAGAATATAACTAGTATAATACTGCCCTCCCATATACAAGAATATAACTACTATAATACTGCCCTCCCATATACAAGAATATAACTACTATAATACTGCCCCCCCCATATACAAGAATATAACTACTATAATACTGCCCCCTACGTACAAGAATATAACTACTATAATACTGCCCCCTATGTACAAGAATATAACTACTATAATATTGCCCCCATGTACAAGAATATAACTACTATAATACTGCCCCCTATGTACAAGAATATAACTAGTATAATACTTCCTCCTATGTACAAGAATATAACTACTATAATACTGCCCCCTATGTACAAGAATATAACTAGTATAATACTACCTCCTATGTACAAGAATATAACTACTATAATACTGCCTCCTATGTACAAGAATATAACTACTATGATACTGCCCCCTATGTACAAGAATATAACTACTATAACACTGCCCCCTATCTACAAGAATATAACTACTATAATACTGCCCTCTATGTACAAGAATATAGCTACTATAATACTGCTCCCTATGTACAAGAATATAACTACTATAATACTGCCCCCTATGTACAAGAATATAACTACTATAATACTACCTCCTATGTACAAGAATATAACTACTATAATACTGCCCTCTATGTACAAGAATATAACTACTATAATACTGTCCCTATGTACAAGAATATAACTACTATGATACTGCCCCCTATGTACAAGAATATAACTACTATAATACTGCTCCCTGTGTACAAGAATATAACTACTACAATACTGCCTGCTGTGTACAAGAATAGAACTACTATGATACTGCCCTCTATGTACAAGAATATAACTACTATAATACTGCCTCCTATGTACAAGAGTATAACTACTATAATACTGCCCTCTATTTACAAGAATATAACTACTATAATACTGCCCCTATGTACAAGAATATAACTACTATAATACTGCTTGCTGTGTACAAGAATATAACTACTATAATACTGCCCCCTATATACGAGAATATAACTACTATAATACTGCTCCCTATGTACAATAATATAACTACTATAATACTGCCTGCTGTGTACAAGAATATAACTACTGTAATACTGCCTCCTATGTACAAGAATATAACTACTATAATACTGCCCTCTATGTACAAGAATATAACTACTATAATACTGCCCTCTATGTACAAGAATATAACTACTATAATACTGCCCTGTATGTACAAGAATATAACTACTATAATACTGCTTCCTATATACAAGAATATAACTACTATAATACTGCCACCTATGTACAAGAATATAACTACTATAATACTGCCTGCTGTGTACAAGAATTTAACTACTATGATACTGCCTCCTATGTACAAGAATATAACTACTGTAATACTGCCCTCTATGTACAAGAATATAACTACTATAATACTGCCCCTATGTACAAGAATATAACTACTATAATACTGTCTCCTATGTACAAGAATATAACTACTATAATACTGTCTCCTATGTACAAGAATATAACTACTATAGTACTGCTCCCTATGTACAGGAATATAACTACTGTAATACTGGCCCCTATGTACAAGGATATAACTACTATAATACTACCTCCTATGCACAAGAATATAACTACTATAATACTGCCCCCTATGTACAAGAACATAACTACTATAATACTGCCTCCTATGTACAAGAATATAACTACTATAATACTGCCTGCTGTGTACAAGAATATAACTACTATAATACTGCCCCCTATATACAAGAATATAACTACTATAATACTGCCTCCTATGTACAAGAATATAACTACTATAATACTACCCCCTATGTACAAGAATATAACTACTATAATACTGCCTCCTATGTACAAGAATATAACTACTATAATACTGCTCCTATGTACAAGAATATAACTACTATAATACTGTCCCCTATGTACAAGAATATAACTACTATAATACTGTCCCCTATGTACAAGAATATAACTACTATAATACTGTCCATTGTAGAAAGGAAGTACAACAGGTGGGAAATTTTTTCAGGTCATTAAACTTCTATAAAGTTTTGTCTGATGCAGCTTTAGTGGATAATAATTTACCATGCAGCAATTAGTAGAACTTTTTTACTTCTTTGAGACATTCATGTTGATGTTATTACTATCTTTTTGCTAATAACCTATTAACTTCCTCGTCTATATTTTTAGAGCCTGCAAGCAGTTCAGTAAATGGAAACAACTTTGGGCCATACTTGGAGTCTCTCTCATTACTTTCCAAACAAAAATTACTCAGTAAAGTAGTTTGGACGCTCTTTTGTATTGGAGGTAATTATCGCTGGGCTGGCGATTGTTCATTCATGAGAGAGTAAGTGTGCCCCACAAGTGACCCCCAAACATTTTAATTCCTCGGAGAATGTCTTTATTAGACCCAGGCACGTTAATATCTTGTAACGAGTCCATTTCAGTGATGGATGGACAGATCTAATTAACACACTGAATACCTATAAAGATGTTAGGTGGGGGTTCCTTTACTTACTTTACTTGAAAACTATAAGAGATTAATGGCTGAAAGCAGCAGAAGTGGAGAGGTTATTGTCATTTTTGTGGTTTGGTCTCAAGACAGAATAGTTAGACCCCACATGGTCTGCTAAAAAGGGGAAGCGGTTGACAAATTGAGGCACACATTTTAAGAGAGATTAACACTTTCCAATCCACTGTCTGACGTCTAAAGATATTCTGATTGACGTCTGTACAGCTCCGATGGCCTCTCTGTTGTCGAGGGCCTGTCCAGCATGTCACATACCGAGGTATTGGCTCCAGCCAGCAGATGGCACCACGAGAAAGCCCCCTAGGAAACCCTGAATCCAAACTTGGATTGCAAAGGCTTAAAGGGGTTGTCCCGCGAAAGTGGGGTTCAGCACTTCTGTATGGCCATATTAATGCACTTTGTAATGTACATCGTGCATTAATTATGAGCCATACAGAAGTTATTCACTTACCTGCTCTGTTGCTAGCGTCCTCGTCTCCATGGAGCCGTCTAATTTCAGCGTCTAATCGCCCGATTAGACGCGCTTGCGCAGTCCGGTCTTCTCCCTTCTGAATGGGGCCGCTCGTGCCGGAGAGCTGCTCCACGTAGCTCCGCCCCGTCACGTGTGCCGATTCCAGCCAATCAGGAGGCTGGAATCGGCAATGGAACGCACAGAGCCCACGGTGCACCATGGGAGAAGACCTGCGGTCCACCGTGGGTGAAGATCCCGGCGGCCATCTTCGCAAGGTAAGTAAGAAGTCACCGGAGCGCGGGGATTCGGGTAAGTACTATCCGTTTGTTTTTTTTTTAAACCCCTGCATCGGGTTTGTCTCGCGCCGAACGGGGGGGCTATTGAAAAAAAAAAAACCCGTTTCGGCGCGGGACAACCCCTTTAAACCTCAAATATTTTGGTTTAGAGGAGTCAAACCTAACATACTTTGATCACCATATAAAGAGATAAATTTTAGTCTCCTGATCAGTGTTTGGGGGTTAAAAGGGGTATTTCCTGTTTTGAATATCCACAGAATATGCCATAAATTTCTGATATCGGGGACCCACACCTATCCAGAAAACTGACCTAGTTGGTGTAGTGGCTGCTTTCAGCTGCACCCAGGCAGGAGATAAATTTAGAGGTAGCTACACATGTGAAATAGCTGAGCAGGAGGGTCCGCTGTCTGTCTGCATAGGTCTCAGAGATAGAACCTGCATCTAACTGACATTTATAGTATTGTAGGTGCAATTTTAAGGTGCTCTAATCAACATGCAATGGAAGCCTTAAAATGATCGGTCCACTTTGGAGAACCTTCCCTACTATTGGCACTTCCCATAAGGCAAATCACCAGATAAAGTTTTGTCCAGAGACTTAACAAGATGGAAATGCTGGGATTTCACCAATGAAGCTTGCAGAATTCATGCTGTAACTCGGGATCAGTAGGAGACAAATAACGTAATGTGTTCACAAAGTGTCAGAACTTTTTATGTAGATTTATCCTGCTGAGTATGCTGATTGCTCTTCAAGGTCAGCTGTGCCTATGGACAACACTAGTGACAACGGCAGTGTACCGTATATTCTCTACACTTGGCTCTCCTGTCAGGGATGTTTGCTTAAAACCAGAATGGGAAGAGGGGGCAGAGTTTACTTTGGGCCAAAGGTTTCTTGGACAGAAACGGAGGTCTGACTGCGCTGTTCATTCACTCTCCAGGACTTGTCAGAAAGCTGGAAGTATGCTGACCTCATATGTAGATGTCGACAGTTCCAAGTTGTGAAGTCAAGAGCTCTAATTGTTACATGGGCCGCAGAGACGCTGCGAAGAACAAGGAGTACAGAGATAAGAGACGGAAAGGTAGTGACAATAAATAAAAGTATAAAGGGGTCATTTAAATTTAGAAAATGTACTTTACCCACCCCTATTTTGGAATTCTGTTAATGGAATGGAGTCAGCTAATCAGGAGGGCTGTGGAGTCGCTAAGGCAAACTTCCGACTCCAACTTCTCTATTTTTCCACACTCTGACTCCAGCTCCAAGTCCTTCAGAAATGTCACATGTATAACAATTGGTAATAGCAAATTTTATGCAGTAAAATGGAAACATCAGGCTTAAAGTGACCCTGCAGTCCCAAACAAACTAAAATATCCGCCTCACTTCTCTGACTATGTTAGGCGCACTGGGCATTGATAATGCTTGGCAGTTTAATGTACCTCTGATTTTTCAGTGCTGCTCATATGAGCAACACTGGCCAATCAAAAAGCACGTAGTGACTTAGACTACCAATGTACTACCAATGTACGGTGTGCATCAGGTAGTCAGAGAACCAATGCGGCCATCTTGGTTTGTCCAGGACCCAGAGGGTCGCTTTGATTAATATACATTTAATATTTTAAATTTGAAGCCAGAGTTGGTATATTTCTACTGAGTTTTTACAAGACTGACAAAAACTCAATGACTCCAACTCCATATCCCTGCTGTTAACCCCTTTCTCACATCCATTGTTCATGTACAGCAGATGCTAGGTGTCACTGTATAGAGTGCAATCAGGAGCTGAGGCAGCTTTATACGTTGCAGGTGTCGATTGTCTTTGACAAGCTGACATCTGGCTGCAATGGTGGGGGGCAGCGTTAACTCCAGTCCCCTATGTTAATCCTTTAGATGCCACTGCTGTCCATTCTAATAGTGGCATTTATATGGCTAGATAGAGGGACAGGCTCTTTATTTCACCTAAGCGGCCTACATACAACAAGATCGAAGACTGCTGTTTGGTTACCACAGCAGCCCGGAGCCTTATGAAGGCCCCCAGGCCTTCCATAGATTTCCTTCCATTAAGTTATGCATGTGGAAGTACTTAACAGAATGGCTGTAAATGTATGATATAATGAATTGAGGCTTACAAGAGAGGACAAAAGCAATAAAAAAAGGATTTGGGGGGTATATCAAAAGAAAAGTTAAAGATACTATAGGATATTTACAGGATGAAAATGGTGAATTGGTTAAAAAGTTGAGAAGACCGAACTTTTAAATTCTTATTTTGTATCTGTTTTTTCTCAGAAAGTAGATGGAACATCAACTGATCTTCCTTGTGCTATTGGGGGAATAAAAGAATGCAGGCTATCTATAAACAGAGAGATGGTGAGGGAACACTTAGCTAACTTAAATAAATTCAAGTCTCAAGGTCCAGATGAATTACATCATAGGATACTAAAGGAAGCAGTGGAGGTAATTGCTGAACTACTCACTGCAATCTTTTAAAATTCCTGGAGAAGTCCCAGAAGTTTGGAAAAGTTCAAAAAAGGGAAGAAGGTGGACCCAGGAAACTACAGACCTGTGATCCTTACTTATATACCAGGAAAGATCTTTGAACAAATTATTAAACAGCATGTATGCAAGTACTTGGATGAAAATGGAGTAATTAACCAGAGCCAGTATGGATTCGTAATAAACAAGTCATGCCAGACGAATCTAATTTCCTTCTATGACAGAATCACTGACTGGGTTGATTAGGAAAATGCAGTAGATATAGTATATCTTGACTTCAGCAAAACATTTGACAAAATATCTCATACCAAACTTATTGAAAAAAATACCACATATGGGATGGACAAGGCAACTGTTAGGTGGTTTCACAAATAACGTAATGAATGTACTCATAAATGGCTATAAATCCAATTGAAAGAATGTGACAAGTGGGGCACTACAAGGATCTGTCCTAGGCCCAGTGTTGTTCAACATTTCTATAAATGCTCTAGATGATAGAATTGAAGAAAAACTGATCAAATTTGCCGACAACACAAAGCTAGGAGGGATGATTAATACTAGAGAAGAGAGACAGTCAGATAGAGGATTCAAAAAGATCTAGATAAGCTTGAACAGTGGGCGGCGACTAATGGAATGGCATTTAACAGGTAGAAATGCAAAGTCCTACATCTGGGCAAGAATATCTAAAAAAGCAAATACAGAATGGGAGGAATTGGGCTAAGCAGTACATGTGAAAAAGACTTGGGTGTACTAATAGATTACAGACTTCACATGAGTCAACAGTGTGATGCAGCAGCAAAAAAAGGCAAATACAATTCTGGGATATATTAAGAGGAGCATGGGGTCTTGATCACATGAAGCAATTATCCTCCTCTACTCTTATTTGGTCAGACCTCATACTGTGTCCAACTCTGAGCACCCCAATTAAAAAAAAAAAAAGACATAGACAAACTGGAGGAAGTTTAGGGAGGAGCTATTAGGATGGTGAGCAGTCTGCAAACCATGTCCTATGAGGAACGGTTAAAGGAAATGGAGGAGACACAAATTAGATATTAGAAAAAACTTTGTGATCGTGAGGGTGATCAATGAGTGGAACAGGTTACCATGAGAGGTGGACAGACATCTGTCTGGGAGGATTTGGTGATCCTGCATTGAGCAAGGGGTTGGACCCGATGATCCTGGAGGTCCATTCGAAATCTACCATTCTATGAAAAATTTTGATCTTGCAGTACTGTCCCACTGATCACTACTGTCAGTGGCAGGCTTTTATGGCTGACAACAGAACAGAACAGATTTTATTCTTCTGCCCTAAGATGCTTTTACACAAAATGATTATCATGAAAAAAAAAAATTGCTGTATCGTTCGAATTTAAACGATTATAATTCAGTGTAAACACGGCCAATGATTCAATTTGTTCATTTTATGCAAACATGAAAATTATCGTTGGCTCGTTCGCTAGTCATTCACTTTAAACACTGATCATTCAGTCGTTCTCATTCACTGGTACAGTGAACTGAATGTCTGAACGATACTGTAAAAAAACCAAAAAAATTAAGCGATTTATCTTTGTGTTTAAACTGACTACCTGAGTGAACAACCAAAATGTGTCATCATTTACTTGTTCGCACGATTTCTTGCTCCATGTAAAAGCACTCTTAGTAAGGCCTCCTGCAGACAGCCCTGCTATGTGCTGGCTGCCGCCCAGCCGACACATGCGCAGAGCAGAGCTGGCGCGTCAGCGATGACGTTTCTGTGCAGGCCTCGGCGAGGTTCGCACAGAAATAGGACATGCCGCGATTTGTTTACCGTGCGAGTTTTCACACGGTTAAATCGGGGCTATCTGCACAGGATTGCATTATCTAATGCAATCCTATGGCAGCATGCACGGGCGAAAAATTCTGCGGGAAATCCTGCCGCGGAATTTCCAGCCATGTGCAGGGGGCCTAAATGGAAAGATTCTTAGTACATTAGTACATCATTAAAACGTAAATGAAATAAAGCTGCTTTCACAGCATAAAAGCGCCGCCTACTGGTACAATCAGATATCTGATTTTAGCTACTTTGTCTTAGAAACCGACTGTAAAAGTTCAAATACCCCACGTTACAGTACAAAAAGTTTATTATCAGCAACTTTTGAAATTTGAAGACGTGACCCATGAAAGTTTTGCCACCATGAACTTCTGTGGATTGCTGGCTTTAAACTGGTTCAGCATAACCTGAAGCTATCTAGAGCAACAGAAGCAATACAGAGGGTTCCAGGAAACGAATGGATGGCTTTAGGGCACTTTTGCACGGGCGAGGGCAATATCAGGCCATGATTCACAGCCCAAAGACAGGCGTTTTCACATGGAAACAGCCTGCATCCCTGCATGGCTGAAGGAATTCCCCGGCGTGGCTGTCACTGCCGCAGCAGGGGATCGCGATCTTCTCCCATTGATTTCAATGAGGCCGGCGCTGCTGCTGCCAGCCCCATTAAAAACACGTGGAAACCCCTGGATGCGACAGATTTGCATCCCTGCTGGGCTGACGGAAATCTCCTGCTACAGCTGATACAGCCACGGCAGGAGATTGCAATGTTCTCCCATTGATTTCAATGGGGCCGATATCGCAGATTTATTTAATCGCAACTTGGCTTGAGTGAAAACACTGCAAATGAAAATGACACCATTGAAAATGATTAGTTTCATAATCTTGCGTTTTTACTCACTCTCGTATCGCGCCAGTGTGAAGCTGGCCTTAGAAATGTAGGATTCCACATATTAACATCAGAAAAGAGCTGCATATGACAGGGTGTCAGGCAGGCATATACAAAGAACTAACAGGGCCCCATAGCAAATCTCAGAATTGCTCCCCCACCCACCCAAAATACAAACATATTGCAGACAATGCAACTATAAGACACAAGTCATGTCTGTACACTCTGCTCATCCTTTTGCTACTTATAATACCCCCTCTCAGTATTCTAACTAAGGAAGAGTGAACCCCTCCGTGGCTCCACAAAGTGATAGTGCCCCCTCTGTGGCTCCACAAAACGATAGTGCCCCCTCTGTGGCTCCACAAAATGATAGTGCCCCCTCCATTGCTCCACAAAGCGATAGTGCCCCCTCTGTGACTCCACAAAGCGATAGTGCCCCCTCTGTGACTCCACAAAATGATAGTGCCTCCTCTGTGGCTCCACAAAATGACAATACCTCCTTTGTGGCTCCACAAAATGATAGTGCCCCCACTGTGGCTCTACAAAGTGGTAGTGCCCCCTCTGTGATCTCTGCACTCCACAGCACCTCAGTCCCAATACTCTCACTAGCAGCAGAAAAATCATCATAAGTGAAGCCACTGCTGAATGCTGGGCTGCTCTGTGTATAGCAAATCCCTAAAAAACATTGAAAAGTTGAGCTCTGCGATGTCCAACAATAAAGTGATTTAAGGGCGTCCCAGACCATTGGCAGCCTGACACTGAGGCCAGAATGTGAGGTGTATGAAGACAAGTAGGAGGAAACAAAGTTTAAGGTGGAAAGAGCAAGTTCCCATGTAGTCGAGTAGAGAGTATTTCAGGAAATGAATGGGGGTCAGTGACCTACCCACTCATAGTATTGCTAATGAGGACAGGGCTGCATGTAGCAGAGAAGAGAAAAGATAGAAAACAATGAAACACATCACTGCCTAAGACCATTTTATTCCTGCTGATAGATTTTACAAGACAACGAGGCTAAAGCCGGGTCTTCCTGTAGCACAGAGTATTTAAGGACAGAGCAGTACTGATCTTCTGGGGGACCTGGCCAATCATATGAGGACAGGGCTGTGTTGGACCGGGCCTGTGCCATCATGTAAGGGATATAATAGAGACAAGAAGGAAGTCACAAAGGCATTGAGGCAGGAAGGAACAAACTCCCCTAAAATCCCAGGATACAAACATACATGGTCCCTGTCTGCTACTCCTACACTATGTGTAACACTTGTTAAATATATGAATTACCCCAAATAGTCCCTGACAGCCAGCAGAGATATCCAGTCGTCTGGTCACATAATCACTGCAATGAGAGGCTGCGTTGAGCTGTAATTGCACGACTAGTAATTACACTCAAATTAAACAATACAGCAATTCCATAGCTTCTGCGCCATCCTGCAATTTAGCAATTTAAGATTTCTACACAGACTATAATAATGGAAAGCGGCAGTCCAGCACAGACAGTGATTGCCCTTCATTTTATGGGAGGTTTATCTGCTAGAAATAAAATGTGTTGGAATTAAATAATTACAGGATGACATTGTGCGCGGGTGACATTTCCAGACTGACGCTTGTATTAGAACACAGTTATTAAAGAGAAGAGGCCATGTTCACTTGGGTTACAACTATATTCAGTGCATCACTTCAGTAGGAACAATGGGATTGCTAGCATGGGAGGCGCTTTAGGCATCATCTCAGTAATGGCAATATTTCCTAGTCGATTGAAATTTTCCTAACGTTTACAAATGCAACACACACAAGGCTCCGCTTTTACTTGCAAGGTCCACTGCATCCATGCTATAAAAGAAGTGGCCATGGATTATTATGGGGCCCCTGCTCTATTCAGAGAGAGAGAGACAGGTGATAGTGTCAAAATTTGTGTCTTCTCATAGAGGCTTGTTCATTTCAAGCTTTCTCTATAAGATAGATAGATAGATACACATAGATATGAGATATATAGATGAGAGAGATATATAGATATGAGATAGATAGATATGAGATAGATACATGATAGATAGATAGATAGATAGATAGATAGATAGATAGATAGATATGAGATAGATAGATAGGATAGATAGATAGATAGATAGATATGAGGGAGATAGATATGAGCGAGAGAGATAGATAGAGAGATAGGGAGAAAGGAGATAGATATGAGAGAGAGAGAGATAGGGAGAAAGGAGAGAGATAGATATGAGAGAGAGAGAGAGATAGAGAGAAAGGAGAGAGATAGATATGAGATAGAGAGATATGAAATAGATAGAAAGAAAGATATGAGCCAGATAGATATGAGCGAGAGATAGGAGATAGATAGATAGATAGATAGATAGATAGATAGATATTAGATAGATAGATATGAGATAGATAGATATGAGATAGATAGATATGAGATAGATAGATATGAGATAGATAGATATGAGATAGATAGATATGAGATAGATAGATAGATAGATATGAGATAGATAGATAGATAGATATGAGAGAGATAGATATGAGATAGATAGATATTAGATAGATAGATAGATATGAGATAGATATGAGCGAGATAGATATGAGCGAGAGAGATATGAGCGAGATAGATATGAGCGAGATAGATATGAGCGAGAGAGATATGAGCGAGAGAGATATGAGCGAGAGAGATAGATAGAGAGATAGGGGAGAGATAGAGAGAAAGGAGAGAGATAGATATGAGAGAGAGAGAGAAAGGAGAGAGATAAATATGAGATAGATAGATAGATAGATAGATATGAGATAGATAGATAGATATGAGATAGATAGAAAGAAAGATATGAGATAGATAGCTAGATATGAGCGAGAGAGAGAGATAGACAGACAGATAGATAGATATGAGATAGATAGAGTTGTTGGAATCGAATGAAACTTTCTCTGTGTGATTGTAACACTGATATAAGTAGGTGATTAGAACATCAGAGCAAAAAGATAATTTATTGTAGAAAATTGATCCCTTGAGGGGAGGCTCTAGTACCCTGTTGTACCGCCTCTAGCTTGGCTACAAGATGTGATACGGGTTGGCATGGATGCTCTAGTACCTTGTTGTACCGCCTCTAGCTTGGATACAAGATGTGATATAGGTGGGGATGGAAGCTCTAGTACCCTTTGTACCACCTCTAGCTTAGATACAAGATATTATACGAGTGGGCAAGGAGGCTTTAGCACCCTGTTGGGCTGTCTCTAAATTGGATACAAGATGTGATACAAGCAGGCATGGAGGCTCTAGTACCCTGTTGTACCGCCTCTAGCTTGGCTACAAGATGTGATACGGGTGGGCATGGATGCTCTAGTACCTTGTTGTACCGCCTCTAGCTTGGATACAAGATGTGATATAGGTGGGGATGGAAGCTCTAGTACCCTTTGTACCACCTCTAGCTTAGATACAAGATATGATACGAGTGGGCAAGGAGGCTTTAGCACCCTGTTGGGCTGCCTCTAAATTGGATACAAGATGTGATACAAGCAGGCATGGAGGCTCTAGTAGCCTGTTGTACTGCCTCTAGCTTGGCTACAAGATGTGATACGGGTGGGCACGGAGGCTCTAGCACCCTGTTGGGCTGCCTCTAGCTTGGATGCCAGATGTGTAATGGGTGGGCATGGAGGCTCTAGATCCCTGTTGTACCACCTCTAGCTTGAATGTGACAGGCAGGCATGGAAGCTCTAGTACCGTGTTGTACCACTTCTGGCTTGTATGCAAAATATGGGCTGCCTGTAGCTTGGATACAAAATGTGATAGTGGTGGGCATGGAGGCTCTTGTATATTGCTATACCTCCTCTAGCTGGGATACAAGATGCGATACAGGTGGGCGTGGAGGCATGCAGGTTCTGTATGGTATACTGCAGTATATCACTCCACATTTTCTGTAACTGAACCTGTAGATTGTGTAGGCTGTCGAAGTTGGTGTCCCAGATGGTCCCATACATGTTCTATTGCTGTTAAATTTTGTGACTGGGCAGCCATGGAAGTGTGACAATGTTGTGGAGGTATTCCTGTGACCCCCATGTGTGTGCGGGCGAACATTATCCTACTGGAGAATATCTCTTGGAAGCCGCCATGAGAGGAACCCATGTGGCTGCAAGATGCCCTGACCATATCGCTGAGCTGTCATAGTCCCTTGTACTATTACTAGGGGTGACTGTCGTATAAGATGCCCCCCAGACTATCACACCAACAGTGTGGACAGTGTGCGGCTTCACAGAAAAGGCAGGATTGAGGCGTTCAGCCCTAAGGTCTCCAGATATGAATACGGCCGTTGTCAGCACCCAAACTAATCCACTCTGTAGCAGTCCAGTTTCACAACATCACTGCAAATGGAGGTGATGGTGGGTGGGTGTTGTGTTAAAGGTGGTATACATAATGGGTGCTATGATATATAATGTCCTTCAACCAAGCACCTGGAAATGGTTCGGACAGACACGGGCCCTGCAAGGATGGCAGACAACAAAACAGTTGAAGCTGCTCATACTTGTCGAAGGATCAGACAATCTACTGATGGTGTGCCAAGGGCGTCCTGAGCCCGGTTGCCTTGTGCATGCCCTTATGCATCCACTGGTCCCAACACCTCCCCACAGCCTGGTCAGAATGGTCCAGGTGGTGGACAATTTGTCAATACAATCATCCAGTTTCTTGCATTCCAATAATGCGCCTCCGCTCAAACTCTGTTAACGGGGTGAAATCTCAAAATCTATCTTAGTGGTCAACAAGCTGTACACAAGTGGAAAAAGAGGTTACTACACACAAGGAGCCTCTGAGAACCTTTTTATAGGCCAAGGATGGAACCACTTTTAGGGCCTCAGGTGACAAGATCGTCCATCTAATCACACCACAACTCTCATCATCTGCACATCTGCCTGAGATGTAACTGCAGGACGAGTTTTGCAGAAAAATGACAACTCCTTCTAGGGCTTGATTTTTATGACAAAAAGTATAGAAAGAGTTTCTTTGTCGAAATGAGAAAAATATGGCATAATGCTGTTATTTTCCTTAATTACAATCACCTTGTGCCACTAATCTCCTGCAGTTCCACCATTCTACCACTAGAGGTCACTAGCAGCAAGTCAGCAACTGAGTGAGTAGTTTGGACATGACCCAATGCATATGTGATATTGGCATTAGACACAATATAGTCCTTATGTCGGTCTGCAGGTCTGTGTTGTAGACATATGTCTGGAGTCATGTGAGATTTACATTCCTGAAATCAAAATGTACAACTTTAATGTCAGCCAAAATAACAGAGGTTCTGTGTGTTTCTATAGAGAGGTTTCCTGGGGTTTTCATCCAAGTCTGCAGTATGTGTAGGATTGAAGTTAGATCCGTTCCTGTGAGCTTCTATATTCCATAGAGTTACCAAGTCAGTATATTATAGGAAAATTACATCCATTTAAGTGGATTCTCAACTATTGAGGCTCATAGAGGGTGTCTGGTTTCAGCCAAAAACGGGGAAAGGGTAAGAAATTACATAAAACAAACATTACCGATTAAATTCATTGCCACCACTCTGTTCCCCCTGCCAATATATAAATTCACTCAAGCTTTTTGACTGGTGCCAATGCCAACCAGAAGAAGTGTGTCTATATCTCTGCAGTATAAGGCGATAGCCACACTGTCTTTTCTTGCATCTATCTCAAGTATAGACTTCAGAGTATGCAGGACTGTGGGTCTCCGGGCCCAAACTCTGCGCATCACATGTGCATCTCATGCTCAGAGTTCGGGTCCGGAGACCTGCGGGCTGGGGCACACTTCCAAGTCCGTACGTGAAACGAAGGCAAAAAAAGTATGGTTAGCCTCATGTAACTCGGGATCAATACAAGAAACGTAATGTAATGTAAGTACAGTAAAGAATACTACTGGATGGAATATACATTTCACTCAGGTGCATAAACTAGGTGAAATGAGAAGTGCAGAGAATAGTTTGTTCAACAAAGTAAGTTTGCTGAGCCATTATTTAAAGGGGTTGTCCCGAGGCAGCAAGTGGGTCTATACACTTCTGTATGGCCATAATAATGCACTTTGTAATGTACATTGTGCATTAATTATGAGCCATACAGAAGTTATAAAAAGTTTTTTACTTACCTGCTCCGTTGCTAGCGTCCTCGTTCCCATGGAGCCGACTAATTTTTGGCCTCCGATGGCCAAATTAGCCGCGCTTGCGCAGTCCGGGTCTTCAGCAGTCTTCTATGGAGCCGCTCGTGCCAGAGAGCGGCTCCGTGTAGCTCCGCCCCGTCACGTGCCGATTCCAGCCAATCAGGAGGCTGGAATCGGCAGTGGACCGCACAGAAGAGCTGCGGTCCACGAAGACGGAGGATCCCGGCGGCCATCTTCAGCGGTAAGTATTGAAGTCACCGGACCGCCGGGATTCAGGTAAGCGCTGTGCGGGTGGTTTTTTTAACCCCTGCATCGGGGTTGTCTCGCGCCGAACGGGGGGGGGGGTTAAAAAAAAAAAAACCCGTTTCGGCGCGGGACATCTCCTTTAAGTATGTTACGGGCTGGATTTTATTAGAGTAGTGGGTTGATAGTGGGACCCATCATGCCCCCTCCCAGTCCAATATGGTTCCCAGTCAGCTCAGCTGTCTCCTCTGAGCCAGTTCAAGGGACACGAAAGACTGCAATGCCAGGCAGTCTGGGTTGGACTCTGCGATACACACAGGTCCACTGGAGAATTCTGATAACTGCTGCATGTTATTACTATGTGACCAAAGCACTGTCTAGTTAGTGTCCAGACGGCCAGGTCTTTTATTTTTTTTTACTGCATAGAGTCTATGTGCTGCAAATGATTGCGTTTTCACAAATCTTCCATTAGGCCACCTGCAGACAGCCGGGTCGGATCCCACTGCGAGAATTCTCACAGCGGGATGCAGACCTGCGCCCCTGCACAGCCCTGCAGTTCACCCACTCACGGCGTCTCCTCTGCTCTGTGATGTGACGGCTTCCGCCCAGCCGGCGCGTCACCAGTGCCACTTCTGTGTGGGCCGCGAGACCCGCACAGAAATAGAACATGCCGCAATTTGTTTTCCGCTCGTGCTTTCACGCGGACAAATCGCGGCTGTGTGCATAGGATTGCATTATCTAATGCAATCCTATGCAAGCGGGCACGAGCGGAAATTCTGCGGGAAATCCCAAAGCAAAATTTCCGCCTGTGTGCAGGGGGCCATACTGATATAAATAAAGCCATATGGACTTTTAACTGGACTGTTTGAGTGATTATGTCCTTGCCAACCCCCACCTCCAAGACTTACAGTACACAATAACTCCACTAGAAGAATAGTGAGTACAGCTCTGCAGCATAATACAGGATGTAACTCAGCATTAGCATAGGACTGTATATACATACAGTGAACTCAGCAGCAGAATAGTGAGTGCAGCTCTGAAGTACAGTATAATACATGATATAACTCAGGATCAGTACAAGATAGGTAAAGTTAAGTTACATAGTAACATAGCAAGTTAGGCTGAATGAAGACAATGTCCTTCTAGTTCAGTCTATTTCCACCCCCTAGTTGATTCAGAGGAAGGCAAAAAACCCAAGAAGCAGAAGCCAATTAGCCCATTTGGGGGAAAATTCCTTTTTAGGAATTATTCCATGTTCCATAATTTAGAAGATAACTCAACTTTTTGATATACATACCTATAAACATCAAAAGTAATATTCCAAGGTGGATGGACATAAAATCATACCAGGTTAACAAATGGATTTGTAAATACTTTTCAATCATTTGATACCTTTCTCAGAGATTAGAAACAAGAATCTGCTTAGTTTCCAAAAACAGTGGCACTCTTCTCTCTGCTTTGTCTCTAGTATTACAGCTGTGGCCCACTGAAGGCAATGACACTGACTTGCAGTACAAGATACTGCCTGTGGACAAGGGGGCAGTGTCTCTGTGAAAAAAAAAAATATCAGATCTTTTTTTCTCATGTCAAACTCTGTTAAAGAGGAATACAAGTTGCGGTTTTACAACAGTCTGTGTCTGCTCCATGGACATCCTACATTGTGCCGTTAATAGCAACAGGCATTATGATATAAGAAGCGATTCTAATACTGACTATATAGGGTCACTGCTATATATGCACTAAGCACAGATCTGACATTTTCCTCTATTTATACCAATTTTCTACAGTGCACTTCTGTATAAAATTGTGTCATTTCCTAATGCTGCCTGAAAATTGTGCCTCGTGATGTAAATCTCATACGCAGCGCTTGTGTTCACCGTTCCTAAATCCAGAATATTTTCTGGTTTCTAAATCTGTATTCTCATCTGGTTTTAATAAAGGCGATTTCAGTTCCAGTACAGCTCAGTGCACAGAGGGCAATTAATCTCCTATTTAATGTATATATCCTTACGGCCGGCCGTGTAATGTGCCGCTGACATTTGATCGTAACCTTTTTACCATACTGCATGTGTGTGCGCAGAAGTGGGGGGTCTCCAGGGACTCGGAATCAAAATGCCGATGAATTTCATTCTACTGAGGGGTGAAGAAGAAATGCTACACTGTTAGGAGAGAAATATACAACTCGTGTTTAACAAGAAGGGCTCTGTACATGGCATACGTTCAGTGCATGTGTGTGGGAAAGCTCCTGATGTATATGCCAAACGTTTCCATAGACCCTCTTTCACTGATACCCAAATAAGTGTCCTTTGGTCTACTTTTTTACTGTACAGAAAAGTATACAGTTGTCATGTCTTCTGTGAGAAAGCTAAAGCTTGGGTGTAAGGAAATGGAGAAGTACATCCGTCCCTCCACCACAGTGTCACGGACAGCTGAAGCAGCCATACCGGCCAAGCCTATGCCCCCTTAGTCATGCAGCGGTGATGTGGCTAGCAAGGCACTATTTGTCAAGATATAGCCACACATCGGGAAAGAATGAGGGGCTAAGCACCGCCCCCTATAGTAGCGAGTTGACCTTTCTAGACGCATACAAAAGTCAAGGAGCTGAGCCACAAGGTGAGTGGTGTGTGACGCAGCAGCAGAGCAGAAATAGCTCTTAAAGTGGCGGAGGCCATGTCAAGGACAGCAGCAGTTTCCCCATATTGGGGAGAGTGGCTGAGAGGCCTGCAAACGGTCTGCACAGATGGAATTGGAGTAGTGGCCATGACCACAGGTGCCGAGCAGCCCTGCAGCATGCGAGAGGAGAGGGAGTCCCCCTCCCCAGCATTAGCAGGGGGCAGAAATAGAGTGGACCTTTAAAGGTTATAAGTGTACCTGTGTCCCCGGGACTGTTAGATATAAATCCCTGGCCACCCTGGGGGAGGGGGAAGTTATGGATCCTATGAGACTACCCAGAGGGTTCACGCTAGCAAGCAGAATTGAGCTATGACACCATAGTTTAGTGCAAGGGCTTGCGTAGCTAGTTGATGGGATGGTGCAATGCTGAATGCCTATGATAATGTTAATAGAGTGTCATGGGTTATGTATATGTTGGTTGTAATGGCTCAGCAAGGCACCTGATATAGATAGCAGCATTGCATATCGAAAGTCATAAGTGACACTGTGATAAAGGTGTGTGGAGACCTCTGTAGAAATGACATCAGGTGTTCAGTGTGGTATAGACGCAGTTAGAGGTCAGGCTATAGATGTTGTGGAAGATCAGCCTAAAAGCGGTTGTACCAGAAGAAAACTGAATGGAGCACTGATTCCGCAAGCACACCAGTGCTTCATTCACTTCAGATGGGACTGCCGATTACCCCAGCAGCGCGCCCACTCGGGTATTTCCGTCACTCCCATTGAAATGAATGGAGCGCTGACTGTGCATGATCCATGGATAGGGGATAACTTGATATTCTGGCACAACCGGTGGTGCCTGGCTATGTATCTCACTTGCCTCAAGTCATAACAGTAAAAGATGCTCTACTAAGTACTAAAGACGCTTGTCATGAAGGGGCTGAATAATCCTGAGACTGCAGTAGTCATTGAAAGTGGCACTTTGTGTTCAATTTAGAGAAAACACTTGTTATATTAGTCGTGCTCCACTATTTCAAATTGTTCTTGGTTGGTTTTTTTGCAAACAGCTGAAAGTTTGCAAATTTAGCAAATCGAATTTGCAGTAGGAGTTGGATAAGTTTGATTGTGACTGCAGTTGACGTGCTTTTCCATGTAGTGCCATCCTATTTAAAAATAAAGTATAACACACGGTATACTTGTTTTAACACGGGAGCCTACGGGCCAATATGCCAATGTATGCCTATACAGAAGCATTCTTTGGAGCTTTTCATTAGAGGTGTACATGGGGAAATCCTCCCAATGGTAGATAGATATTAAACTGTATAATATATACTGAAACTGAACATAAAAAGTTCTTAGAATGTGCAGATTAAATAGTTTTTGCTTTCTGCTCCCAGCGGCATAGAACTATGGCATGAAGGTGACAGGTGGCCCTGAGCCTTCTGCGACCAGTTCCTGTGAAGCCCATTTTCCCAGTGTTACAGCCAGGTGATGTCAGATAAAGCACCTCTGCTGTTCCTGACAGATTTACTACCTTGGCAAGGACTATAGACTGAGCAGGTTCTGGCTTTTATTGTTTTCCCAATAAAAAAAAGCCAAATCCACAAATCATCAGGCATAGAGAGCTGAGACCACAGAGCCCTATGATGTCCTTCATTAGGTGTCGTGCCAGCAATGCCAGCTCTAGACTAAAAGTGATCCATACAGTTATTGCTGCACAGTACATGCATTGGCACACAGGACAGTGGAACAACTGCCTGGAAGGGGTGAACAGTCCTCCTGCTAACAGTCAGCAAGTACTAGAAACACCATACAGACTTTCTTCACATCTGTGTCACAGCCTCCATTAGGGGCTTCTGTCGCAGATTCGGGTACAATTGATGAATGACAGATACCATATCGGAACCCAACGGACCCTTCTATAAGGCAGTGGGGTCCATCAGACGCAGATGAAGTTCGTCATCTGATCCTGCACAAAGTTGTTTCCATTTGTAACGGAAATCATAATGCAGATATCAACAGAGTCTAATATGATTATATGTACAGCAGTTCAAGGAATGTATCCGTGCATCCCAAACCTTAAAGGGGTTGTGCAGGAATGGCTGCTGTCAATGCAGCCTGTAAAACCCCATCCTAGGATAGGAATATTAATGTGCAGACTGGAGGTCTAATAATTCTCATGGTTCAGAGTTTGCTACAATGTATTCCAGTCTAGACTCCATTCTGATACATCTGTAGCGGCACTGATACATTATAGTAAACTACTGGGATAGGAAAGAGTATTCAGCTCATCTGAAAGATATAGGATTTAGGCACTGATGTGAGTACAACGCTGCAGCTTATGTTGGTGCCATATAAATAATGGGGTGTACATAAACAGTGCATTCAGCTGCTTGGTATCTCAGTGACACGAAGTGAACTTGAGTCAACTTTTGTCCTCTTAAGTAGCAGCTTTCTAACTTCTCACACAGTAAACTGAGCACTTTGCGCACACAACACTTGGCAGCGCTGAGAAAAACTCATTTCCGTACACAAAAGGTGACACTAAAGATTCTGCCACTTTGATGTTTGCTTAATTTTTTTTTCCAATTTCAAAATGTGTCACATTCCTGAGAGTCGGCTGCGATCCATTCAGCCCGGGACATTCTCACTGGTTTTATCATTCGTTTGGGAAAAGCTGGAGATATTAGTCGTCTCGTTCAGATATCATAAATCACGGCACATCAAAGGCCCACTCTTAAATAACTCGACAAGTTGCTTGGCAGGTCATGTCAGGAATATTAAAATAGCGCTGGGAATCTGGCAGAGGATTGGCTGCCGCGGAGTGTAATAATCTGTTTACTACCCAAGAACAATGTTATACAACAAACGCTTATAAACAGCTTATGGAAACTGGTTTAAAAGCCCAGCTGTGGCCAAAAAGAAGTATGCAGCAATGTGCAGTCTCATCCTTATGTGATCAAGGCTTCTTCTGCCTTAAGTGGCCATATATATTAGATGTATGTCAGCTGAACCACTGGTGTAACTATAGCGGATGCAGGGATGCGGTTGCACCTGGGCCCAGGAGCCTTAGGGGGCCCATAAGGCCTCTCTTCTCCATATAGGGAGCCCAGTACTATGAATAAAGCATTATAGTTGGGGGCCATTACAGGTTTTGCATTGAGACCCAGAAGCTTCCAGTTATGTCTCTGAGCTGAACCCACCAATTTCTGCAAGAATAGCCAATCATCTAATGTGTATGGGGGCCCCCTGACTCTCCCTTGAAGAAACTGGATTCTTAGAGTATGTTCACACGGTGCAGAAATGCTGTGGAATGTCTGCTGTGGAAAATTCCACAGAATTTCTTCCCTATGTAAACATACCCCAACGGTTCATTCCTGGGGAGATAAGCTGCAGTCAGAGGTGTTTGACAGCAGCTTTCTCACCTCTCTAGACTCACAGGAGATGTATCCTGGCCAAGCCAAATGTGCTTGTATATTGGGGGGAAAGGGGTGTTCTGGTTAGATAGCTGTCAGCCGAATAAACATTTGTCGGGCAGACATCTAATATGTATGGACAGCCTTAAGTTACTGGTTCAGGAAATAGCTATCTGAGAGCGACAATTGTCACTCGCATAAGCTCTTATGGGGATGGGGTGTTCTGTCTCACTTACTGTAGGGTCCTCCTGTTTTCGTCTATAAACTTTCCCTAGCAGTCAATAACACTAAGAGAATCATACCATCTCATCATTCTTTGAACTCTCCCTAATAGTCAATCATAGTACTTTTTGGAAATGGGAAGATGGAACAAGGCTTGTTCAAAAAGTCTGACTTTGATCTGCATGAATGCTACCTTCCAATAGATGGCGCTGCAGAGGTATTGTTCCATTTTCCCATTTGCATATTTCCCAGAGGAGCATTGATGGCTAATATGTCTCCTCACACCTTCTAGATGCTCTCCCTAAGGAGGAACAATACCCTTCCTGACCCCCATTCTTTTTGGAGAGATGTGTTTTACTGATCTATTCCTGCAGTGTTTGAAAAGTAATGTGGTATTACTAGGGTATTCACCCCACACTAGTTTGGATGACAGGTATTTCCCCCAACTCTTCTATAATCTTCCATTCTTGGCCTGATTTATTTGAACGAAGAGAGGGGCTTAAATGTTTATCTGAATGAAGAGAGGGGCTTATCTCTTGCAGAAGTAAAGAATTAGAGAAACAGAAAAACTGAAATCCAACATGCCCCCCCCCCCCCCAAAAAAAAAAAGAAAAATCTGGTGCTAGGAATTTCCTATAAAAACACTATAAGATCATCTTTTATCTTTTGTGTATGTCCAGCTGCATTTATAGCAAATAAGGAGAGATGATAAAGGACACTGCTCTCTCCTGGTTCTCCTCCTACCTATCTGATCGCTCTTTCAGTGTCTCCTTTGCTGGCTCTACCTCCCCTCCTCTTCCCCTTGCTGTTGGGGTCCCCCAGGGCTCGGTCCTCGGCCCCCTTCTCTTCTCTATCTACACAGCCCCTATTGGACAAACCATCAGGAGTTTTGGCCTCCAATACCACCTGTATGCTGATGACACCCAGCTATACACCTCCTTCCATGACATCTCTGCACCCTTCCTCCAAAACATCACTGACTGTCTGTCCGCTGTCTCTAACACTATGTCCTCTCTCTACCTAAAACTAAACCTCTCTAAAACTGACTTACTGGTATTTCCACCCTCCGCTAACCGACCTCATCCTGACATCTCCATCTCAGTGTGTGGTGTCACCATAACTCCTAGACAACATGCCCGCTGCCTTGGAGTCATATTTGACTCTGATCTCTCTTTTACCCCCTACATCCAATCTCTGGCCCGAACATGTCAGCTGCACCTCAAGAACATCGCAAGAATCCGCTCTTTTCTCAGTGTGGACACGCTAAAAACGCTTACTGTTGCCCTCATCCACTCCCGGCTCGATTATTGCAACTCGTTGCTGATCGGCCTCCCCTGCACCAGACTCTACCCCATCCAATCCATCCTGAATGCGGCAGCCAGGCTCATCTTCCTGTCCAGCCGCTACTCGGACGCCTCTGCCCTGTGCCAGTCACTGCACTGGCTGCCCGTAAAATACAGAATTCAATTCAAACTCGCTACCTTCATCCACAAAGCCCTCCACAGTGCAGCGCCACCCTATATCGCCTCCGTCATCTCAATCCATCACCCAGCCCGGGCTCTCCGCTCTGCTAATGAAACCAGACTGAGCGCCCCTTTAATTCGAACTTCTCATTCCCGCCTCCAAGACTTCTCCAAAGCAGCACCGGTCCTCTGGAACGCACTACCAAAGGCTACCCGAGCAATCCAGGACTTGCAGAACTTCAGGCGTGCTCTAAAAACGCACCTCTTCAGGGAGGCATACCGCATTCCCTAAACAAACCCCTCTGTACTCCGCCTGATAACCTTGCTCTCTGTCCTAGTGACTGCAATCCCTGCTAGCCATCATAAACCGCTCCTGCAGTCATACTGTTTCTGCCGTCACACAGCTAAATGTCTGACCATTGTCTATGTGTATAACATCGCTCACTGTTCCACCCCGCCATACCGTGCACATCTCCAGCCCTTTACCTTCTGTATCACCCCACTATTCGTAGTATGTAAGCTTGTTGGAGCAGGACCCTCACCCCTATTGTTTCCATTAACTGATTACTATATGTAACCGTGGTTATGTAATGTTTGTATTTCGTCTTTCTGTATTCCCCCTGTCTATGTAAGCGCTGCGGAATATGCTGGTGCTATACAAATAAAGTTTTTTATTATTATTATTATTATTAGATGATACCCTTCCCAACTCACGCCATAGGCCTCTCACTAGCCAAGTCAGAAACCTACTGCACACTCATAAAGGGGCAAACACCCCGAAACAGCTGTCTGTGTGTGGTTTTCTGGCTTTTCAATTCCCAATCATTGTTTAAAGAGTCTGACAATGATTTGCAGGAATGCTGCCATCCAATAGGTGGCACTGCAGAGGTATTGTTCCATCTGCCTTATTTGCGAGTAAGGTAAAAAGATGCTGGGAAGTGCATCCCAAAAATGACATCAGTGAGAAAGTAAGTAGCTAGTTTCTCCTACTACTACTAATGTTCAAGGGGCTGCACATAATTCACTGGGAAAGTATGTGGTGATGATGAGAATACCCATTGCAATAGAACACTTGCTGGCAAGGAGCATGAAAACTTCTGTTTCCGACCACTAACACCTCCAACTTGCTTTATGACAGCTATACAGAGGTAGAACAGTCCAACTCCTGCCTCTTTCCTTCAGTCAGTTGTTAACATAGTCTAAGCCTTAACAGGGACCAAGGAGGAGCAAATAAAATGAATGCATCATGAAAACTGAGAATATAGTAGACTTCCCATTTAGACTGCAGTTAAAATAAAGTGGCCTTAAAGAACAGAATATCTTGGTATATATTGGTCAAATTACTCTTTCTAGGTTTAGGTACAGCTCTTAAACTGAGACCAACTCCATAGTACAATTGAGCGGAAATTACTAAAATATAGAATTGGCCTGGCATCAGGACATCTGCGCAAGTGACAGGGCCAACTGAACTGGGCAAGAGGTGGGTCCATAACTATTTAGGTATACACAAAGTGCATCTGTCGAGCCAAAGGTGAGGTGGAGGAACTCCACTGTGAGCCTGTGACACAACGGGCCCGCATACTGCTGGAAAGGACAGTGCAGACTTTACAAGACTAGAGAGGCAGCCATTTTGAACTAATAATTAAAACTGCATTATATTTCACTAGCAATCAGTTATAAGTATGGAACTTTGTTTGTGCTCTTCCTCACACTAAAAGCACACATGTAAGAAGTACAAACAGAGTTGAAAATGCTATTCATCAGTTGTCAGGGAGCAAAGTGCGGCCCTGCCTGAGGAATCAATCAGTCTCCAACATCAAACTGAAAATAATGGGATTTCTGAAGGTCATTAATGAAAATTCATTCTTGACTAGAGAGCCACAAATTGCCAATTACCCTGTCTCATTTGTAATAAACACACTAAAACATGGGGCATCGCTGGAAAAAGAAAGCTGGCATTTAATTCAGACATCAGGCAGGCAAGAAGCGCCAACATGTTAAGAAATATAAAGCCACAGGAAGAGCCACCACTGAGAACACTTGTTTCTTCACTATAAAGTTTTCTTCTTAGTATATAAGAACCTGTTGCAAAATTTAAAGGGCCACTCCGGTGATTTTTATTTTAATTCATGATGTAGCTATCTCCCAATATATATATATATTTAAGTGGGCTAGTGTTACCTTGGTTAGTTATTGCTTGGTCATGGGATCTCAGTTCTGACCAGCTCATATTTACTTGGGGTTTTGTGTTCATTTTCTAGTAAAATTCTCAGTGTGTGATGCTGTTACATATACCTACCACAGAAACTGCTTACAGGGGGCATAGGCACTCCTACCACAGTTACAGATGATATTAACACAGTTCCTACCACACAGTTATAATAAAGGAGATCACAGCTCATCCTCCTGACTGTATACTTAGGGTTTGTAGCTGATTTAGGTGAATATAGAAGGTAATGATAATTAAACTGTCACCCCAGCAGGCAAAAATGGTATAACCTCAGACATATATCATGGGAAATATGTGGAACTAGAGTAAAAAATCTTAGCCTCATGAGGCTGCAATGCAGGGAAGTGGTTGGAATACACAGAGGAGACCTCCAGCGTGTGACAGGCAATCAGGTGATAGGGCAGGGGTGGAAATACGTGTTTACGCTGGAGTGGCCCTTCAATAAATTAGTCCAGGAAATTCATCGGGGATTATTTTACAAAGGAAAGACATACTGCTAATCCAGGGTTGTGGGTAATTCCTTAGCTTGTTGGGGGCAAGAATATTAAGAGGCCAGTCTTGGCTACCAATTTTAGCAAGAATGGTCTTATCCCTACATACATATCTCAGGCAAAAAAACCCCGCAATCTTCCCCATTTAAGGGAAAAACAAATGCGAGGTAGAAGCTAATCTTCCCCATTTGGAGTCAGGAAGGAATTGTTTCCCTTAATCTACCAATCAGAATAATCCCCAGATCACCGACCCTTCTGAAGTAATTAATGATCATAACATATAATATTATATCGCTCAAGAAAGGCACCCAGGCCCCTCTTGAATTCTTTAATTGAGTTCACCATCACCACATCCTTAGGCTGCATTCCCACGAACGTATATCGGCTCGGTTTTCATGCCGAGCCGATATACGTTGTCCTCGTGCAGGGGGGGGGGGGGATGGAAGAGCCAGGAGCAGGAACTGAGCTCCCGCCCCCTCTCTGTCTTCTCTCCGCCCCTCTGCACTATTTGCAATGAAAGAAGGCAAGACGGGGCGGGGCTAAATTCCACGAATTAGCCCCGCCCCATCCCGCCTCTCCCCATTGCAAATAGTGTAGAGGGGTGGAGAGGAGGCAGAGAGGGGGTGGGAGCTCAGTTCCTGCTCCTGGCTCTTCCATCGTCCCCCCCTGCACATGAGGACAACGTATATCGGCCCGGTGTGAAAACCGAGCCGATATACGTTCGTGGGAATGCAGCCCACGGCAGAGAATTTCACAGTCTACTGCTCTTTCCTCTAGACGTAGAGGGTTCCCCCTTGTTACAGTCACGGTCCTGGGTATAAACAGACTATGGAACAGAGTAGCACTAGAGGAAACTTGCTAGGCAGTTGTACCAAAATTCCCATTTTATGTGCACATCTTATAAATTGGCGCAATTTGGCTATTTTTCTTGTCTCAAAAGGAGAATTTTCCAATGATACCGACACATCTCCCTTGCTGAGCTGAAATGTTGTGCAGCTCTTAATAAGCAAGTTACAATAGATTGCTTATTATCTCAAAGAATCACATTGGGTTGTATATAGTAAAAATGTAACATAAAATCTGACCTTGTGGTCAATAGCAACCAGCGCTCAGCTGAAAAGAAAATTATTGGGCTGCCAAGAATGCTGATACAATACGGCTCTGCATAGATGATAGTACATTATAGCGCAGACTAAGGCTGCTTTTACATCTGCACTGGGGGATTCCATTTTCCTTCTCCATTTGAGGCGCAGGAAAGGCAAACTCCTTGGCCAAAAAGATCTGTCTTATGACTGAATCGAGCAGCGCAGAATAAACTCTATTGACTATAATGGGGTCTGTTCTGTTTCCGCTCAGCTGCCCAGCATTTTAGTGGAAGAAAAAGTGCTACATGCAGCATTATTTCAGGTATTTTGTGCAGGATCTGCAACAGAACCTTTGGCCGGAGGTACCAGCGTGGATGTAAAAACACCCTAACTGTTGCTGAGAAAAAATACTAGTAATTATTAGGAAATTATAGTAGCAGTGTTTCTAGTGGCACCATGCGCCACACAGCTGTGCTACATGGCACATCCATTATGATCCCCACACATCACACATTCAGCTCTACTACATCCATCCTGATTCCCACACATACATACACAACTCTACTACATCCATCCTGACCCCACACATTACACACACAGCTCAACTAAATCCATCCTGATCTCACACATTACACACAGCTCTACTAAATCTGTCCTGACCCCACACATTACACACACAGCTCTACTACATGCATCCTGATTCACACACACAACACATTACACACACAGCTCTGCTACAAAACCCTTCTAATCCCACACATTACACACACAGCACATTCCACTCGCAGCTCTACTACATGCATCCTGATTCACACACATAGCACATAACACTCACAGCTCTACTACATGCATCCTGACTCACACACATCACACACACAGCTGTGGTACATCAATGCTGATTTTCAGACATCACCACCTCAGCAGACTCGTGGATACAGCAATTAGCCCCTGGTCATCTGATCCCTGACTCCACCCACACAGGTGATCACATGATGGTGACATCGTCACAGGCCCTGGTAGCTGCTGCTGGCTTATCGAGTACTTTCTACCAAACTGCAGAATGGCTCCTCCCACAGCAATGACATCACTGCAGGTCCTTCAGCCCACCGGATCTCTGTGATGGCGGTAGGTCGGTGTCTTCTGTCAGGACCATTAAGTTGTGTCTGAGATAACAATGGCTTAGTTGTATTCTCATTTTGTTATTTTTGTCCTCCCTTTCCAAGAGCCCTAACTGTGTTGTTCTTCTGTCGGTCAGGCTCTGTGTTTTATATATGTTTTAGGTCCTGTGATGACATCACCAGGGGTGGAGCATGAGAAGCACTCACATACATACATACATTTAACGGACAAGTGGTTGTTAATAGTTTGATACTGTTGGTCATCTGAAAAGACAACACAAGCTAAAACTGCCTATTGTCTTTCACAAGTCTTATCTGTATTCCAGTATACGGAAGAATAGCTGAGGGCCTGGAAAGTCTTGTGCCCCAGGTGATGCCTGCCAGGAAGTCAACCTTGGTCTCATAAGACCATAACACGTTCTCCCACACACTTTTGGCAGACTTGATGTAGGTTTTGGCAAGTCGTAGCTATTCTACCTTGATAAGAGGATGTAGATACTGGAATAGGGCAGCAAACTGAATCTTGATCCATGGTGATGAAAAGGACAGTATATTCCCTTTGTCATTCCAATCACTTTATTATGTCACTGGAAATTAATTTCATCATTCACTTTCCTTCCAGGGTTGCACAGATCCATCAGAGATCTGGTGAGCCCTGGCTCTGATGCAATAATGGGCCCTGATGGGCCAGAAGAAGAAACCTCATTTGATGTTGACTTTGGAGCCAATTACTTGCACTAGATTTGTGGCTTTTATAGGGTGCAGTCAGCATTAAAATAATATCTTTGCACAAAGAGACAGTAGATATCTGAGCATAGAGTTGGACAGGCCCACCAGAGTAGCAGAAGATCCTCCATTGTGCTATTCTCACACCATATTAGGCCCTAGAGGTCCATCAGTAGACAACTCTATTTGAAAGTCACTTTGAAGCCAATGACTTGCCACTAGGGTCTATTTCTTATGGAGTAATTCACAAATAACCTATTGGATCTCATTGATGATACTGTATGTCTTGTGTGTATAATAATAGTACAAAGATTACAGTGTAATTATGGAATGTGTACCAGTTACGTATCGATGAAGGGAAAACCTAGAATCAGGACCTCTAGGTGGCACAAGGTATTTCAGCCGACGCTGTTGCTTGTGATCCTTGAAACCAAGTATGGGTCGCCTCTGTCATTCTCCAGGCCTAACCCAGACTTGGCTTCGAAGGTCAAACAAGATTAAATCTTCCTTGTGCCATAGTGATAAACGCTTCTGCCGGTCTTTAGAACTCTTCATGTTAATACACTGTTTTATCTGATGCATAATTGCAAGGGAAATGTGCTGTTAATTAGATGAATGAAGCACAGCAGGATTAGGAAATGTGGAGCTTCCTGGCTGCTGCTGACGAGGCCAAGTCCTTGGGCGTGTAACGAGAAAAAAGGGTAACACATACTGAGAAATGTCATCTTCCAGCCTGAAACATCATCATAGAGGAAATGTGAAGATCCACAGATACGTTTGCTTCCAAAATTGTCCTATACACCATTCACAATCAGAGCTGCACTCAAAATTCTACTGGTTTCATTTGGAAATAGATTTTTTTCTGTGCCCTGCTGTCAGTCATGTGACCTAACAGCTAAGCTTTGTTCAGCTGTCATTGGAGTTCTATCGGTGCGCTGCTACATTGACTGTGAAAGAAGACTGAAATAACGTAAAATGCCCCAAAAATCAGTGCAGGATAAGTGAAGCAAACTACAGGGTTTTACCATTTAACTCTGGCTGTATGAAGATGAACAGAGGATTTTGGGCTTTAGCCGCTACATAGATGTAAGGTTGAGTCTGCACAAATTTTGTCTGAAAACAATACTGTGTTGATAACGAGGGGCTTTGGCTATGCTGGTTTTGTATCCTTTCCTATGACTATCCAATAATCAGGCACCAATCATACCCCATAGATTCTGGATTAAAGATATGTTAATATATACACATATAAAAGTATTAGCGTTAGCATCGGCCTAGCAATAGCTATAAATCATTGCCCTACTATGCTGTAATTAACCTGTGCGGTATCCTGACCACCCACCAGGGCACGCATGTCATGGACAAAAGCCTCAATGACCCAGCTGTTCCTATAGTGCCCTCCGCTTGCCCTGGAATGTTTTCCCACGCAGCACATACCAGCCCATTGCCAAATTATCCAAAAATGTCTCTGGATTAAGAGGGGTCCCTGAAAGTGGCGTTAATCATTCTGTCTCAGAACCTCATGGGAAATATTTCGGGATTTTTGGGTCATGCTGGAGGGTAACATGTTTGTAAACATCATACAAAAGTTTATTAATTATAAGCCCTTTTGTAGCTGAGCTCCTAAGACGACACTATTTATTACCAGAGCAGCTGCTGGTCCCAGTAACATGTGATATAATAAACCAACCTATAATGGGCTTCACATGTGGACCAGTGATGGCGCCGCTACCAGGTAAGCCAAACCTGAACACAGATCACAAACATAAGTGGAGCCTCAAAATCTTTACTGCTGTGATTATCTATTATTCCAGCAGGAGTCCAACGCAAAGAGGGGATAATTTGTGTTGGCAAACAAGGAACGTAGGGTTCACCACTTATCATTTATAGTTGGTCTTGTAATTTGAGCCTATATAATACGGTCATACTGCCATACAGTGCCAAGGTAATACCACCATATAGTACCAACATAATAATGCCATATACAGCCAACATAATACTACAATATAGCCTTGAGTTATACTGCCAAATACGACCCACATAATACCACCATATAGTGCGCAAAAATACACAGCATACCCCTATTAAAATGTCAGATTCTTGTCATGTTAAAACAAATTACCAAAGATGAATCATTTTAGGTTCATCTCTACCTTCAATGTGACACAATCTGTATAATTCCACTGAAAAACAAACTGAAGAAGAAAAGGAAAACTAAAAAATAATGAGGTTTCATAAATATGCACACCATAAAACTATTACTTTCTTGATGTACCCTTTGACAACATTCAGCCTTTTTGGGTCGGTGTCTATCAGCATGGCACATCTTGACTTGGCAATCTTTGCCCACCCTTCCTTGCAAAAGCACTCCAAATCTAGAAGGCATTTTGTGTGTAGCGCCCTCTTCAGGTCAGCCTACCGATCTTCAATGGGATTTAGGCTCTGGCTCGGCTATTACAAAACTGTAATCTTCTTCGGGCAAAGCCATTCTTCTGATGATTTGGAGGTATGCTTTGGGTCGTTGCTGTGCTGAAAGGGGAAATTCCTCTTCAGATTTTGTGCAAAATGGGCAAATATATCAAACTGTTAATAGTTCCCTTCACTCTGACCAAAGCTCCAGTTCCAGCAACAGAAAAACAGCCCCAAAGCATAATGCTGCCTCCACCATCTTCACTGCGGGTATGGGGTTCTTTTGGTGATGCGCAGTGTTGGCTTTGCACCAAACATACGTTTTGGAATTAATGCCAAAAAGTCTAACCTTGGTCTCCTCAGACCAGAACACGTTCTCCCACATACTTTTGGCAGACTTGATGGAGGTTTTCACAAATATACCCGGGCTTGGATGTTTTCCTTGTTAGAAAAGGCTTCCATCTTCCCCCCTTCCCCACAGCCCAGATATATAAAGAATACGGGAGATGGTTGTCACATGCACCACACAACCAGCACTTGCCAGAAATTCCTGCAGCTCCTTTAATGTTGCTGTCGGCCTCTTGGCAGCCTCCCAAACCAATATTCTTCAAGTCTTTTCAACAATTTATGAGACACGTCCAGTTCTTGGTAATGTCAGTGTTGTGCAAAATGTAATCCACTTCCTGATGACCGTCTTCCATGTGTTCCATGGTAGGTGTAATGCCTTGGACATGTTTTGGTCCCCTTCTCCTGACTGATTCCTTTTATCAATTGGATCTCTTTGATGTGTGGAAAGATCTTTACAGATCATGGCTTTTACTGAAAAAAGTTACTAATAAAATGTAAACAAGTTACTAATAATAACGCATCCCCAAATATAAGAGGGTGTGAACATTTTGGCAACCACGTTATTTTAGTTTTGTTGTTTTTAGTTTTCTACCCATAATTCATCTTTGTCGTAATTTTTAACATGATAAAAACATAGAAATTTAGCAAAGATGTGCAGACATTTTTTTATATCCACAATTGCACAGATAATACAACCATGTATATCCAAAATACCACCACCATACATGATGGTGGTTTTAGTTTGCTCCTGGGTTTCCGTCCTCCTGGCTGCCCAACAAAACAAGGGCCCTGGACGAATACCCAGTTCTCCAAACCCTAAAACCTGCCCAGGTTATGTGATGCTTTATAGCCAATCACATTAACTGAAGGGTATTTTGTTCTTTGTCTGGGCGTTGAGCTTAAAGTGGTTGTCCTATCAGAATGTGTCACTCCTTGCGAACAGCTTATTGCCATGGGTCCCACTCCCAGTACCTCTTGCTGAAGGAAGGGGCAAAATAAGACAGCCATTCAGATGAATTGTCATCTGTAATAAAAGAATTGTTCAAAGTCTGCCAGAACAGGAGCCACTCTTACAAAGCAGCTCTCTGAACCAGCTCACAATTGGGGGGGGGGGGGGTCCCTGAGTGGTGAAATCCACTCTATGATGTTCATATGGCCTATTAGGGCATATGCACAGGCTCATGTCCATGGCACAACCACCTTTAAATGACTACATTTAAATTAACTTTGGTTGCTGCTCTAACGTCTAATTGACTAAGATGCCAAGTGGCTCACTTTATGTTTTGGATGGAAATTGCCTTTAAGGATAGATGAGATCTATATATGTAATATGGGAACACTTTATAGACCCTACAAAAGGAGAACAATACAAATAGTAAAATATTTACTGTCTGCAAATCCCATGTATAGAATATACTGGATCAATCAGCAAGTGGCCAGACAGCTCTGCAGCTTAGTCTAATAAATCTCTTCTCCACCTGCCTAGGGAATGTCAGATTTACACTTTACTGCCCACAAGGTTATAGTCATCCGGTCAGAACGGACCACAAAAAGTGTGAAAGAGGCGGAAAAAGTTCTAAAAATTATAAAGTTGATGTGATGAGCCAGCTGTAGAGAAAGCAGCAGACAAGGTCAGTGCATTCACTCACAGGAATGTAACCCGCTGTGAACGGAAACAGGCAAAAGACTCTTCTCAAAACGTCAACATGGTGACATTGGAAAAATTTAAGAAAATTCCTGACACATGGAGTCTTTTTGTCAACTTTCAGCTACATCTACTCCTGGGAATTCTGGGTGACTGCTCCAACAGAGGTTGTGGCCCAGTTTCCCCAGACTTGGCCTATACCTATGAAGCCTATATCTATGTATGTACCTATGAGGTGCATAGATACATTTCTACAAACAGAGCTTTAGCATTCAAAAGACCGGGAAGTGACTTGGTGAGTGACAGCAATCTTAGGAAAGAAGATTGCATTGAGGTCTCCAATGTAAGAACCCTACCAAACTACAAAACACCAGCGATTGTCCGCTGCCTCTAATACTATGTCATCTCTCGATCTAAAAACTTACCCTCTCAAAAACCGAACTTCTTTCCACCATTTACTGAACAACCTAAACCTGATGTCTCCATCTCAGTTTCTGGTACCACCATAACTCCTTGGCAGCACGCCCACGGTCTTTGGATCATATTGGACTCCGACAGCCTTCTGGTGATCAGGGGGCGCCATGATAACACCCCCTCTACCACCCTATGGCAGCTGTTACCCACTCTCTTCAATGCTCCCTTTCCTAATCACATGTGGAAGCTCTCCTCCTCGGCTCTACACGGTCCCACTGCTGTATGAAGGGGTGGAAGTGCAGCTGCATGAAAAGGAGAGGGAGTCTATAGAGGGGTTGACAATGGTGGATAATATGTCTCTTTTTAAGGTGGTGCCTTCATCCGGAGGCTTCCAGGGGGCCTATGGCCATGCAAGACACACACTGACAGTGCCACAAGCATGGCATATACAGAGTGTGGCACATGGGCATGGCAAGAGCAGTGGAGCAGCTGTGTAGTATGACAGCTGATCCTTCATGTCAGTGCGGGGAGGCGGGCTGACCGGGAGGAAGATTAGAAATGGAGAAGCAGGACATCAGAGGTGGGGGAAAAAAAAGAGTGTGGGAGGACCCCAAAGAAGACTGCAGTAGAGAACTGTTAGTTATGGTAAGTACATATGTACTTTGTGTGTATGAATATATGTGTATACCAGTATGCCTGTGTACGTAAATGTGAATAAAGCAGAGTGCTTCTGTCAGCTCCAGTTCCTATGATCCCGTGCAATATATCTGAAGTTATTTTTTATGTGGACATATACATCGCTATTTTAATGAAATTTATAGATGATTTAGAAAGAAAATGTATTTTATTATATCGTGATGCTGGATTCTTTGTGTTTATTCAGTGTAAATGTATGCATAATTATGTGTTTACATGTATATTCATGTATGTGTAAAAGCACACTTCAGCGTATACATGTATGTGTTCTGGTATAGTATTCTGGCGCTGTATTTATGCAGGAAGCTTGGGTCTACTAGTATACCTATGCAGTAAGCTTGGTTCTGTTACCCTATCTGTGCAGTAAGCTTGGTTCCCGTACCATATCCATGTATGGTTCTGTTATGTCTATGTAGTAATCATGGTTCTGGTACCAAATCTATATATAGTAAACTTGTTACTGGTACCATATCCATGCAGTAAGTTTGATGGTATTATCATATTAATGTAGTAATAATGGTTCTATTATATTATCCATGGAGTAAGAGTCAAATAATTTAAAAACTTTAGAATGGTTGGGTGGGGTACAATCTTCATAGGGTGGGGGCCACCAAAATAATTTTTGCACAGGATGATATCTGAAGAAGGGCAACCCTGCCTGCACCCCAAAAACATCTCCTGAATCTGCCCGTTACGCACTATGGAGACATCAAAAACGCTTACTTTCACCCTTATCCATTCTTGGCTTGACTACTACAACTCTCTACTGATCAGTCTTTCCCTCTACAATTGCTGCGAGGCTTATCTTTTTGTACAGCTGCTACACTGATCCCCCACCCTGTGCCAGTCACTACACTGATCCCCCACCCTGTGCCAGTCACTACACTGATCCCCCACCCTGTGCCAGTCACTACACTGATCCCCCAACCCTGTGCCCAGTCACTACACTGGTTGCCAGTCAAATATAGACTACAACCTAAACGCCTCACTCTCATCCATAAGGCTCTCCACAATGCTGCACCACCCTATATATCCTCCCTCTTCTCTGTCCACTGCCCTACCCATGCTCTTTGGTCTGCTAATGACCTTAGACTAAATTCCTCTAATCTGGACCTCCCACTCTCATCTCCAAGATTTCTCCAGAGCCGCAGCAGTTCTCTGGAATGCGCTACTCCAATCAGACTAATTCCCAATGCCCACAGTTTTAAGCATACCCTAAAATTCCCTAATCTAAACTCTCCTCTATCTATCCTGCTACCTCACTCCTCCTTGGAAACCTGACCCCCTTCTTCCCATGGCATCCTCCAGACACCCCACTACATCTCTTATAGGCTTATTCACAAACATGGCTGGTGACCCGCTCACACAGCTCTATGTATGTACAAATACACATATATCATCCTATGTCTATGCTTCCTTATAATCTGTAAGCACTTGTAAGGTCCTCACCCCTATTGTTCAAGCCTCTCGTCAGTGTAATACTGTATGTCATAACTCATTTTAGGTATGTTTCGCCCAATTTCCAAAGTGCTGAGGAATATCTAAGTACTATACAAATAAAGAGACCAAGACCCCTGTGAGTTAGCCTAGTGAGGTGGAAGGAGTGAGGCTTATCTGATGGTTATGAGGTTGTCCTGAATTAGAAAAACGTTAAAACATAATTGCCTTCTTCTAGAAACAGCATAAAATGTGTACTTACTGTAGGTTACGTTTGGTATTGCAGCTTAGCCCCCTTTACTTCATTGAAGCGGAGCTGCAATACCAGACACAACCAATGGGCTGATATAGCGCGTTTTTTATAAGTAAGCAAAGTTTTCTAAGCCTAGACAACACCTGACTTTTAAAGTTTTGAGCAGGATCAGGCCGGGATTGCACAGTAAGTGCTGTGTACATTGGGGAATTTGTTTTCGTAAAGTGTACTTGTGTGAGTCACGAAATGCGTGTGGTTTTGTTGAGTCTGGTTAACATCTGGCTACTGTTATCATCTCGGAAAGATCTGCTTCTCATTGAAGTTTTTTTTTTTATTTAATGTTGAATCTGTCACATAACAAATGGTACTGAAGTATTTTCATTGTCAACCTCAGATGTCACCAATAACAAGAAATGGAGGCACTGCCGTCCTCAAGGACTACTAGTGAGAATGCTACTTGGTGACACATTGCATATAAATGGATTGAGAAAGGACATCTGCCCCAGATATGTCAATCACAACATTCACCCTTCAGAGCCTGGAAGGAACCCCCGAATTACAGTGACTGAGAGGCACAAAGCAACCTTGCACCATTTTGTGTTTAATAAGACCCTCATGGTTAGGTTAGGTGCTAAATTTAAGGATGCGCCAAATGCTCCGCCAATAGAAATATATTACGTTGTGATATTTTTGCAGCTTACTGTGACTCATCAGTCAGAATCTCTAGAGTAAAAAAGGTTCACTAGTTGGTTTCCATAAAAGTTGCATGAGGGTTCCATGATTTTGCAGTTCAAATTGTGGCCCAGCCCTCCGATGGCCTGGGACAAAGCAGCAGACTGAGGTCAGGGGAGCTAACCACATATTCACATTTTGCACTAGATCAATACATCTTTCTATCCTCATCACCAGATGATTTCCTGCATGGGATGCAGATAGTCTTGATTCAGCATTCTTGGCAGAGTAAGTGAATAGCATTCATTCCTGCGAGGGGGAAAGCAGACATCCCACTTGCATAGCTTTAAAATAAATCACAGTGAAAGGGATTGACAAAGAAGATATAGTAAAAATGCTACCTGCCCTCATTTCTTGGTATTCCAAAACAAAATACATTTCAAGGATTAACTTTCTATTTAAAAGATTATTTAAAAAAAAGGTCAGCTATTTTTCCAACAACAGCGCCACTCTTGTCCAAAGGCGAGTATTGCGGATCCATTAAAGTGGTACTCCTACATTAGCATTTGCTTGCTGAGAAACTCATGGCTGGTTTCCTGACCACATCGTTGGGTGTTACAGAAACAGCCAAGCGTGGCAGCCCTACACCATTTCTGTGGATGGGGGTTACGAAAACAGCACAGCGAAATATGCAGATTCCATAAGATGGGAACAGTATGCTGTACTATGCAGTTTACATTACTGCCACTCATTGCAATGCTCGGCTGCATCGGTAACACCAGGCAAAGTAGTCTGGAAACCAGCCGCGGGTTTCCCATCTCAGTCAGTAAGTGCTAAGATGGGAGTACCAGTTTAACCATAACACTTGGGTAGCTACTTGATGCCCCAAGAAAGAGAAATTAGGGTCAGCATATCTGCACCCATTGGGAATTCCTGACAACAGGAGAAAGTTTACAGGTTATCAAGCTTTCATAGCCAAATACACAGAGGGAAGATCATTAGCCGGTGGGGCTTGCTCAAGTTCATTTGTATTTTACCATTCAGAAAATTCACTAGATAAGTAAGGGCTGGCTTTATAGAATTAGGGCCCTGAGAAGGAAGAAAAGTTTGGTCCTTCATTTGCCATTTCTAAAGGGAACCTGTCTGCTTAATCATGTCCTATCTGCAGGCAGCATGTTGTAGACCAGGAGCAGCTGAGGAGACTCATATATAATTTTATAGGGGAAACATTCAGTATAACTTGCATTTTATTCATTTAGAACCCCACTCATTCTGGGCTTAGAGGTCCAGTGGGCGGGGCTATCAGTGATGGACAGCTATGTCTGTATATACATTATTGCTTCAACAAGTTGCAGAAAAAAATCTGCTGCAGAAATTGAAATGTTGCAGTTTGTGAAGCGGATTTTGCACTGTGGATCTGCTGTAGACAGTCTGCAGCAAATGTCGCCCCTAGTGAACATAGCTTAAGGAGGAAACTTACAAAACATTTTAAGCTAGTTTCTGGCGTAAAAAAGCCACAAAATGTTACACATGGCTTACTTGTGCAAAAATTTTGCTACTTTTAACGGCCTACGCCACTGTTGACCAATTTCCCAAAACGAGGCAGCTGCTTGTTGAGAAGGGGTGTGGCTGACCCAGACTGAGACATACATTTCTGTGTAGGCACATGTAGGTGCCGAGATGTACCTAATATATAAAGAGGCACGTGCCTCTTCATATATTAGGGACATCATGTGCTGCGGGAAATAATATTAAGACTGGCTTTTGAATTTCCCTCATGGTGTCCAAATATTCGCATCATACAGTATCTAAATCCTACTCCTATAGTGTCCAAATAACACTACTATACATTTCCCATACAACACTGCCCTTCAGTAACCAAAACTACTTTTCAATGTCCAAATAATATAGTCATACAACGCCTAAATAGTGTAAGGATTGGGACGCATTCAAATGGCCAAGACAAGTTGCACCCAACTCTCATCGGACAGCACACAGACACCCTGTTCACTGGCGTAACTAAAGAGAATGCGGTTGCACCCGGGCCCAGGAGCCTTAGGCCTCATGTCCACGGGGAAAATCAGATCCGCTGCAGATTCTACATGTAGAATCTGCAGCGGGTCCCTCCTGCCCCGCGGACATGAGCGCCGAAAATAGCAATTTAAAAGCATTTACCTTTCCGTAGCGGACGGCGAAGATCAGCTGTTCCTCACGGCCGGATCTTCATTTTCGGCCGGCGGATGAATTCCTGACGCCGGCGGCACATCGCCGGCACGTCGTCGACGTGCCGCGCGCATGCGCCGGGCACATCCGCCGAGCCGAAGCAAGGGAGATGCAGCCGTGAGGAAGAGCAGAGCTTCGCGGCCCGCTGCGGGTGAGTAAATGCTTTAAATTCCTATTTTAGGTCTCCCGCGGATCCGGACGGCTTCCATAGGCTTCAATAGAAGCCCGCGGGAGACCCGCATGAAAATGGAGCATGGTCCAGATTTTTTCATGCTCCATTTTTTTTAAAATCACTTTTATTGACGATCCGCGGGTATTTATGTACCCGCGGGTGGTCAATGCATCCCTATGGGGCGCGGATCCGCGCGCGGGAGATCCGCTGCGGATTTTAAATGTCATTTTGCCCGTGGACATGAGCCCTTAGGGGGCCCATAAGGACTCTCTTCTCTATAAAGGAAACCCAGTACTATGAATAAAGCATTATAGTTGGGGGCCCTGTTACAGATTATGCATTGGGGCCCAGAAGCTTCAAGTTACGCCTCTGTGTTAAGGGGTTAAGAGAAGTTGGGAGGCCCCAAGATAAACATTTCACCCGGGCCCATGAGCCTTTAGCTACGCCCCTGATCCTGTCTATCTGCTGTCCAATGTGCGGGAGTGATGGCATTGCATGTTTTACTCTTTGCCATGAATGGGGGCAGAATAGGACATACTGTGATCTTTATACATAGTCCATGAAAAAAAAAAAAAGGTCTATGTAGCCCTATTCAGTTTAATGGGTCCGAGCTCTGTCCGAATTTGCTTAGTTACAAACTCGGATACAACTGGGATATAAAAAATCATCTGTGTGAATTGGCGCTCAAAGGATAGGTCATCAATAGTAGATCAGCTGGGGTTCGCCGTGAAGGACCCCAACCAATCAACTGATCGGGTGTCCGCTACACCAACACAGTGTACATAGCAAAAGCAGATTGGTCCAACCCCAGTGTAGTGGCCAATGCTGATAATTGTAGGCACAGCTCTTAATGATTTTTATTACCAGCGCCGGTCACTACACAGGGTCTGAAGCGATCTATTTTGACACTGTCTACAAATCAATTAAAAATTGTCTAGAAAACCCCTTTAATGTTAAAGTCCTTGCTGGTCCAAGGCAATGCAAGTTTACCTGTATATGCTCCAACCCCAGCTAGGTCCAGTCCTTAGATGCTCAATGGAAAATTGTCCAGTTACCAGTTAGTCATCCCCATAACTGATCCTTGCTACTTGTTGTATGCATCTAATAGACTATCAACTCTATAGGATTTGTATTCAATGCCACTAACATATCAGGATACCTCATCAATATAACATATCACTCATTAGTTGCAGCATCATGTCAGACCACACAGCATTATCTATGAAAACGGGAAGCAAAGGGCAAAATAAAGAAATAGTTCCATAAAGTTCTCATATAATAGCACCACAGTGCTTACATAACCAAATGATCCCACTACATGTCAGTAGTACTGCAATAGGTCGATCTTGCTGGGATTTCCTGTTCTGAGTGAGACAGACAGAGCTGCTTCCTTTCATGACGAGTCAAAGAACTGCGAGTGAAAACACTAGTAAGTCAAAACATGAAATCTGACAATTCTCGCATGGGAATTTTTCATATGAATACTTTTTCTTTGGAGATTCTTTACATTTACAACCTCTTTATGGTTAATGGATTTAATTTATTTTTATGGGAGGACGAGGGCATTTTTCTTTTTGATTTAGATGACCGATTAATAATCTGATACAATTTGTGCTTTAGTTATCTAATCTTTTTGACTGAGTGTAAACATTTTTTTAAATACTTTTCCGCATGGCGAGCACAAGATATTCGCAGGCAGATGTTTCAGATATTTACTGATGTGGAATATATTTGAGTTAAAAAGATAATAGGAGATATTTTTGTACGCGTTCTGCTCATTGAAGAGCAAATCTGTCCCAAAAATAAACATAGCACGTTGTCAATGTTCTTATTCCAGACAAAATGAGCTTGTTGCACAAAAGATTCTCTGACGCATTGTTCAACTTATCTGTTCCACTGTTTAAACATTATGTGCATTCTCCAACACTCAGTGTAATAGTAAGATACAGTCTGGATATAAGATGTGTGGGGTCAGTGAGTTAGGCCAGGCTCACATGTACGGGTCGGATTCCGTATGTGGCAGAAGACCTGTGATACATCGCGGAAAGTAATTGTGAATGGTCGAGGAAGATTGTGGATGCGATGGTTTTGATGTACGGAATGCATAGCGATCTCTCGCTCCTCTCCAGCCGAAATTCCAGCTATTCTATCTATTTTCCTATGAAGTAGCAAGTGTTTCCTCCGCTCAGACCAATGTTAATTGCATATGGGTGACGGAACAATCACATTGATTGACTTCAATGGAGGCCGTCCATATGGAATCCGCACTAAAATAGAGTATACTGCGATTCTTTTTCCTCTCATGGCATCTGCAATTTCTACCTACATGTCTGAGCGAACCGGCAAAGGTTTATGCCTTTCAATGCCCGCATATTACCACATATTATCCACATGGACGCTGATCGCGGAATCTGCTATTCAAATCCACCCGTATGAGCCCAGGTTCACATCTGCTTTGTCCCTCCTGATTTTTTTGCTCCATCATGGGAACAAGAAACCAAAAATGCCGGAGTGCTTAATCCGTCACACGGTGCACACCAATGGACCCCAATAATGGAGTTCAGCTATGATGAGCTATTGTCTCTAGCAAATATGATGGAGTCTACAATGAAGGCTACACAGATGAGAACAGAGCCTTAAAAGGATAGTGCTTTAAAACACACAGTTGCTATCTTTCAGAAATAGCACAACACCTACAGTATCAATTGGTTGGGTGTAGTATTAGAACTATAGGCTACAAATGCCTGGGAAACACTGACTCTTGCTCACAGAAGTAGCAAAAAGTTTGGGGATGCAGACTTTTAGGAACAAATACCTAAAGGTTTGGACAGACCATAAACAGAACACCAGACAACTAGTTCTAGTCCCAGACACGGGAGGCCAGAGAAGTCTGGAACATAAACTACTCTTATCTAGAACTCGTAATTCTCCAGCCCTACATGCTAGGTGAAGGATTCTCTCCAGTACATTGTACCAGCATTATCTATTATTTTAAAGGAATGGTTTAAAATACACAAAACAATTAAATAAACTGATGGCATTAAGAAATAAAAAAGAAAGAAAACAGCAAATAAAAAGCAAATTATATCTTGTATGAAGAGCCCGCACCTGGCATTTGTCAGCGATTGTTACAGGATGCCGCACGTAGTGCAAAATTTAATCTTTAGTAGAAAAAACTGGAATGTTGAACTTTCACATGTTATAAGTTCCAGACTCTTCTGCTGAGAAGCCAGTGAATAAATATGAAACCCTTGTGTTTGTTGCATATGTCTATAATTTCAGAACATATTAAGTATTGCTGCCAGATTCACTTATTCTGCTTGATGAAGGGTCTTAGAAATAAACAAAGAAAATTCCTTCCATAAGGATATCAGCTTATGCCAGTCTGGTTCATATTTCGGATTGTCTTAGGCAACGTTGACAACCATATGATGATACCCTTGAATGGTTGCCCTACCAGGACAATGCCTTTCTATTGTATATGTAGTATTAATGTGGGGAATGCACTCCATATCGGCCTGCCTACAATTGATTAAGCCACGCCTCTATGGGTGTGATTTCCGCTACTAGCAAGCAACCCTGCCTCCAATTTGCCATGCTTCTCATCCTGGGTGCTATTTTTTGCAGCTCCTCTGCTCTTTGGGGTCCTGAACCAGATTGGGCGCTCTCCCTCTCGGTGGCAGTTGCAGACCTTACAAAAGCTTCCAGTTCCATTGTGGAGATGCTGAGCAGGACATACAGTGACAAAGGTGTCTGATGCCGAGGAATTGTTCCTAATAGAATGCACATGTGGTTGGACCTCCAAACAGCAATAGTCCTCAAGGTCGCACAGTAATACGCCATCATCTCCTTCCTCTGTCTCACCTTCACCCGTAGCATCCTACTAAATCCCCACTATGGACAACTCCCGCTCTGAGGACAAACTATCAAATTCTGACTCTTCCAAAGTATCCACTATGGTTAATACTATCATGCAAATAGTAAAAGAGACCTTCCATGTGCAAGACTAGGATTCCTCCACAATCTCCTTCCAATGTCTTAGACATTCACACAAAACATGAGGAATTTGAGCAGGTCGTGACCAAAAAATGGTCAACCCTGAATAAACATTTTCTCAAGCCTAAGCCCTTGAACGTTATGCATCCGTTCCCTGAGGAACCAGTTAAAAAGTGGTCCTCTTCACCATTGATGGATGCCCCAGTATCTCGCCTGTCCAAACGCACTACCCTGCCCCTGGCAGATCCTTTAGGGACCAGAATGATAGATGGCTGAAATTCTTTGCCAAGTCATGTTTTGAGGTAACCAGGTTAGCCCTTCATCCACTCTTCTCTTCATCATGGGTCAATAGGGCCACGTTTAAATGGGCAAAACAATTGCACCAAGAAGTCCTCAATGGTGACCCACAGGAGGATTTAGCTGAGTTGGCTCTTCAGTTCTCCCAGGCAGGCAAATTTATCTACAAGGCCTCCCTGAATGCCGCCAGACTACTAGCTTGCTCCTATGTGCTTACCATGGCAATCTGCCGCTAATGTGTAGGTCCACTAACTTCACTTGAAAAACGTCTGTTATAGGACTTCCCTTTACAGGAACTCACCTCTTCAGCATCTGCCTAGACAAAATAATCTTCTGTAAAACAGGTCATCTTGTCAGCACACTGCTAAGAAGAAAAAGACAGTCTTTCGTTCCTTTCATAGCCTCAGCCCTCCAGATGGTGCTGTACACTCTCAGATGATTTGGGTGGATCATCAATTGTCCAAAGTTAAATCTGATCCTGTCACGGCAGCTCACTTTTCTCGACCTGTCCTTTGACACGGTTCAAGCGAAGGTTCAACTCTAGCTCTTCTCCAGCAACGTGTTAGTTTTCTGTGATCATGAATTCGCATCTCCATCTGCCAGGGTATGCTGGGGTTAGGCTTATGGTAGCTGCACTCTAGGCAGTACCATACACACAGTTTTACACTTGCCCACTTCAACAAGCCATTGTAGCTTGCTGGAACATATTACACGAGTCCCTGGATTGGCCCTTGATTCTACCTCAGTTAGACCATTGTTCCCTTCTCTGGTTGCTGATTTCATATAACCTCTCCCAGGTGAGGTCCTTTCTCCCCCTCTGATGGAGGGTGATAACAACAGAAAACAGCGTCTCAGATGGGGGGGGGGATCTTAAGCAGCCTAACAGTGCAAGGATAATGGTCCAACTCAGAATTGTCCTTTCACATCAACATACTGGAACTCAAAGCCATATGCCTATGTCTGACCCATTGGTCCCAGATACTGGCTGGTCATCCATTCTGTGTCCAGATGGACAACATGACACGTTGCATACATAAGACACCAGGGCAGCACAACAAGTGCAACCAAGATGAGGGAGGCTGCCAAAATCCTCCACTGGGCGAAGAAACACATCCCAGCCATCTTACTCTGGAAGTGAAAATTGAGATGGCGAACTTCCTCACCAGAGAAACAGTAGACCTAGTAGAGTGAGCACTACATGAGAAAGTCTTCACGGACATATGCGTATCCCGGCTCAACAGTCGTCTGCCACTCTTCATCTCACAAACTCACGATCCTCAAGCATAGGTGGACGCTTTAGTGATCCCATGGAACCAGTTCTTATTCCAATACACCTTTCCACCAATGCCTCTGATCCCACGACTCCTCAAAGAAGCCAAGATGGAGGGCGTCCCCATAATCCTGATAGCATCAGACTGGTCACGTCGTCATTGTGTCAGATCGAGTTTGACTTTGCTGGTTGGTTTGGATTTTTTTTCCATTTGCCTCCTCTAACACTGATGGGAGTTGTTATGGATGCGTTTTGCTGTTGGAGTACTCCTGAGGGTTTTTATTTCCACCTTGCCTTGGCTCTGTGCTGTTCAATTTATGCACTCTCCTTCAACTGGTGTAGGTGAACATTGCTGGATCAGGGTTCTGTAATTCCTCGAGCAACTGGGTTCTACGATTCTCCCAGCAACTCATAAGATAAGTACTGTTGTTTATTTTGTGGAGTTTATTTATGTACACAGTGTTATTCATTTGTTATAGGTTGCAGGGTTATGGTCCATTTAGACGGGACAAATGCCTGGCAAATGATGCCCGACACTTGTCCCTGTGTGTCCTCGCTCCCGTGCTATTGCGCCCTTATTAGGGCGGGTCATTCCCTATTAAGTAGGGACTGTTACCTTCTAGTGCCCAGTAGGGAAAGTTCTCCTTTACTTTAGTTTTCCTTACCTCCTATAACTTGTTTTCTTGGTACTGTGGTGTGAACAGTGCCAGAGTAATTATTTTTAGTTTACAGTTATAGCATGTTAGAAGCAGACGTGACAGAAATCCTTGGTACACCGATCTCTCATGTCCCTACTGGTCGACATACCCTGGCCCCTGCCACTTAGACAAGATCTGCTGCAGCAGGGCCCAGCTCTTCACTCACATTTTCATATACTACATTTGACAGTGTGGCTGTTAAATCTACAGTCTTGAAAGTGCAGGGATTTGCGTACCCCATTGTATGGACTATGCCCAGGCACAGGAAACCTTCCTCTCACATCTACCATAGGGTGTGGAAGTTCTTTGCATATGCAAACAACATCATCTGCAACCCATGCATTTTTCTGTTCCCAGAACCCTTTTCTTTTTTACAATCAGGCATAAATATGGGCTTGAGCCTCAGCTCGTTAAAGGGTCAAGTTTCTATGCTGTTAATCAGTGTCTAATACTCTCCCTCATTATCACCTTCCGTCAGCACTTTGGAATCTCAATCTGGTCCTAGATGCTTTACAATTTCCCTTTGAGCCAATGCATGAGATTTCCCTCCGTCTGCTTTCTTAGAAGTCTGCCTTCCTGGTAGCCATCACTTCCATCCGTTGCGTCTCTGAGCTTCTGTTGGACGCTGGATTCTGCAGGCAGCAGTACCCTAATCACATCAGAGATATTTTGCCCACCCCTAGAGACTGCTTTTGAACGCCCCAAGGTCTTCGCTGTGTCTCCCAATGACATAACTGAGAAAATAGGATTTTTTTGTCACTGACTGTAGGATCCTTTTCTCAGTTGGTTATTAGGGGACACAGCACCCACCTATTGTTCGGGAAAACCGGATGTTTCTCTGTTCTGAGCTTCCCCCTTCACTATTTGTATGTTGTTTCAGGTTCTATATTCAGTTAGCCTATGAGGGGTATAGCTGATTTGAGGAGTCAACCCCTCGTTTCTTTAGTGTCTGCCTCCTGGCACCAGCTATACCAAAGGTGTTTGCTATGAATATCCGAGAAAATGATTTTACGGCGAATAACAAAAAAATCTTGCTTTTAACAAGTTCACCCACAATGTAAAAAATCTACAGTGGATTATAGGCATGCTGTGGGCTTTCACCAGAGATTTCATTTCTTGCAATGCAATAAGTGAAATGTGGGGCTATATCTGCACCAGTATCCTCATGTAACATATGTGGATTTCAATGTGAATTTTAGTAAATAAACAACTAAACAATGGATTTACTAAATTCATGGTAATTCGGATACAAAAGGTCTTCATTGGCTGATGAATCACCTTGAATTCTAAGATGGCCTCTCCCTAGCATGGGAGGGAGTTTATCAAACTATTTGTTTTACTGCAATCATACCAACTAGAACATGGCGGGGTTTCACTAGTGGCCCATGTCCATGTCAAAATTTACATTATAGCTTCATTTGTCCTCATTTATCTTATGAACCTAGAATACCATAAAACCAGATATCACTAGAGATAGGCCAGTACTGCAGGAACATTCAGAATATGATCAGTCCTGCAAAGACCACCACCCTAGCTTCATCTCATCAACAACTGCCAGGAGTCTCACAGTAGAGCATGCATAACTTCACAGGATGCAGAAAACTCCATTCTAGGACAATTAAATTTCAGTACTATCGTCAGGTATAACTGGTGCCAATCAAGTATCACCGGTAGCAACCAGATCATACATAAAATACTCTTGCAACTTTGATTTAATTCCCCTACAGTTTAGGACAAGCTCTGTGCATTATCCAGAAAAATGACATTACAGTTTTGGATAGACAGAGCTTGTTCTACTTTAAATGGCTGGAGCTCTGGAACTATCAGTGCTACTTACAGGCTTTTGAAGCTTTTTGACTCTTGGCTTTAAAGGTACACCAAATGTACATCAGTAGCACTTATAAACTGGAGCTACAGCTGTATGAAGTAGGGTTGGGAATACTAAATTACAGCTGTCACTTTTCAGTCAGTGTGTGCAGAGAGGGATGGGGATGAGTAGGCAGCAGAGATGATCTGTGGTGATTCTCATCTATATCTCCCTATCCAAGAAGAGGGGTAACATGAAATTGTGTTCGTGTTAGCAGCCCCCCCATGAATCAGAGAGCATATTACAAACACGTAGATAAGCTTTTACATACATACAAACATACTTTTATACCTTCAGCATACTTTCATACCTTAAGAGTGTAATCCATTTAAAGGGACAGGCAACTTATTTATAAATGAGTGTACTCAGTTTACTCCTCTTGCAAGCTTGCAGTAAAACAAGGGATGGGAAGGAGGAGCCAGGTAGGACCAGCGGTAAGCCCTCTTGCACACAGGTGGTAGAGTGCGATGGCATAAACCAGAAATGACAAAGGGTGCCATTCTGTTCTCTTCCTATGCGGACCCATTTACTATCTGACCAGCACCATATGTTCTGGGAGCAGTAGCTCATCAACAGCTTCTTTATATTCCTAATTCTATTTCTTTCTATTACCATTGCTATCCTGGCCACCTACTTCATCCATCACCCTCCGTGCCCTGCACACCACCATCTTTTTACTAAATCAAATGGCAGGATTGAAGTGCTGTTAACCTTGTCTAAATCATTCTCTTTTCATATTCCACACTTGAAAAATAAGCCATTTCAGAGCCATGACAACTCCCGATCCGGGAGCTTAATACATAACCCTCTGCAAAATTGTGACCGGCGGCGCAGTAAATGAATACTTCCCTGTCAGAGCACTTGGCGCATCACTGTTATGCCAGGTCAGGGGCCTATTTCAAAACTTGGCAACTCTGAAAACTCAGGCAAAAAAAAGGAAAGAATACTTTCATCTATTTCAGCAGAGAAACCAATAGATTTATTAGACAATTCTGCCCTAAATGGATGGAGGCTCAGACAGATAAAGGTGAAACGCGTTCATAAATCTAAAACGCCACTGGGAATGTAATAACCATTTAGAGTTGATTCTGAGCGTGGCCTAAAGCAACTTGTGCTGTTTAATGAGATTCGAGGGCCTCCGGTGAGTGATAGATGTAAGGGGAGCAGAGAGACGAGGTGAAAATCCATCACAACACTGGAAAGCCTCCTGCGCCAGGGCTGCCGGAGCAAAGTCCTCATGTCATGCGCTATATATACATGAGGTGCTCGTCAGTCATAGGAACTACGGCGCTCGGTTAGAATATGCACAGCCATTCTTAGCCTTTTCACGCGTTTTATTCTGTGTGTCCTCCAGCCATAACATCTGACATGCAGAATCTACTGCTCCCCGGACAGTACTGCGAGCCGATAAAACATGCATATGATAGAATAGTAAAGCACAATGATGCAATATGGCACATACTGGAACAGGAACATACGGCTGTTGAATTCTGCATGAGCTGATAATATGAATACATGAGGAGGAAGCAGATGATGCAGCTCCAAAAATCCTGATACCAAAGTTTGGCAGCCTTGGTTGGACCATGCTAGAAGCCTCCAACAAAGTTAAAGGTCTTAACACCCATCCCCTCCTCCTCTTATTCTCTTCTAATTTCTCCACCATAAACCCACCATAGTCCTCCTCACCAGGGATTAAGCAGATGTAACCCTTCTACCTTCCCCCACGGCACCGGTTGGGAGCGACCAGTCCTTCGTTTCTTTAGTTCTTTATTTTTCTATGTTGACCCTTTTGGCTTATTTGATACTACACTGCATACGCATTGTATGGATATAGTTTTCAGAGATTTAGTCTGCTAGGAGGATTTTAAGTTGTTTTTATAAGCTATATATACATTTTTTAAATTCTTAGCATTTTGTACCCATTGATCTGTATTAACGGGCCCAGACAAAAAGCCTGCCATAACCACTCTCAAAAAACAAACCAATATCACTACAATAATGATATATAGTAGTTGGAACCAATAACTAAGCACTTACCACTGCAGAAGGATACCACTTGAAACATATATATTTTTATTTAGAACTATTTAAAAAACATTACTAGCCCCAATTTACACAAACACAATGATAAAAAACAACTAAATATGCATGGAGTCTTCACGTCAAGGGTTATATAGCAGGTATTACTGCAGTACTCACGGTTTGTTGATTCAAATTCTTAGGTCTGTGGTACAGCATACATAGATTGTTTTCCAAGGATAGTCAACCAAAGGGGCAAAGTTTTGATAATACTCTGTCCCGACATAAGGCCCTACGATCACTCCACCTAATACTATGCTCACTCCTGCAACTCTCCCCTCACCTCCGCCGGCCCCCGAATCTTTTGGCACGAGTGGGCATGTACTCGAAAATGGCGATACTCGTTCGAGTAATTTGCCTTAGGCTCATCTCTATTCATAATGACCCAAACAATGAAAGTATTTAATTTATCTTGCAAGGTGAACACTAGAGATGAGCGAGCATGCTCGGTAAAGGCAGTTACTCGAGCAAGCATCGCTCTTCTCGAGTAACTACATACTCATCCGAGAAAATGCAGGAGGGGGGGGGGGGAGAGATCTGTCTGCAATTGAAAAGTCACATGTACGTCAATCTGGTACAACTGCTATTTTTTCAGCAAAAAACAAGACCTCACACATAGCTGCGTTGCCAGAAAAATAAAAATGTAGATCTAATTGTGTTTGGGTTTTTTTTGTGCTGAAGTAGTATCAATACCGGTATCGCAATAAGATCCAGGTAAGAAAACTATCATGTTCCTTATACAGAATACTGAGATACAACTTGTTTCACAAGAGACAGGCCCCCAAAGGCTATTTCAATGAGTTATGGCTCTTGCAATGCAACAATGAAAATCACTTGGTCCTTAAAGCACAAAATAGGTCAGACACTAAGGGGTAAATAAGTGCTGTTATTGTACTGTATGTGGTAAAGGGGCAATTGGGCCTGCAAGGTCCAAGAACCTCTGAAACCAGTGCGAAAAAAAGGGACTAAAGGGTCTAAAATAATTGGGGTGCTATATAAATCATGGCTACCAGATGACAATACAGCTCCAAATTAACTGATATATCATGTAGTTTGTGGACTAGGAAGGTAAGGATCATATATGCTAGATTTTTAAAACGATTTTCTATATACATAAAAGAAACAAGGTTTTTGTAAAAATGATTCACTTGATTGTCCTATGATCGCTCCTAGGTATCAGATTTACCAATCCAGTGTCTTTGGTCTCTCCTAACCGTGACCAGAAGGAGCACTCAATGAACGACAACTTCACCTGAACAGTGGTGGACCGGGGTATCTTGAGGCCACAACAAGAATTGATTCTGATGTGTAGTAAAACAGTTAAGCCTGCCCCTTTACTAAGTTCCTCCACCTCTAACTTAAAGGGGTTATCTAGGAAAGGAAATACCCTATCCAGTTTAGGTCCTGCAGGGCCAACACTAGGACATGAGGTATGAAGTCTACCAGTGATGTTAACGCAGGTGGCTGGCTGACTGGATCATTTCGATAAGGAAGCCCCCTTCTGTCAAGGCTAATTCGGAGACAGATGAGCAAGTCAGCCAGTCCACTGCCAACACATCACTGACAACAGGAAAGGAAGACTCCATACCACAAGATCAGGTGTCAGAATTGAGTCAGATGTGGAGGTGCTTGCACCATTGGATGTGAACTAGATTGGTTACTTTCCTTTCCGGATAACCCCATTTAACGATTTCCAATTCAATTTGTATCCTGGTTTTTCTAGGGGGCTTACTCTTTTTCTGCCGTTATACAACGGCGCTATATGCTGGCTAAAGCCAGTACTGCATGAGGTGACTCGTTGGACAGGCTCCGAGAGGCTGGCAATATACAGTAAGAGAGCCCCGACGGATGTTTTCCAACATTGGCGCTGTACAGCCATAATTCATAATGTCTTCAGACGTCAGACAGTGGATTGGAAAGGGTTAAAGGTGTGAAGGTACCTGCTTGTTATATTTTTCCTATTTATTACTAGGCCCATTGACCCCTTTAAGGGGCTGTCCATGATTTCAAAAACAGCACTACATCTGTGCACAGTCTGTGTGTACTATTGTACCTCAGTTAGTTTTCCAGGAGTAAAAAAAACATCTTCTGCCCAAGGAATGTAGTAAAATAAAGAAATATGGCATAGTTACCTCCTTCAGTGACCTTTAGTCCAGCGCAACTGCCGATCCCAGTTTTGAACCATGAGGATGCTGGCATAGGTCATGTACAGTTCATTATGTACATGACCACTAAGCCAATCATAGGCTTCAAGAGTCATGTGCCATCCATGGCATTGTGACCACTGAAGCCTGTGATTGGCTTGAACGGCAGGTGACCACTTCCAGCTTCTTCTGGATTTGGCATTAAGGTGACTTGGCTCCTGTGCTGGATCGGGAGCTCGTTTTTTTAGGTTATAACATTCCATGTCCCGTAGATTTTCTTTCTTTGACTCCTGTAAAGCCCTTTTAAGTAAATCACATCCTCAAGCAATGCTCATGGCAAAAATGGTGGTGGCTTTCTAGGGGTGTGTGATTTATATGAAAGGACATGTGTAACAAACAGCCGGTGTAGTACTTCAGGATACAGTAACCGCGTACAAAACAGCGGCTCTAATCTCAAATAGAGTAATAGAAAAGGCTATAAAATTTATCCCTATCTTCCAGTGATTCAGTGAATGCATTACATATATCTTACTGACATGAGCTATTGCTGTTTTTAATACAGGAAATAAAAAGTATACACTGATTCCTTGCTAATCATAATCCTGGACAGGATGATGTTGTATATGTTACAGGCAATGTGTTCCTGATGCCCCATTAATGTAAATGTCCCAGTTCTTGCCGCAAAGCACGGTTCCCGCTGCTCTCGTTTCTAACTCCATAAATTAGCCATGTTAATAATATTCATGTTCAGTGCAGAGGATTTGCCTAATGACAGATAAGCACACGATGCCAGGGTCACTCCGTATCTCATTAGCACAGTATTATGTAATGTGCGCATCAACTTTCTCGCTTCTAGCTTTTAAGAGTATGTCGCCACTAAATAAAGGTGGTTTCTGGTCCTACATAAATAAAGCTCAGTAGTTGGATACTGAAACGCTCGGTAATTTTGTAATGAACTTTGTATATCCATTCCCTTACATTTTTAAGATCTCTACTTGATGTCAATGCTTGGACACAGGACCGGCATTAGCAATGACCCAGTGCCCTCTGCCTTCAGCGCTGTCACTGTTCATCTATGGAATAGTCGGAGCTTGGTAGAGCCATCGGGCAGTACAGCAGATGAACCACTGATGAAGACATGGGGACGAGTCAAGCGGGGCACGGAGAGGTGAGAGTCAGGTAATAGGTTTCTTTCGAATACACGCAGAAGAGAGAATCAGGTAATAGGTCTCTTTCGACTACATGCAGAAGAGAGAGTCAGGTAATAGGTCTCTTCCGACTAAATGCAGAAGAGCAGTCAGTTAATAGGTCTCTTCTGACTACATGCAGAAGAGAGAGTCAGGTAATAGGTCTCTTCCGACTACGTGCAAAAGAGAGAGTCAGGTAATAGGTCTTTTCCGACTACATGCAGAAGGGAGAGTCAGGTAATAGGTCTCTTCCGACTACATGCAGAAGAGAGAGTCAGGTAATAGGTCTCTTTCGACTACATGCAGAAGAGAGAGTCAGGTAATAGGTCTCTTTCGACTACATGCAGAAGAGAGAGTCAGGTAATAGGTCTCTTCTGACTACATGCAGAAGAGAGAGTCAGGTAATAGGTCTCTTCTGACTACATGCAGAAGAGAGAGTCAGGTAATAGGTCTCTTCCAACTACATGCAGAAGAGAGAGTCAGATAATAGGTCTCTTCCGACTACACGGAGAAGAGAGAATCAGGTAACAGGTCTCTTCCAATTTTGACATTATGGGGCTTAAGGTGATGGTATAGGGACTCCGGGGAGCAGTGTTTCATACTCACAGCGTCACCACACAATGGGAGCTTGACACTTTCAGAGTGTGCATCTCCCATTTATCTCTATGGGAGATGTGCATGCAGAAAGAGTCGAGCGGCCAGTATGTGGACTTTGGGGGACACAGCACGTGAACACTCGGGACACCCAGTGAGTAATTAAACATACCTCCCCAAACTCCACATTCCCTGACCTTTGAGCCCCATAATATAGTTTATGGGGATCAAACATGATGTTACTGTCCTTGCCAACTATATGCTGTTTTTGCTGAATCTCGATTTCTTTTTGTTGTTTTTTTTCTGCCTTTACACTGGTTAGTGATTGTATTCACAAAGCCTGGTTTTGATATTGTATTCATGTTTTAACCTTGGTTCTTGAATTGTGTCTATGTAGTAAGCTTGATTCTGGTACTACATCTATGTAGCAAGCTTGGTTTTGCTATCATATCTATGTAGTAAGTTAGTTCTGGTACCACATATAAGTAGTAAGCTTGGTTCTGGTACCTTTTCTATATAACAAAAGTTCTTTTACTAGTAGCAGCAAGACTCCCACACAATACCTCAGAGCTGCCAAACATGCACCCCCCCCCCCCCTCCCTATACTAAACTTACTTCAGTCAACTAGATGTCTTCCACCTCATAGGAGCCACCTCCTTACACCCGGGACACACAATGTCATAAACGCAACACTCTACTTGAGGTTTCATATACTGTACTTTAAAACATTTTCTCTCTTCTTTATATTCTGTGGTCTTGCTATGACTTTACATACCCATTACATCATTAACATAAACAATATTAATCTTACTGGCTATAAAGGGTTAAACACTATCACTTGAAAATAGACACTTTTCTCACCGGTTTGCGGCAACTCAGCTTGCATGAACTTCACTAACACTGTTCATATATATCTAGGCTTGATTTTGTTTATTGTCCCAGAATACTATCAGTAGTTCAAGCCTCCATTAACCCACTACTGTCTGAATTGTTAAAGGGGTTGTTCCACTGATAGCTGTTTTACTGCAGGAATCACACAGCATACATTTTGCAGTGGCCAAGGCTGATACTGCAGTCAGAGTTCCATTCACTTCAATAGGACTCAGCCTGCAGTACCAACCTGGGCTACAACAGTATGTACGGCACTGTCTGCTTCCTGCTGTAAAACTGTTAAAGGCGGGACAACCCTATTAATGTCTGCATTGACACTAACTTCACATCAGGCCTGCTGGCTAATCATTTAGTAACTCTCCAAGTGTGTACACTGATATTTAACGAGGCTGAGCCTCACTTACAACCTGATGCAAGAGTCCTCCAAAATCCAGATGGTGATCCTGCCATCGGAACCACAACAATGACTCCCTCTCTTGAGCAGCTTGTTGTTCCTTTGGCCCCCACAGTCTTCAGGGCCCTTTTGTTGTCTTTCTTCAAACTCAGTTATCAGCCCCTTTCACAGCCAGTGTTTGGCCCCCGGTCATCAGACCCTCTCAGTCTTCCCACTTTGGGCCCCTGGTCATTAGGCTCCTTTAGGGACCTCCTGCATTGATTCCCTCCTTCTGGCTTCCTCTTTACTGCTGCTGGAACGCACACTGATGTGCTCTGCTGTAGCTGTTTTACACAGCTCATAGTCCTTTTATAGAACAGGCGCTAGAGGCACCCAGAGCTTTCTTGAAGGTTCGGGCAATGGGTGGGGCTTAGGCGGGACCTAGCATTTTTCATTTTCCCTATTGAGGGCTGATCTTTGTGGTGTTCCTATATGCCTTCAAGCTCACCGATCCCTGCCGTTGGTCTGGGGTAGGGACTTGCTATTTGTATAGTGCCAACTTATTCCGTAGCGCTTCCAGGTAATTTTTGTTTATTACCCCCCTTATTTTATTGACCTAGGAAGGATGGAAGGCTGAGTCAATCTTGAGCCGGTACCTGAACCATGTTGTGAGTAAGAGCTTAGGACTGCATTATGCTGCCTTAACACTTTGCACTACACAAGGCTCCTATTCCGGGGCCTCTCTTCTACACAGTGAACTCAAACTAACGCTCGACAAGTCCTCCTGCTCTCCTCTTACCCCTTCCCGTCCAGTTCTCGGACCAGAGGGGGTAAGGCTTATCACACTGAACTCAGGCCACTGTCAGCTGAAAGGGGATGTGGGGTACCGCTCACCCCGCTTACATAAGCATCATAGAGTGCTTCACTCCCACTGAAATCAACGGCAGCATTGCCTCCTAGTACAATTCTGTGTCTGACTATAGTGTCAGAGGCTTTAGCTCTGAAGTGTAATAGATGGCTTTAGCTCCCACTGATTTCAATGAACATTAAGCCCTCTATGAGTCTTTTGCTTCTGAACCCAATGACGACGTTCATCCCTGCTGCACTGACAGCGGGCCGGATGATCAGCTGATTACCAGGTGGCGAGTCTCTGGTGAATAACTATTGATGACCTATCTTGAGTATAGCTTATCAATACAATTTGCCTTGAAAACCAATTTAAGTGAATGAAAACATTGGATTTTCATACCCAAAGGCTCTAAAGCGCACAGATCTCACAGCTGAGAGATTGCTATAATTGTATGTAGCCTAGACTATATTATGTGATCCAAACAGCCAGGGCCCCAGGCGGATATATTTTCCTGCACTGATACACCAACAACTGAGGACTGGATTGAGAATGGTGTTGATGGGTTATTTAGTGCACAGAGGATTATCTAGAGTGGATATAACTGTAGCAACTCATTTAAGAGAAGTATTAGATTTTAATTGTGTTTTTGCATTGAAAACCACTGCTATTACTGATGTTACTGTGCATTGTATAGGATTATGTTACACTCTTTACTTTGTATTTTACGATTTGATTTTTTTGCACTCCATAAAGACTAGCCATCATTTTGCATATAAAGTGGGAGCTAGTAAACCATTACATCAAGGTCGTCATCTATTTCCTGCGTTAGTTGATGACACCAAGAGAAGAAGGTAGACTATTCTACCAAAAGTATTTGGACACCCCTATCAGTAGAATAGATTGTGTGTTATTAGCATGTCACGTGTCCTCTAACCATGCTACATAAGATGCATAGTTTGTGATTGGAATCGCACGCTATCGCTTAAACAGGTTATGTCGCTGTATCACGAAGTGCAATGCACCAGCCCGTCTACAATGGTGCAAGAAGCGTCAACAGTTGAGCAATAGAAAAACTTTTATGGAGAACCAAATCATGCTGCTCTATCTTTAAATCAGATGGCCGTACCTGGTGTGGGGAATCCCTGGGGAACACACTGTTGTGGCAGCAGAGGTTCTGTTATGGTCTGGGGATGCTTTACGTGGCATAGTCTCAGTCCATTGATTGTAGTTGCAAAAACCATGAATACGGAGGTGTACCCTGACATTCTAGACAATAATGTGCTGCTGACAATGTGGCAATACTCTGGGAATGGTCAGCCATACTTCCAACAAGACAATGTGCCTTGTTACAAATCCAACGCTGTTTTACATTGCTTTGAGGATAAGAATATTCCACGATTGGACTGGCCTACACAGCCCTGACCTGAAACCTGTTGAACATCTTTGGAACGATCTGGAATATCGGGTCAGGAAATATGAATCAGCGTCCATCTTCTTTGAGAGAATTCACCAGACATTTGCAGGAAGAATGGAGGGAAATACTAGCTGAAGTGAATGACACGTTAGTAGAAAGTATGCAATGTCATTGGGGCCAACGGAGGCCCACTAAGTATTAACATACGTTAATAAATATTACTTTTGACCCTTACTCAGGTGTCCAATTACTTTTGGTAGGATAGTATACAGTAAGATTGGCACTTTGTCTTATTGTCGTGAGCTGATGTGATTGTGGACACTGCGGTGCCAGCACCATTGTGCTGCAGTATCCTTAGGTGGGGCTTGAGAGAGAGAACCGCTGAGCGACTGAGCAGAGAGACAGTGAGTTACAATGTTCCCATTTGCTGACAGCAAGCAGAGATCTTGAAAACAGTGAAGAACTGAAGCATAAAGTACAGTATATTAGAAAGTTGCAGAAATTTCCATTAAACAATGATTACACTTTATTTACAGGAAATTGGGAAACATCTGGCACTGTGGTAATAACCTGCACTACACAGATGGCAGCACATTGACTAAATGTGAATACAGCCGATGGCTTATATATGAAGACAGAACTACAGATCCTAGTGAGGGACCAAATATTAAACTTCCCATTTATTAGAAAAAAAATATAAGATTAAGAAAAAGAAAGCGTCCAACTAACGGCACGAAGCAGACACATAAAAAAAAGCTATAAATCATATATATTAATTAAGTAGAACCTGAGTCGGGACACTAATTATCCTTAATATAATTACAGCATAATACATGGTACACAATAAAAATCACATTGTTAATACAACTACAGGCTTAAAATGAGATGCGGTTATCAGTCGTCCCCAGCACCTTAGAAAGTATTAATCACGCCGCAACTAAAGGAACATTATTTGTACTTTCTGCATTCTATTGTTGAATTAAAGGGACAGTACTAGAATAGAATCTTTTTTTTGACACTTCAGACTTCTTGGTCGGGATCTAATGACTGGAAACCTCATCAATCAAGAGGAAGATTTGTTCTTAAATTCAAGCTATTGCTCTATTGCAATGGAGGGAATTTATAGACAGGTCATTGGGAATATTCACATGGGAGAACGCCATATCAGCCCGAGGTTTCATTGCTCTTGTAAACCTGCGATTTTTCTTGAGACTGCAATGTGCTTTGAGAGAAAAATGCATTGCACCACGGCACATGCACTTTTTAATATGCATGAAAATCGCATGTTTCAATAGGAAAAATTAAAAAAATCGCATTGCCCATACATGAAAAATCACATCTGATTGCAAACGCTACGTCTTTTTTTTTTTGCTCCCATAGAAAATAATGGGTGATATCACTGCCCCCCACCTCCCCACCATCCAAAAAAAGAAACATTCTTCAATTTTATCCCACAACTGCATAGAAGCCACATGTTTTTCTCATCCTTGGAAAATACCACCCACTGGCGTAACTATAGTGGATGCAGGGGACGCGGTTGCTCCCGGGCCCAGGAGCCTTAGGGGGCCCATAAGGCATCTCTTCTCCATATAGGAATCCCAGTACTATGAATAAAGCATTATAGTCAGGGCCCTGTTACAGGTTTTGCTTTGGGGCCCAGAAGCTTCAAGTTACGTACTTCTGCATTAAGGGATTAAGAGAAGTTGGGGGGCCTCAAGATAAACGTTTGCACCCAGGCCCATGAACCTTTAGCTATGCCCCTGATACCACCTTAATCTTGTCAATGGATCGTGCCTAACCTCAGTCCACCTGCTGCATCTGATGTTTCAGTCGCTGCAATGCATCTAAAATGAAGAGTGAAACATCTTTGCAAAAAATCTCGAAAAATCTACCACCGTTTTCTACATCCACTTAAGGATGTTCATAACATTTTCTGGGCGGATTCCACCTATAAAACAGCTTGGGATTCCGCTGCCATTCAGCCATGGATAAGGGTGCGTTTATATCCCCGTTATTGGGCAAAATCTGCGTACAGAATTCCACCACATTTCCACGCAAATAGCCGTAAAGAAGTGACATATCACTTATCCATCGAAACGCGTTAGAATTCTCACACATGGATTATGCCCATTGCCAGGGCTAAATCAACACGCGAATCAGTGGCAAAAACAGCAGCAGAATAGCCACAGATATCAGCCTTGGTTTTTATAGATGACATCCATGCTGAAAATTGCGCAGTGGATTCCACTGTGTGCACATACTCTTACTCATCAGAGCTATGTGTCTCCGTGTTTAAAGACTACAAAGAAATTCAGTATAGTCTGATCCGGTAATCATGTGTTAAGGCCCATTTAGACACAACAATCGCTCAAGAGCCGTCTTTTGAAAGAAAATCATTGCATGTAAATGTGCCCATCTTTTAGTTTTCTGCGGAACAATGGACTTCAGTTCAGCTTGAATCAGAAAAGCTGATAAAACAGACCACATGCTGTGCTCTGCTCCAGGACCGCTGATAACAGCTGATTGCATTGTCTCAGCTGTTTTCATCTGTCAGTCCCGCCAACGGAACAAAAGAGAATTTATTCAGAGAACATAATAAATTCAGCTCCCGGCGGCTCACATGCTGCTAATTGGTACTAAGAGGCCTTAGTACCAATTAGTAGATTAGGTGTCTGAATGCACCTTTACTCTTTTGAACTGGACCCCTTTTCCTGCTGATTTACAGAAAGCAGAAAGGGAGGCAGATAGAGGATCTGTCTATGTAAAATTTTTGATAGTATGCAACCTTGGAGAAAACGAGTCTGTGTATGAGCTGTAGACATAGACGCTTGGAGATTTTTAATCAAGTCTATTTGAAATATGGCTTCATTTATTATTTTTGTTAAATTGTAGCCGTATAAAGAAAAAATGGACATACCCTGTAAATCCTATTTATTTTAATGGGCCACACATTGGATGGAAAAGTGCACCTACTTTATCACCGCTAGCCAAGACTTCAGTTGGCATGATCAATACAGGTTCAAGATGAATCATAGAGTGGTAGAGTTGGATGGGACCTTCAGGGTCATCGGGTCCAACCCCACTGCTCAATGCAGGATCATTCTCTGTCCAGCCTTAGTTTGAACACTTCCATTGAAGGAGAACTCACCACCTCCAGTGGTAACCTGTTCCCCTCATTCATCAACCTCACTGTCAGAAAGTTTTTTTTTTAATATCTAATCTGAGTCTCCTCTCCTTCTGTTTCAGATGCTGGATCAGAAGGCTTAACATGTTGTTATAGTATAGTATATTGTGGGACTGTCACTTTAAGAGTGGAAGTTCCATAATTAGATGAATTCAGGGTTCCCTGGTTTATGTAAATAAACTTAGTACATCAAAGTTTACAATCCAAGGGCAGTTTCCAGTTAATGTGTCTAGGTGGACGGGTCTATTCATCTATCTCCTGTTTATCAATCATCCCATTGAAGAACACTACAGTCAGCAGCTTGCCAGCCTGCAATAACTGATAAGAGGGAACAATAGACTGCAAAGCAAATGGTGCTATGATAAATAGTAGCTACAAAGATTAAAAATTTTATTTTCCAGGAAAGCCTAAAATCCCCTCAACCTGTAAACTGAGGCCAAATAAGACCCATCAAATCTTACAATACACTAAACCTTGCATGATGCTCATGCTCTGCTCCTCAGCCGCACGGACCTGGAACCCGCACACAGGACACATGCTTTCATTGTGAAGTCTGATCCATGGCCCTGTTTCCATTCGTTCTTTTGGTCACTCACCAGATGGCAGGGTGGCAGGATGGCAGGGGTGCGCTTGTGATGTCCAACAATGGTTCGGAAAATTACAGAAAGCTTTGATTTTCTTTTTTGTTACAGAACTGAAACATTCAATTTCAAAAAAGTGACAGTAACCAATTCTGAAGCGCAACTTTTAAGTGATAAGTGACCATTTTCTTAGGGGTATATTCACATGATGTGATCAAATTGTGTTTTTTGCCACAATATCACAATTGCAATTTGACTGCACCATGTGAATAAGCCCGTAGGCGTATTTGCGCTGCATTTTTGCTGAATGGACATTGTGTATTTGCATGCGCAACTGCATTTTGACAGTATTTTTTGCAATTCATGTAAATTTGCACGTGCGTAAAAAACGCAACGATGCTCTCAGCCATTGAAATGGACAATTAACTCAATGAGTTCCATATGTTCTTTTTCTCTGTGCATTAAAATCAATGGGTTCTATTTTCTACGTAATACACATGCAAATGGTATAGTTCATACCAAAATAGGATTGCCCCACTGGAAGGTAAGGAGATGCACTATAAGGCATTATGCACAGTGACTAGTCCAAATATTGTATCATTACCAGGACAGGACTTCATATAGTTGATATTGATGCAACAGATTTCTGGCAGTGGATGCAGTCAATGGGATCTACCAATATCCAATGGCTATTGCCACTGCTTGACTATCCCGACATCACCTCTCCAAACTTATATATCTACTGAATAAGAGGCAACAGAGTTGTTCATTAGCCACTTATCTCCCTCCCTCAATAGAAAGAACATACCTGTTCAGACAAAAGCAATCTTATACCAATTGGTCAGTGTAAAAGGGTTTTCTAGTCAAAGATGTTCTGCTCTATTAAAGGGAACCTGTCATTAGAATTCAACTATAAACTACCACCAAAGCGCCAGCAATCACATTATACACACCCCAGCCATTTATTGTAAAAAAAACCCCAGAAGAATCCTACTTAGTGCAAAAACTTACTTTTAATATTGTGGTACCACATATGCTAGTTGACACACCTCGAGTCACAGAGGAGAGCCACTGAAGCTCCAAGTCACAGAATCATCGCATTATACATACCCACTCTGCTTGCCACTGACGTCACTGAAGTCACGGTGAATTCCCACATGCATGCTGTACAGCCCTCTGCACCAATCAGAAATGGACATGCACATTGGAGTTAAGGAGCCTACATCTTGGCTTCAGTGGTGCATTGTAGTCACAGGCACTGCACTTGCTGTAGGAGTATCCATCTGAGACCAATGTGCTCATCCAGAGGCGTAACTTGAAGCTCCTGGGCCCCGATGCAAAACTTATAACAGGGCTCCCAACTATAATGCTTTATTCATAGTACTGGGCTCCCTATATGGAGAAGAGAGGCCTTATGGGCCCCCTAAGGCTCCTGGGCTTGGGTGCAACCGCATCCTCTGCATCCTCTATAGTTACGCCCCTGTGATCATCTCAGGTGGATCCTCCCAAAACAAGTGTAGTGCCTGTGAGTTCCGGGCATCATACTCTACCTAACTTGGCATCTGGCGCATGCACAATGCCCAATGAATTCAAGATGTAGACACCTCGACTTCAGTGCACATGTCTATTTCCAAAGGAGGGTGGCGTGCCACACAACACATGTGCAGGATATCACTGCGACTTGTGCTGACATCAGTGGGGGAGGCATCCAGACAGTAAAGGGGGTATGCCTAATGTGAAGACATGATGACTCAGGGCTCCAGTGGCCTGTCTCTGTGACTCGGACATATCAATTACCATAATAGTACCACTATATAAAAGTAAGTTTTTGGAGTAAAGGGCCATTTACACAGGACAATTCGTTCGAACTATTGAATTTGTGAAAAAACCATCACATCAGCATGCACAGCCATCATGCACTACTTGTTTGCAGTTCTCTGGTCGCTCACTTTCAACCAGTATGAACATTATCGCTGGATCACGGGTTTCTCGCTGAGTGTAAACGTTTCCCGCTTAGCGCTTTACATAGAACATGAAGCGCTGAGCGAGGAGTCAGGCAGAAGCCGGCAAAAACCCAGCGGTGATCTGCCTGTGTAAGCGCTCTGCACGAGCGCTAAAAACCTACGGTGACGTCAGCGCTTGTGCAGTCGTTAAACTAACCATCGTCCCGACTAAATGGGACTTAAGGAGCATTCTTCTGTTGATACATACATATGGATTGGGTGTGTTAAATGTGATTGCTAGTGCTCTGAGGGCAGTTTATAGTCGAAAATCACATGATAAGTTCCCTTTAACACTTGCCAATATTCCTATTAGGACACAGATGACGGTCCCCTTCTTCGGACATCCCCCCCATGCATCAGACTTGCTCTGGATGACTTGGTGTATCTATATCTTACATAGTTACCCACTGACTTCATCTTTACTACATTCTCCCTGAAGTGTTACGGCAGCTATACCTCCTTATTTCCACTACTCTATAGTTTATAGTATAGAGGAAAGGTTTGCTCAGCCAGGAGAACCCCATCTCTCATGATAACCACCCAACAACAGTGAGCTGACTACCATGAGACGAATTATCGATACTTACCATACAACAGAGGGAGATTCAAAAAAAAAAAAAAGTTACTCTAAGTTGAAAACTCTTTTAGGTGTGTTCATACATTGTGGAAATGCTGCAGAAAAAACACAGAGCAAATGTAGGGGGAAACAGTAGTGCATCCAAATTACTGCTCTTTTTGGGCTTTGAAGTCCGGTGGGCGGAACTACAGTACATAGTGATTGACAATTATGTAAGTATGCAAAGTCATACAGGGAAGGCTGTCACTCACTGGATGGCTCCGCCCACTGGACTCCTGAGCTCAGAATGAGCAGGAATTTAAATGAATAAAATACAAGTTAAACAATCATTTTCCACAAAACTACAGTATATATCAATCTGCTCAGCTGCGTCTGCTCTAAACTATGCTGTCATCAGGTAAGAATGCATGCACAGTATGACAGGTCCCCTTCAAGACTCCATGTATCGTCATAAACTAAGGCTGGGCTCACACGAACGGGTTGGATTCTGTATGCAGATTACCACAGCGGAAGACTTTCGATCATTCGTGGAAAGTAATTGCGAATGACTGTGGATGTGAGCGTTTTTCCACGCGGATGTATGCTATGCACAGTGTTACGGCTTTTCCTTTGAAGTTGCAAGTATTTCCACAGCTCATACACAATGTTAATTGAGTATGGGCGACAGAACAGTCGTATCTATTGACTTAAATGGGGGCTGTCCGCACAGAATCAGCTCTAAAATAGAGCATGTAGCGAATTTTCTTCCACTTATGGAATTTGTACCCATGAGCATGAATGAAAAATCAAAAATACACGCTATCAATGGCCGCGTTTTGCATCTTCCGCGGACGGCGATCGCAGATTCTGCAATTAAAATCTGTTCATGTGAGACTTCCCTTAGAGTCTGAAAGTTTAAAGTGTGCATAGGATCGGTTGCTGCATTAAGAAAATCAATTTAATAATTTCTATTCAATTACAAGAACGGAGAATTCTTCTTGCTCCTAATTGCACGTCTTCTCACCAATTAGCCCTGACAAAACCTACACAAGGAGCAGACAGTAAGAGATTTATGTCATATTTCTAGGGGGAATCATGTGTGATCATTGGCCTTTAGCTGCAATACCTGTCAGATTAGTCTGAATTACATCCCCCTCCGCTTTTACTCCAGCATTCCTATACACACAGATAACAACCCAGAGGATCTGCTCCAGAGACAAGTGGTGAACCTCTTACTTAATTCTGCACCTGCTGCAATCAAGACGGTTCTTGGCAGGAGCACCAAGACTGTAGACTGGAGCCTAGAAATCTACCGGTAAACACATCAATGTCCAGTATATACTATGTAATGTATAGCTTTACTATATCAAGTGATGTCAGAACAGGTTAATACAGTTGGAATATTGCAAATATAAGGATGGAGCAGTAAGCCCATGCATGATTTACCTCTTAAATCTATATCCAGATCATATGCTCTTGGGGGCCAGTAATTGACCATGATGATGAAGGATTGTAATCAACACTTAAGAAACTTGGGTTAATTCTCTAGTAATTCTGAAATGTTCTGTCTTGACCTCTTTTTGAGAGTTGTTGAGGACACAGTTGACAAGAAGAGCATTAAGCTCTGCAAAAGTTAAACAGTTGATGTGAAATATTAAGCTGAACCTCTACAAGTTTGTTGCCCAAGCAGGGGTGTACAGAAAGGTTGGGATCAGAGGCCTATGCGAAAATCATAGGGTCCCATAGTAAAACCCTCTAGGCTCCATTCCCCACTAAAATCTCCACCTGTATGACTGCTAATGTCCACTGTACTATTTTTAAAGAGGACTTCTCATGTCCCCATGTCAGTAGAGCCGGCTGCACAGCTTTATAGCTCTGGGCCCCAATGATTGTCCATATGGGGGAACAGGGTTGATTTTAAACAAAAGGAGGCCATGCTGGAGTTAGCAGGGCTGTGGCTGCAGAGCTGTGTGTCCGGCCTCACTTACATGAGGACATGAAATATCCTTTTTAAAGCAACCCTCTAGTTCCGCATAAACAAGGAGTTGGTTGAGGGAGCCAGGCAAGACAAGTCTTAAAGATTTTGTGCCTGCTAGAGATGGCCAGTGGCATGAGAAATGGGGCAGCATGTAACTAAGAAGCACGGCCTCATAACGTGACAGACCCCACATCACTGAGAAAACAATGCTGCAGACACTACAGCTAGAGACACTGCTACAGATAGTCCACATTATACTGCAATGCTGTGCATTGGGGCACTCCCAACAGACAGAAGCGCAGAACTGCCAGTTAAAATACACAAACTAGAACCAATGACAGAGAAATACATATTCATCCACCAGTTACGGACAAGATTTGGGACATTTGCATTGCCTTCAGACTGTGTGCAGACGATCTCTACTGCTGGGTTGAGATGTTTGGTGGCACTACTAGGTGTTCTATAACTAAAGTGTATTGCTGACTTTTGTGATTTGTAATAGGTGGTTGTAATATTCTGCGCACATCAGAGTTGCACATATCCTTTGGTAGAGTTTGTGAGGTTATTCAACAGTTCTGGAATATCTGCATACCGCTTATCTATTAATGGAAGCTCCTATTTCCAATTTATTCTCTAAGTTTGATATAATAAATACAAGGGTGAGTCTTATCAATGTTCTCCGTTGTAGGTCGCTGTCTCCCCAGTCACTGCTGTGCTGGTTTGAACGTGTTATGTCAGTTCATTTGTGACTGCAGTGCAAGAAAAAATGGCTGCCCCATGTGTGATTTGCACGAAAGAAGAGCAGGGTGCAGCGATTCGTTTTTTGAGAGTGAGAGTAAATGGCAGAGTATAAAATGGAAACATCCTCAATAACCGACCAGGAAAAAATTCAAATGTCAACTAAGAGCTGGGGAATTCAGGTTTACAGTTTTCTGGGATTCTAAAGGGCCAGTATTAGAATGTTATCAGGAAAAAAATTATTTAGAGGTGTTACAGCATCCTCTATCCCCTATGTCCTGATGTTGCCCTATCGGTCTATGACCTGTTTGGTCCCCTTAAGGAAGCCTTAAGAGGATGAAGATTCATGTCTGATGAAGAGATGAAGGCAGCGGTGCATTCATGGCTTTCAGCTCAGTCTAAAACATTTTTAATGAGGGAATATGGACAGATGGATAAAATATATTCACAAACCGGGAGATTATGTAAAAAAAATAATGTAATTGTCTTTGTCTTTTCTGAAAGTTGATAATTTTTGACTAGCCCTTAGGTGTATGGATAGATATATATATATATATATATATATTTGTAAGCCCAGTGTCCGCATCATACTAATGTACAGTGTGCATCAAGTAGTAACAGTGATAGTAGTGGTTTGGCCATCTTTGTTTGTCCAGGGCCTGAGTGTCGCTTTCAGTCATAAATTCTTTACTGATTATTTTAAACTTCATTTATCTTCAGAAGTGAGTTGTGTTTTTTCTGTGTTGATAAGTTGCTTAATTTTTGCTGCATACAGGCAGCACTAGAGGGAGCTAACTGCATAAGCCATTATTAAACCTACTATAGAACTCGATGGGAGCTGCAGAAGTCAGTGTGAATTAACTGCTGGCAGATCATTGAAGACCATCCCCTGCCATGGGCCCTAAAGAATTAGTTTGCCCTGCCGCTATGATAGATACGCCACAGATGGGGACATAGAAACACCAAAATGAGACCACTATCTTTGCGCTGGCTCGTGTCCTCCAAGATCAGCCTTTAGTACTTCTTAAGTCGGTTTTTCAGCTCTTCCAAATTGATGATCTACTCACAGGATAGGTCATCAATAGCTGATCGGCAGGGCGGAGGTCTGCCTCCTGGGAACATAGCTGATCAGCCATACTCAAGGCCAGCTGTCACCCTGTATGGAGCTGAAAGCAGATACCGTGTTTCCCCAAAAATAAGACATTGTTTATATTAATTTTTGCCTCAAAAGAAGCACAGTGTCTTATTTTCAGAGTGTCTCATACTTACCCAGCTGCCGGCGCCTGTGTACCTTGCACTGGTCCCCGCACTGGATTCTCTTCTCCAGGTAACGGGGCTTTGAATACCCTGCCTCCGGTAAGCACTGTGATTGGTTTATCGAGCGCCGGCTCTGATTGGCTGGTATTCGATCCAATCACAGCGCAATCCGGCACAGTGGCAGGCTGCAGTCCTCAGCGCTGACAGGATTCTCTTCTGATGACGGGTCTTTTAATACCCTACCTCCGGTAAGAGAACACTGTGATTGGATCAAGCAGCAGCCAATCAGAGCCGGTGCTCAATGAACTAATCACAGCCATTCAGTGATATCATGCATTGAATGGCTGTGAATGATCGAGTTCCGGCTTTGATTGGCTGGTGCTCGATCCAATCACAGCGCTCTCTTACCGGAGGCGGGGAATTCACAGCCCTGTCATCAGAAGAGAATCCTGTCAGCGCTGAGGACTGCAGCCTGCCACAGCGCCAGAGACCAGCACAAGGCACACAGACGTCGGCGGCTAGATGAGTATTTTTTTTAACCTAGTGTAGCTAGGGCTTATTTTCGGGGGAAGGGCTTATCTTTAAAGCCTCCACACCTTCCACCCCACACACGAGAAAATAGGGGTAGGGCTTATTATCGGGATAGGGCTTATTTTCGGGTAAACACGGTAGCTCTGTACAGTACATTCTGCAGTGGCCCAGCGTGATATTGCAGGCACAGCTCCCATTCACTTCAATGGGAGCTATGCCTGCAATACCACACCAGGCCACTGCACATTGTATGGAACTGTAATCTTACTTGTCCATACAGGGTGACAGCTTGCCTGGCAAGCAGCTGATTATCTGATGTCTTGGAATCAACTGTTGATGACCTATCCTGCGGAAAGGTCCTTAGTTTTTAAGAGCTGCAAACCCCCTTTAAGATATTCTACAACTTACCTTAATGTAAAGAATCCCTCCCTATATTGATAACAGAATAGCTTTTCCAAAGGTAGCAGTCATGCCCTATTGTCAAGAGCTCCAGAGCGTACTGGGCAAGTCAAACGTCAAGAGCCACTCAAATATATTTGGACCCTACGGGATCATGCATATGGCGCTAGTACAGATCTGTGTAACACTAAATAGTTCTATAGCCTATATAACCTTACTGTATAGCCCTTACAGTTTAGCTTTCTCCCCTAGAAGCTTTGAAGGGGTCTGTACTCCTCAATCATCATGTAATATCTGAAGGCTTAGTGGGATAGAGTACTATATGTCGTATCATCACCCACTATCTCAGACAGTGGGTCTCCAGCGGATGTGCAGCTACAATTACTACCACCGCCTGTGGCTGTCATGTCATATTGGGAGTTGTAGTTTCTCCATCACAGCTGGAGAGCCACCAAATCAAGCTGAACGAGGACTGTTTACAGATATATGTCTTGCAGATGAGTTTGGAACAGACTCCCTTCAGTGCAAGGCTGATGTCCTAGAGCTTAAGAAACAGATGAAATGTACACGACAGACAATGAAAAGACAAGGTTGATATTTATTGCGTGAAATTGACTGCAATCACCTTCCACATAGCAACAAAAAAGACAAGTTTAACATTTTTGGGGAAAAATCCAAAATACATCAACCGTCCGTACGTCTCTGCTGTCACTTGGCAAACGGCTGGGGCTCTAGAGGAAACTGGAGCAAGGTCTATGTGCATTGAAATGACTAGTTACAGCTGCTCTACCAGCCATTCCAAGGAAAATGTGTTCCACATTTACCCAATGAGGATGACTGACGCTCATCATCTGTTCCCCGTGAAAACATTTGAGCCGTAATGTCCTCATTAACCTCTATGGAGCATCACAGTCTTACCAATTACACCGAGTTCTTTTGTTTTATGCTTTTTATGCTTCTGACAAAAGTGCAAACCTGTATGGCTATTTGGAAATTAGAGCTAGATGTCTAACTGCAAGAAATAATCCTGCGTTCTTAAAGGGAATGCTTCACAGCAGCACAAAGGGTTGTTTCATCACAGAAACCCCCTTTTAGTTTAGCTTCAGCTCCTAGCAAACCGGAAAACACCTGAAAAAGCCCAAGGAGCCAAAGAAAGACCTCTCAAAAAAGTTACTTTAAGAAGTTGACTCATCTGGTCAATACTTTTACTAAATGAAGACCTGCAGATGATCATACAGTGACATCCCCATCCATCAGCTGTCATGAACGCAGGAAGCTGTGGGTCGCAACGTGGTATGACATGGCAGCAATTCAAAAGAATAGATGATCATGTGATACATGACTCTGCTTGGGTCTCAGGGACTTCATTCTGCCTAATAGAGGCAAGCCAAGTAGGGAAATCCACCCCATAATTGGACATATGGAGAAGAGTTGTCTTAACGGGACAAACTCTTTACGAGGCCAGTTGTATTATAAATAGCATGTAGAGGTTGGGGGCCGTAGAACAGATTTTGTATTAGGGTAAGGTGACCAAATGTCCCGATTTAGGCAGGACAGTCTTGCTTTGGGACCCTGTGTCCCGCTGTCCCCAGGGTACCTAAGCAGGGCAGACGTCCTGAAAGTGGGACAGACGTCCCCAGCGGACAACGGGACACAGGGTCCCAAAGCGGCACTGTCCCACCTAAATTGGAATATCTCGGACGTCTGTGCTACTTTTGGGAAGCCGATTCACCATGAAAGTGATTACCAGCTGGGGTGCAGCAGCTCCCCATCTGGTAATCACTCAGTAGCACTGCTATGGATGCACAAACTGACAGCAGTGTGTGTACCCGGGATCTTCCTCCCCTGACCTTTGTTCCATGGTTTAGCAGAAGGAGAGGACAAGTGAGGGGAAATCTGAGTGCACACACTTCTGCCCACAGCAGAACCAAGGAGAAGAGCAGTGGCGCTTTGAAGACCAGGAGGAGGTAAGTATATCGGTTTCAGGGGGGCTCTATTACTACTGGAGCCACCAATATGGTGGACGCTATTACTATTGGGCCAATAGTACTACTGGGGCCAAGATAGGGAACACTAGTACTACTGGTGCCGCCAGTATAGGGACACTATTACTACACGGGGCAGATTTGCCCCTCAATTTACAGAAGCTGTAGCAGCTGTTGAAAAAAATCTGCATAATGACTGTGTGACAATTGACATACAGTGTGGAATTTAATTCTGCAGCATGTCAATTTTATAGCTTTTTCCGCTGTGCAATTCACCTCTCCTCAATAAGGTGTCGAATTCCACACAAAATATGTGATAAAACCTGCATCAAAACCCAAACAAAATGGTGTGGGTATTGAGGCAGACATTCCACTGCTGATCTGCTATAGAATGTCCGCTGCTAGGAAACAACCCCAGGGCGTCCCTCCCTGTCTTTTTTTTTTTTTTTTTAAGCGGTCCTGTCCTTTTTATAACGACGGAGGTAAAAATCATACGTTAAGATAAGCCCCGCCCCCCCCCCCCCCGACTACACACCTATAACCTTCTTTGACCATGGAAAATCTGGTCACCTTATATTAGGGTCAAGCACCTCTGCAGTATGCCATCTACGAAAAGTCACCCTGTCCATCGGAAAGTGCCAGAGTTTTTGTGTTGAAAGCTCAAAATCAAGTAAATATATAGCAGCGTTAATGCTGCAAATTGCAAAGTGCAGTTAAGAGTTTGAGGTCTCTGAAATAAAATTTCCATGATGGATAGATCAGAAATTTTGCAAAACGACTTGATAAGCACAAAATGATATTTAAGTGGCTAATTGCAAGACTTAACTCACTCCCCATTAATGAATGCAGCTACTCTATGCGAGGAAGCTAATGCTTATTTTACAGTTCATTTTAAACCGCTATTTTAAGCGTGGTGCGCCGGTGAAATAAATCAGAAAAAATTGAGATAAAGTGAATTTCATACCCATGTGTTACACAAGCACCAACTGCTAAAAGCATTTTTTTCCTGAGCCTTTGGGTGCAATGAACCTGCAGTTATGTCATCGCACAGCAAACAAGCAAAGGCTCCTTTGAGAAATGTCAAGGAAAAGAAATTAAGAGGAGTATGAAAAGGTTGAACCGAGAATGAATGCTACATACCGTCAAAATCTCTAGGCTATTTATTTTTCACTTGTATGTACCCAGCGGAGGCGCTAGGGGAATTATTTAGGTAGGAAAAAAATCAAAGGCACGGCATCGTTTCCAAATGATGAAGCCGTGTACTATATAGGAAGCCGAGATGGCACTATCAATATCACAACTTGGGTAGACATTAATGGGAGTCTTATTGAGGTAGAGGCTCATTGCCAGACGTCTCTGAGAGACAGAAGAGTGAAGAGTTTAAAAAGTGTTCAACTAAAAGTGAAGTCTGACAGCAATGGAAAATAAATGTTTAGAAGACGAGTCTAACAGCAGCTCTGGGAGAATAGAAGACATGGCCGTATACTATGAATTCATATTAGATGCAGCCTTAGATCAGAAGGTGCAGTCCTGCCTGGCTCGCCAATACTAAGCAAACTCTATATAAAATATATCAAAGTTTTGGTTAATTTTGGAATATTTTAAGTACGGTTCTGGTCAACAAATGAAAGCCTGCTATTGAAAGACCTAGAACCAAATACTATATGTAATAGGTCCCAAGAACCATCAGATCCATAAGAGTTGGTAGACAGAAGATACCTGGAGCACCATAGGATACTTATGAAGGGGAACCGCACAGACACAATTGAATTCAGTGGCTACTGAGACCAAGAGAACCAGATAATAGAACCAGGGCATGTGCCTCTGATGTTAGCAACATCTTTGACAAGATACTTAGGCCACAACCAGAGCTGGTCCTACTGAGAAGATGTGATGACGTCCACTGAATCATAGTATAAGGACGCAACGTCATCATGTGCCATAAGTCATTGCTTGGTCCTCAAAAAGGGAAGAATAAAACAAGGATATATCTATCCCTGGTATTCCCTATGGGTTATGGATGCCACGGTTGGCATCCATCACTGGCCTTCATTGAATGACCTGAGCGTATAAGCCCAACATTGGACGTGGGCACAATGTATACAATGCATAACACTGATAGAAGTCATTTCCATTTGAGTGATGATCTATTATGATGAATCAGGGTTTTTATGAACTTTTTTGAACAACCAAGAAGGCCAACAAAGATATTTGCATGTTGGATGATGAGTAGCACATTCTTAATAGCACTGGGGTCAAAATATAGGGACATCTAAGACCATTTAATTTCTTACGTATTCTAATTATCCGAGGGTGCATACATAATGCACTTACTGTAGTGCACACAAACTCATAAAAAAGAAAATGAAATCCAATCCCAGTCGAACATCTCCAATTCATAAAAGGAAAACATCCTCTCTGGCTAAATCATCTAGATGTCATCAGGTTTATATTTGTGAAAATACACCATGCAACTTCCTATAAGGGGATTATGCTCAACGCATTTCGGAGCTGCTGTACGGCAGCATGATGATTCTGTCTTTATTGCTAATTAAATGGCTCACATTAAAACTTGAAAAGGGTAATTTAGATGGCTCCCCATAGATAATAAAATCACTTGCGCAGCGTCTGCTCTCTGCTGACAGTTGCAATTGATGCTAAGTGCACTTCATTTAAATAGATCAAAGGAGCGTCAACCTCAGACCGGAGTAATCACGAAATACAGTGATTTTATGTCTATCGTTCTCCATTCTAAACCCCTGTCTATCAGGGAAAACTCCATTTAGAGTCTTAAAAACAGGAAGTACCCTCAGAATTGAGCCGAGGCCTCTACTCCGAGTCAGGATACAAACCAACCCCCCCATAAAAAATGATAATCTCTTTCGCTCAAAAATAGCAAATTTCCTAGAAGAAATTTGTAAAAGATTCTGCAAAGTAAAAAAATCATAATTGTGGTATTTCGAGGGGAGCCTGTTATACAGCCGACAAGTGCTTTGTTGTAGGAAAGGTCATTGACGGTTTTACCTATTTGTGAAGCCCATTCATCACAACCCATAACAATGTTGTCTGTCTAATGGCAGACATTCTCATATTGCTAAGGCAAACCAATCAAGAAGTTGACTGGTAAAAATGACATTGCTAGATACTGCAAAATGAGTTGTTTTAAAGAGGTCATTAGTCAGAGGTGCGAGGCTTCCTATCCCAGGACTCAATTACAGGTCTGAAACCATTATACACGGGGTAATAAATAGATATGTTACAGTCTGATGTCAGAGGGTTTTGAGAGAGATGCACATTTCTCATGGTTTCTCGTCAATGGTAAAAGGGGATCATCTTAAAGGGGACATCTCAGCTTTACTGACATATCCCTTTTAGCAAAAACATGATACCCCCCAAAAGTAATCATTCTGGAGGGTCTTTCCCCAGTACTCTGCTTTCTGATGTTCCTCTGTTGTTCCTCCTGAAAATCAAATTGAAGCGGAAAATGATATCATCAAGTTGTCCCTAGAAAGGCAGTTGCAGACTCTGTAGAGACATAGCCTACTGACAAAGGTACTGGTAACAGCAAGTTGTCATATTAGTCATACATTTCCAAGAGGAATAACAGAGGAATGACGCAAGGCAGGGTTCTGAAAAGAGATGCTCCAAAATTGCTATTCTATTTCTTTGGGAATACAAGTATTTTAAAAATGAGAGATTTCAGGAGAGTGAACAGGTCCACATTACGGGAACACTCCTGCATAAAAATGAGATCCATCCATTATTTAGCAATCTGTAGAGCTTCATTCACTTAAAGGGGTTTTGTCACTAAATAAAAAAATTCTAACAGCTGGACAGCTTCCATGGCCCCACCATCAGCTCCTAATATAGAAGTCCAGAGGATGTCAGGTGACCATTGCGGCCAATCAGAGGCCACAGCAAGATCATCCTGAACTCCTGGCATCATGGCGCCCAGGCTGTGAGCACTAATGCCAAGAGTTTGGACAGTAACACTACAGCCTTTGATTGACCTGTATAAAGGGTTGGACATTGATTTGCTGGAAGGCTGCCATCCAATAGGTGGCACTGCTAAGGTATTGTACCATCTTCCTTATTTGCATATATTTCCCAGAGGAGCATGCATGGCCTTATAAGTCTCCTTACCTTCTAGATGCTCTCCTTAAGGAGAGATGATACCCTTTTCATCCCAGAATTAGAAAAACATGGCTGCCTACTTCCAAAACATTATCACACTGCAGGTTGTGGGTGGTATTGCAGTTCAACCTCATTCACTACAATGGAATTGAGCTGCAATACCAGACACAACTCATGAACAAGTAAAGCATTGTTTCTGGAAGAAAGTCGCAATGTTTGTCTAATCTCGTATAACCCCTTTAACCTTCACCAGCTTCCAACAGAGACTACCCTCTCCAGAACAACTGCATTGTTAGCAAGAAAGGATCATAGAAAAGTGAGAGACGGAGGGGGCCCAAAAACCCCACCGCTACATAAGGCACTAGCATTAAAAAGGTCATACAGTAGGTGGGGGTCCTGGTGAACTTTACTCTGCCGCAGGATATTTGATTCCTTTTTGAACACTTCTTTTTCTATGTCCGGCCTTAGGCTAGGACAATTGCCCCTTTAGGTTGCCTGGCTAGATGAGCTTCTGACTCCATGTTCAACATTTCATAGAATTACAAGGCAATGCCTATTCCCCTCTGAGGTTCCAAGACATCATTGCCAGCCCAATCAGCCCCCCAGCAACACAATCTCTAGGTTCTGCAACTGCATTCATGTTACATGCTTGATTGTGGTTTTGTATCTATGCACTGAGGTTGGTTTGTGCTGTATTTATAAGTTTGGTTGTGGTGCGGTATTCATGCTATGAGATTGGATCTGGTACTGTATTTAGGTTATGAGCTTGGTTCTGGTACAGTATTTATTCACTGAACTGTACTGGTGTGAGTAATCTGCTATGTTGCCGCTTTCTATCAACCATAATACAGGCAGATTGCGTACCAGTGCAATATATTTATAATTTTTTTCTTATGATGTGGGGGCGCCCAAAAAATTCTGCACAGGGTACCATCTAAACCTAAGGGTGCCTACCCACTAGTGATATTGTTTCTTGCAATGCGAGGCCAATGATTATGAAACCAATGATTTTCAATGGTTTCATACTCATTTGCGATTTTCATTCTTAAGTCTCGCAGCACAGAGAAAAAAAATCTGTGATATCGCTTAGTGTCTTCCATGGGGCTGGCGGCAGCCCCATTGATAACATAGGGAGTATATTGCAGACTTCTACCACAGCTGTGACAGCTATGGAAGAGGATTCCTTCCTCCCTGTGGGGACTGCAGGGATGAAGGAGACCTCTGCCACAGCTGTAAAAACTGTGGCAGAAGTCCGTGATGCTATTCCACTGCTTTCAATTGAATGACAGCTGAGCACTGCCTGTGATTGGTCACAGAGCTGAGCAAATCACAGGCAGCGCTCAGCCATTCATCAATGAATGGCTGAGCGCTGCCTGTGATTGGCTGAGTGCTCAGCCAATGAGACCAGCACTTTCTGGGGGCGAGGATTTTTCAATACCCAGCCTCCAGAACACAGAAGAAGACTGCTGTGTCAGAGAGAAGAGACAGACGGCTCTTCTAAGTGAGTATAATTTTTTTTAAACTTTTTTTTTACAGCTAGGGATGATCTTTAGTGAAGAGCTTATATTTCAAGCCCTTCCACAAAAATCATCACTGCGGGGGTTGCCTGCAACTCACTGCTTTCAATGGGGCCACAGGGGATGATGGAATCCTCTGCTACAGCTGTGACAGCTGTGGCAGAAGTCCGCCATGTACTCCCTATGTTTTCAATGGGGCTGGCGCTGCTGCCGCCAGCCCCATTGAAAACAATGAGCAATATCGCAGCGTTTTCTCTGTGCTGTGAGGTACTCGATCTCAAATCGGTAGAAAAAAGTCTCACTAGCGGGTAGACATCCTAAGTGTTTTTTTCTTTATTGAATTCAGTAGGGAAAAACTTCCACAAAAATGGGGCATTGCAATTTCTACCTTTAAAGCCAAAGGTGATAGGGTATTAAATTTGCATTCGTTGTGCAATTCAATCCACGGGCTGCATGGCAAATATAGCTGCCATACTCTAGTCTTGCCGTTCCATGTAGAGCATAATTATATCCAATGCAATGGACATCACTCTTGCACATAAAGAAAGCCTCTCTTGGAACACTACTTCCTCTGCTTGGTACATTTTTATTTCAGTGACCTGCACCAATAGTCATAATGGATATTGACGTTCTAGGACGCTCTGGTGCTGGTAGCAGAACTGTCTCTGGTAATATAATATAAATGTTCCTTAATACGGTCATCATTTCCCACTGCGCTCACGCCATGGTCATATTATCAGCAGGGGTTAACTGCCGGGAGCAGTCAATAATGTCTTTCAGTTGCACTTGACATAGCTCTTTTGAGATGAATTTGCCGAGTCAAATGATGTGTAACATTTTTGTATCATAGAGGCTCGCAGGTCTGGGAGTCTTCTAAGAGCAGAAACTGCTGATTCTGAGAATAATGACTGTGACCTCAGAGCGGGGAATCCTGGTTCAAGTACCATTGGCAACTCCTGGTGACCCCTCGTGAGTTATTTTATCAATGTTAAGCCTTCGGGCTTAGTGGAAGCTTGTCTGGGCACAGACCCAATCCATGTATGAACTACCGCTGTGACCGGAGGCTTGTCAAAGAGAGAACTGCAATAGGATCTATGAGGACCCCAGGACATGAGAACTCACTCATCACCTATAGACTGCTAGAAAAAAACTATGGGGGTTACAGCATTAAGGGACATTAAATATTGTAAACTAAGTAAAAAATGAGACAATTGGTCAATCCACAAAAGAATAATGTGACAGGGAGCCAGTCTCGTGGGGGAAGGGGGTATATTGTTATTTTTTTGTACAGCCAATAAGTTAGTAAAACGTTTTTACGTAAGATTAGTGAGTATGCTCGTATCAACTGTACAAGTCTGCGACAGGTGGAGAAACGAACGAAGATCCACTCACCCTTCTGATTGAATCATACACTTCTATAGAGACCTCTGTACAGAAGTAATGTAAGGAAATTGGATACCAATTAGTGGTATTCGGGCTGTTTCTGTGCCAGTTTGTGGTGGCATAGAAACAGCCCAAATACCACTAATTGGTGCCTACATGTTCCAAGCCTCCCATTGATTGCAGCCCCTGCTGCCTATATTCTGGCTGTACTGTTTGAGAGGTCCTCTGCCTCGAAACACATTTTATAGTGTTTTATACAATAAAGAGCATTAAACTTCATTAATCAGTCAAAAGTATTTTTATTGGAAGGCTGCACCATGCACCAGGATTTTCCTCTTTATCCAGCTGCCTTACACCAGACTCTACGCCCAACCATCAGGGCGAGGCATTCACCTGGTTTGCAGCATCTCTGTTCAACCTTCATTGTAACTGTATGCTCACGATTTCATTCGAACCCTTCCAAACCTCCTGGGACCATCTCAGAAGTTCTCCACCTACCTTTCCTTCTTCATCTAGCTCTCTGCACAGACGTGCTAGTGCTCTCCTCAGCTTAAAGCCAGCAAAAGGGGACATCCCACCACAGCAGTTAGATGGTCTTTGATATTTATGGCATTTCCTATGATTAGCAGCTTGTGGTCATAATACACCTAAGGCTTTACTTTGATCTCACCTTGAAATACTAGCAATATATGTGACAAAATCAGCTCTTCTAATGCAAATACATAACATATCTCTATCTGTGACCATAAGGCGTCATGCACTGGGCCTCTACGGCAGCATTTGGACTCCACATAGCACATGTATCAAACTCAACTGAATACCCTTTCTGTTTTCCACTTGTGTATGGCATGGGCAGAAGTAATTGCTATGTTATAGACTCTATAATATAGCAATAACCTCAGCGCATGACTCAAAGAGCAAATCGAACCATACACAGGCGGAAGAACAGAAATGATATTAAGCCCACGGGCCATCAGTTTGATATCTCTGCTCTACATACAGTTCTACATTACAGAGCAAATAGCACTTCCTATGAAGCCATATGGTTTCTCCATGCGGCACTGTATTATGGCAGTATCCTCCAATAGAAGCATCTAGGGGAGAATACATTAGAAGTACAGCAGTCAATGGAACATGCCATCATTTTAAAGGAGTTTTCATATAGAGGACCAAGTCAACCTGGGTCGTCCTGCATTAAAGCTTATCAACAGAAATGGCACACTGACCCTAAAGCATTACGGTCTCAGATAGAAGTGAAACTTTATTTACTCAGCCAAACTGTCAGCTCAGTGGCAGCTTTTAAGTGAATGTCTAACCATAAATATTTTTTTTATGTAGATCCAATATTCTGTGCTGATTAATATCTTAATATATCCTGATCGTGACACCAGCTATCATTTTCTGATACACAGCATCACATCCCCTACACAGACATAGAAAAAAACCCTAATATTCCGGCTACTTATGTAGTATACAGAAGTTGATGTGTGGAAGCTCCTGGATGTCTCTGAATGATCTATGTTGTCTTGTTGTCATATTCGACTCTCCTTTACCCCCTATATCCAATCTGTGGCCCAAACATGTCAGCTGCACCCCAAGAACATCGCAAAAACCGCCTCTTTTCACACCAAGGACTCGCTAAAAACGCTCACTGTTGCCCTCATCCACTCTTGCCTCAATTATTGCAATTCGTTGCTGATTGGCCTCCCCTGTGCCAGGCTCTCCCCCCTCTACTCCATGCTAAAAATGGCAGCCAGGCTCATCTTCCTGTCCAGCCGCTACTTGGACGCCTCTGCCCTGTGCCAGTCACTGCACTGGCTGCCCGTCAAATACAGAATTAAATTTAAACTCACTACCTTCATCTATAAAGCTCTCCACAGTGCCGCGCCCCCTATATTGCCTCCCTCATCTCAATCCACCACCCAGCCCGGGCCCTCGGCTCTGCTAATGAAATCAGAGTGCCACATTAATTCAAACCTCTCATTCCCGCCTCCACGACTTCTCCAGAGCAGCACCAGTCCTCTGGGATGCACTACCCAAAACTATCCGCGCAATCTCTGATTCACAAAACTTCAGGCATGCTCTAAAAACGCACCTCTTCAGGGAGGCATACCATATCCCCTAAATCAAACCCCTCTGTACTCTGTCTGATAACATGCTCCCTGTCCTACCGGCTGCAACCCCTGCTAGCCACCATCAACCGCCCCTAGCAGTCACACCAATTCAGCCACCATACGGCTTAATGTCTGACCATTGCTTATGTGTATAGCATCCCTCACTCTCCACCTCGCCATACCGTGCACATCTCCAGCCTCTTCACCTTCTGTATCACCCCATTATTTGTAGTATGTAAGCTCGTTGGAGCAGGATCCTCACCCCTACTGTTTCCATCAATTGATTACTACATAACTGTGGTTTTTGTATTTTTGTACCTTGTCTTTCTGCTCCCCCTGTTTTCTAAGTGCTGCGAAATATGTTTGGTGCTATATAAATAAAGATTATTATTATTGTGCTTATGTGTATTTTTAATGTGTTCCATGTGATGTATATTGCATAGCTGCAATACTGAATGGGTTACTGTCTGGGTTATGTCTGGAAAAGTATCTCTTTGCATGTTGTGTGACCTCGTTATATATATATATATATATATATATATATATATATATACACATACACACACATATACATACATACATACAAATATACACACACATATACATATATGTGTGGATGCAAGGTGCATGAGTGAGGAGATTGAGTTGTTGGAGTCCATCTTGGTCCTATATCCTGTCTGTCCTGAGAGGAGCTGGTCTGCTCAAAGACACCTTCAGTCTGTGTGTAGCAAATATGGAAGAGGATGAAAAGATAGCGGACGAGTGTTGTGGACCCCTTCTTCCCTTCCTGGAAGATTAAGAGAGTAAGAAGCCGTATGAAGTGTGAGTTCCCACTGTGCTGGACTGTGTTGGATTTGTTCAAGTTGTGTTCAAGTAAACGGCTTCCCTGACCATTCCGGGCTCTGCCTTTAACCCTCAACTCTGTGCGTGTGGACTCTTTATTCCATCAACGTGAATACACCGTGGAGGAAGGAACGGTGGCATCACACGTGACACACAGACTAAGGTAAACAACAAGTAGGCTCACCTATTTATTAGCCTGTTCTCGGCCCCTTGGACGTGTCCCTGGTTACCCTCCGGGTGGGAGACTGTAGAGCTACCGTGACAAGACCTCCCTCTTGCAGTCACCACTAGAGGGAGCTTAGGAGCACACTGCATACTGATACTCATTACACTCCAGGGACATAGCTGGGGAGGGCAATTGGGGCATGTCTCCCAGGTGCAGCGTGTGAGGAAGGGGGAGCAATAACCAACTTTGCTTTGTAGAAGTTATGTAAGTACAGGCATGTAACCACAAAATAAATAAATAAAAATAAATCTTGTTATTTGTATAGCGCCAATTTATTCCGCAGCACTTACAGGTAATTTATTTATTACCCTCCACCAAGCTGGGTACTCATTTTACTGACCTCAGAAGGATGGAAGGCTGAGTCAACCTTGAGCCAGCTACCTCAACCTTGCAGGGATTGAACTTGCAACCCTCAGGTGATGAGTGAGAGCTTAGGACTGCATTTCTGCTTCCTTAACACTGCGCCACACGACCTTTACCCCAGGTGAATGAAAGCCTATCTACAGTTCTATTGAAATTAATAAGTACACATTATATTAAGCCCCCTCTAGTAGTGACTAAAGGCATTAGGCACATTATGTATTAGGGGTTTTCTGTGACTTACTACTGATGACTTATCCTCTCGATCCAGAGGCGTAACTTGAAGCTTCTGGGCCTCAATGCTAATTTCTTTTCAAAATCCCCCCCCCCCCAACCCCCAATTATAATGCTTTAGTCACATTACTGGGCTCCCTGTATGGAGAAGAGAGGCCTTATGGGCCCGGGTGCAACCGCTTTTTCTGGATCCCCTACAGTTATGCCTTTGTCTCGATCCAGTGCAGACAGAGATGGACTTGATGAAATATGATCATCAATAGTAAAAGTCCTGGACAATTCCTTAAACCCCTTAAGGTCACAGGACGTAAGCTTACGTCATGGGTGCATGGTACTTGCACAATGTAAGTTTGTGTCCTGTGTTCAAAGTGTCGCTGTGGTGGCAATCGAGGCATTGCTGTAGTGATGGCTTATGCTGACATAGATTTATGAAGAGAAGGACACCATAATTGAGCCCCCAAAATGCCCCCCTCCCCAATTTGGGAATTACGGTAAAAATTGTATGGGAATTGGTGCCCCCGCTACCGGACCAGGGTTACACCTCTACCTGGGTAATTTTTACACCACTGTTTCCCCATTCCACAGCCTTGCTTCCAAGAGAAATGCAGCATTTGGCACTGTTAGAAAATATTAGAAAAGCCTCCCTAAGTCGCTGCTTGGGTAAATTCTCAGAAGGGGTGAGACCCGAGCACTATGCAGCGACGCAACCCGGGCCGTGCATAAAAGATTGGTGCTAAATATACCACACATCCCTGGAATTTCAATCTCATTATTGTGTTGAATCACCATTATATGTTTTACCCTGATGTACTTCGCACAGCTCATTCATAAAGCCACATGCCAAGTCTTTCCCTTCCGAGCCCTGCCATGTGCCTAAACAACAGTTTACATAAGCATATGGGGCATTTCCGTGTTCGGGAGAAATTGGGCAACACGTTGTGAGCTGCTTTTTTTCTTATCGTCCCTGGGGGAAAAAAATAAAATCTAGGGCTAAACCTACATATTACTGGAGAAATTGGAGGCTATCTAAAGGCTCAGGGGCCCGGACGCAAAAGTTACACACAATTAAAAAAAACATACAGGTTTTTGATGCATTTTTTATTTGTGCGTAAAGTGTGAAATCATATACAGGAAATACCCAGGTTATACCAGCATGCTCAATATCACTATATACAGGAAGATGTATATACTTCTGTATACAGCGATATTGACCTTACTGGTGTAAGACCAGTTTCACATTCTGTGTTGGAACTATCCAGAGATTCCGTCACAGATCCAGCTCAAAATACCGGAGAAAATGGTGCTGCACGCAGGACTTTTTCTTCCATTCAAAAGCCGGGCAGCTGGGCAGAAAGCAGACGGACCCCATTATAGTCAATGGAGTCCTTCCGGCGCTGTTCAGTTCTGTCCAGAGACGGACCCATTTGGCCATGGGGATTACCCTTTCCTGGAGCAGAAAAGCAGAATCCCCAGGGCAGGTAAGAAACCACCCTTATCTGGATATCTCCTGTATATAATTATATATCATATTTTTCGCTTTATAAGACGCACTTATAAGTGGGGGGGAAAGTCAGTGCTTCTTATAAAGCGAAGGTGCCAGAATTCAAGCTGGCCGTCGCAATCGGGTGTTTGTTCGCACACAAACTCACGATCAGTTAGGATTTCTTTCTCCTCTGCTCTGCCACCCGTATGTACCTCATATTGGCGGTGAGCACAGCGGGAACTGCTCCTGCTCCCCCTGCCTCCCCCAATCAGCTTCTTCCCTTCCTCCCGCCATATATGAGCGCCGCTGTTACATAACTCCGCTGCTCCTTCTATGGGAGACAAAGGAAAGGTGTACAAGTGGCCCTCCAGTTCTGTCCCCTACGCTGTCACCTAAAGCCCCTGGGTGAGGTCAAATTTTTTTCTATTTTCCTCCTCTGAAATCTAGGTGTGTCTTATGATCAGGTGCGCCTTATAAAGCGAAATATACAGTATATACAGCTGCTATAAGATATACAACCTGTATATAGTGATATTGAGCATGCTGGTATGTAGTAGGCTGCTCTCACATGAACTTCTGTTAAAAAGTCGTCTTTCAAACACAGCATTTTAGCACATTTTCGAACGGCATTTCATACGCGTTTGAAAGTATCTGACAGAGCTTTATAACGCACCCCAGCATTGTAATGGGTGATGAGGTGCATTAAAATGCACTGAAATAGAGCAGACCGCGTCATTTCGTGGCATTTCTAGCGTTCAAACGCTAGTCTGCGAAGCCCCATTGAAATAAATGGAGGTGTTGTACAGCGTTTAGCGCGCCTTATGAAACCCTGCAGTAAACACTGTAAAAAGGTTGTGTGAGAGAATGGCCTTAGTTATACCAGCAGAACATATATAATTATATACAGGAGATCTCCAGGTTACACCACAATGCTCCTTATCACTGTATACAGGAGATGTATATAATGTTATGACCATGTTGGTATAACCTGGAGATCTCCTGTATTTAATATATGTTCTGCTGGTATAACTTTTACCAGCTATACATATTTGAGTACATACAGTACTTACCACCACATTTACTCCTACTGTCCTCCCGAGACTGTCACTGCACCACCAGCCAGACCAATCACGTGGCCAGCAGTGCACTGACATTCTGCAGTTATGGCCAATCACAACTGCAGCCTCTCAGTGGAAGGGAGGAGCACGTGCCTGGGGAGTCTGCAGCCTGTAATTGGCTGCTGACTCCCCCGGTAACGGTCCTCCCCTCCCTGAATGCCGCTTTATAGATATTTATAAATTTGTCAACGCAGAGTTTTGGACCTAACAATGACATGATAATAAATTATGGAGATTCCCTTTTAGCTGAACTACTGAATTAGTAAGACAGACTGATTGTGAAGGGACACAATGCTAGTTTTTATATTAGGTTGTCTGGAGATAGCAACCTCTGTCTCCGATTACTCTGGTCTCGAGTTTACAGCTAATCTGGTATTAATGTGCAGGCCTAGGATGACATATTGGTCATATCAACCAGATTACATAAATGTAAGCAGAGAGCCCCTTTAAAATGTGAAACTAAAACGAGAGAACACATTGGAATAAATCTGTTTAATCAAAAGAAAGAAAAAGCTGAAACTTTACAAAGAGGCTCTTTAATTAAATGTTCGCAATCACAACCTGCCCTGATACATTATAATATCTGCCCGCGAATTTATAACCAATATCTTTAAGAGCTTCCCGGATGAAAAAAACGCCATAAAACCAATGTGGACATAGCCGAAGATTGTGATAATGCTGAATGAAAGGCGAGTAACTTGTTCAGCTCAAACTTGACAGATGAGTTTCTAAAATGGTCAATTATCTGCGAAAATATATACCTGCTCATTAACAACGTATTTAAAAATGGAACGAGCCTCCGTCTCTGGAGCATTGCATTCCATATTTTACAACACTAATACCAGGAGACGTAATTACATCCACCGCTGACACACTGCTTAATCAACCAGTGCAAATAAAATGTAAAACGTCTGACCTGCTGGTATTAATCATATGGCACCCTCCAAAAACGTAATATTGGTCGTGCTGGCCTGTCATTTGTCTATGTGCAAAAACTAAAAAAATGATTTATAGGGAATAGGACTATTATATATATTTAGAGGAGTGAGGGGCCCTATAGTCCCCCCTCGATTATCCTCTAACACGAATACACATATTTGTTTAATTAAGTTCCTTAATCCAACTGTCTAGAAGTACCAGAAATCAGACATTTGTTCTGATTGCATCATAACTCGAAGCAGTACAAAATCTGTAATAGACCCCACCTACCATGCGCCATTATTCCTTATTCACAGGATAGGAGATGACTTAATGATCACTGGGGGTCTGATTGTTCGTAAAAATTTTAAATGTGTGGTTAAATGGAAAATAATGCTATTTTTGTCAATGTTTTAACAGAATTCAAAGGGAGGTAAAAATGGCGTGTTAACTTTACTCTGTTGGTCAGTATGAGTACAGCGATACCAAATTTATACAGTCCTTATTATGTTTTACTACCTTAAAAAAATAAAACACTTTAATAAAAAATTGATGTTGTCATCATTTTTAGAGACCTGTCAAAATAATGCAATATTTTAACAGGTCGGCCATTACAGCAATACTAATTATGTTTTTTTGTTTTGTTTTGTTTTTCTTTTTAATGTGAAAAATGGGGAAAGTTTTTTTTTTAAACTTACATTTTAGGGTAATATTTAAAAAAAGTCTTAAAAAACATTTTTTTTTTCTGTAAGTGTTCACTAGGGAACTTACATAGTAACATAGTATGTAAGGCCAAATGAAGACAATGTCCATCTAGTCCAGCCTGTTTATCCTCCTGTGTTTTTGATCCAGAGGAAGGCAAAAAAAAACAAGAGGCAGGAGCCAATTAGCCCATTTGGGAGAAAATTCCTTCCTGACTCCCTGATGGCAATCAGACTGTTCCCTGGATCAACCCCTAATAGTTCCTACCTGCCTGTATACCCGGATTAACAATTAACCTAAGATTTATATCCTGTAATATCCTTCCACTCTAAAAAGACATCAAGTCCCTTTCAAACTCCTCTATGGATTTTGTCATCACCACGTCCTCAGGCAGAGAGTTCCACAGTCTAACTGCTCTTACAGTAAAGAACCCCCTTCTGTGCTGGTGATGAAACCTGCTTTCCTCTAAATGTAACGGATGCCCTCTTCTTACCGTTGCAGTCCTGGGTATAAACAGATCCTGGGAGAGATCCTTGTATTGTCCCCTCATGTACTTATACATATTTGATCGCCCCTTGTCTGTCTTTTTTCCAGGGTAAATAATCCCAATTTTGATAGCCTCTCTGGGTATTCCAGTCCCTTCATTCCATGTATTAGTTTAGTTGCCCTTCTTTGAACCCCCTCCAGCACTGTAACATCTTTCCTGAGCACCGGTGACCAGAACTGTACACAGTATTCCATGTAGGGCCTGACAAGTGCCTTATATAGTGGGAGGATAATGTTCTCGTCCCTCTCCCCTATACCTGTTTTAATGCACCCCAAGACTTTATTAGCTTTTGCAGCAGCTGACTGGCATTGGTTACTCCAGTTTAATCTACATAGACTTGATCTTGTAATAGTCTATTTGCTTGTACTATATATGCCACAGGATTGCAATATATTGTGCATTTAATATCAGCATATTTAGCCCTGCCTATGGCTGAAATCTATGGCAGGAAAGCCTTCACTAGACTCCGGTGGTGCAACTGGGAGACAGGGATATCCTCTCCCCGTCTAGCCATTTAAATGCTATGGTCAGCATGTATATCTGATGCCCGCCATTGTGGTGGGTGTCAGCTGTGTTTAACTGCCGGCACCTACCACATATAGAGCTGAGCCCACTCCACACTCCCTTTAGCCACCACACGTGTATGGAGGATGTCAGGAAGCAGTTAACAATTCTCAGCTGCTCATGTTGACCCAGTCGCACTTGTTGTCCAGTCGTAAACTTTGTCTGATATTTTCCGAGATGGATTTACTGTATATACTTTGTAACCAAATATTTAATGTCAAAGAAAGAGAAATTGAATCAATTAAATTGGAAAATGTTATGACATTTTTCTTTTTTCAATATTGACAGCTCAGAAACAAATCCTAGGCTAAGGTGAATGTCACACTGGTTTTCTATTCGAAGACCCATATCTAAGCCATTCAATACCGAAACAGGCGACAATCCCTGCCCTTGGGTATATGCTTAGGTTTAAAAAAAAAAAAAAAAGATAAATTCCTTTGGGACGATTAGGTGAAGTTGTTGTAGGGCGCATTGTAATTCTTCCCTTTTACAAGAAAAATGAGCTTTGTCAAGATGAAAACTAAAGGGTCTAGTGAACAGCTAATAAGCCACTTACAAAAATACCTGAAAACCGAGCAATGTCAACCTGCAAGGTCAAGCTCGTAGTCTAAAGAATGAAACATTAGCAAGGATGACAATGAAACAGGCAAGTGGACTGTAAATGAGCGGGTAACGTTTCATTGTCTCCTCATTTCAAGGTATTAAACAATAGAACATTTCCTTTAAGTGGAAACGGCTACACATTCCAAATGGGGATTTGCAGAAAAATTAAAAAATGAATTTCCAGTTAGATGATATAAGACCACAGGGAGACATTTTATTGGAATTTAAATACAACTTATCACAGAGATAAATGATGAATATTTCAAGAAGGAAGCAACCATGACTCAAAGTCACATTTACCCAATGCTAGACTTTTTTTTTAAAGAGACAGTCCAGGGAGATAGTGTATCAATTCATGGGCACATGTGAGAGGTAAAAATATGTAGGATATAGTGCTGTGTTAAATAAATTACAGATGTTTCACATATTACAAAAACAAAGCTGCTTACTTCCAAAAACCGGTTGTGAGGGGTATTGCATATAAACCCCATTCACTTCAATGGAGCGGAGCTACAATACCAGACACAAACCATGGTCAGGTGTGGTGCCGTTTTCGGAGGAAAGTAGAATGTTCTTGTGATGTTGTACAACCCTTTAATTACAAAGCTGCTGTACTGTATTCAAAATAGTATTGTGTAGAGCGATGAAAGGGTACTTTTTTGGCTACAGTATGACTTGTGCTTGAGGTTGCCCTTGGTATGTATCCTGTGCACAAGATATTTGAATAGTGTCCCTCCCTTTTCTTAAATGGTCTCTCCAAGATCAGGACATAGGGTCAAATGCCAGAGCAATCTTTTTATATTACTAGTGGGGCTTTGACAACTTACAGTATGTCAAGCTTCACAGTGGGAACATATAGCGTTACATTCACCTGGGAAGGTGATGCCGAACTCCACATTTCATGGTTATCTTCTTAAACAGTAACTTTGCAAACTTTTTTTATTTGCTGCTTTTTAGCAATGCTTTTTTTTTTACTTTTCAGTCTTTTTTAGGTGTATGACCTGTGACATGAAACTGTCTTCCACATCCTCACCTTTGTGGCAGAGTTTGGCTGTTACTCATTAAGCCTCCTACACAGCCGTTTCTGTTTCAGTTAATGACTGTTTAAACCTACATATGAAAATGATGATAATTATAATAACCTCAATTTGGATGTTCCGACACCAAATACTGGAAGAAATAGCGCTGCATGCAGAGCTTTTTCTTCCGGTACGATGCTGAGCAGCTGATTGGAAACCAAAGTGACCCTATTATAGTCAATGGGGTCTGTCCAGTGCTGTTCAGTTGCATCATAAGATGGATCCATAAGGCCAGGGAATTCCCATTTCTTGCTCTCCAAAGGAAGGAAAACGGAACCCCCATCGCACATGTGAAAGCAGCCTTAATCATACACCTACAAAATCCCTGACTTTGTGCAAGTGAACCTAGAAGAATGTATGCTACTCTGAAAGCAAAATGGGTCACACCAAATATTGATTTTATTTTGATTTCTCTTTTGTTCATCCACTTTGCAAAAATAAACAATTAACACTTCTATTTTTGAAAGCATTATTACTTTGCAGCATTTATTCCCACCTGCTTAAAACATTCGCACAGTATTGTAATTTTCTATTTATATTTTTTAGTTCCTTTCAAAGTTCAGCTGGTTGCCCTTGGAAATAGACAACCGCTTAGCTGCACTGCCTTACTGGATACCTAACTGTATAATAGTCATCTAAGCTTCCTGTCATTTGACTAAATAAGAAAGCATCTTGTAACCCAGACTGGATTATGACATAAGGAAAAAGGTCGCATCTTTGTTTTCCCCAAGTAGTCTCAGCTGTTTACTTTATGATAGTATTATGTTGGCACTGTATGGCAGTGCATTGAAACCTCTTGGAGACTACCACCAAAAATTGCAGGAAAAAGTGGTCTACAGTGGTAGCTCTCTCAAAGACAGACAGTATGCATGGCATACATTATGACTGAGAATATCATAGGAAATGTAAGCAAAGTGCTAACGGCCACTTGTCAGTGAGTGTGTGAGTGCTTCACATGCACCGCCCCCTTAGTCACATGACAGTGTTGTCATCGCAGGTCCTAAAGGATAAATAAAACACAGACTGACAGCAGCCATGTACTCACAGGACCTGTGATGATGTCAGCATCATGTGTTCCATCACATGGTCCACTAATCACATGACAGTGATGTCATCACAAGTCCTTCACATTATTAAAAACCTGCAGAGCCGGACAGCTACCATGTGCTGGCAGGAAACCCCCATGGCCTCAGTTGCTATGGATACAGCAGTACTCAGTCTGCCAGTTTGTACCTGCTTATGAGACAGCTGGACACCTGTGTGGAGACTCCAATAAAGGACACCTCACAAATGTCCATATACATAGCTGGCGGTGCCTACTGACCAACAACATTGAAGCATAGTCCTTCACCACTATCTTTACATCTCCTGAACGTGATCTCATGTCATCTCAAGTGCTAATGCCGCCAACACCGGTCCAGCCTTCATCTAATAGTGAACCGTTGTGCAAGTGTTGTAACAAACCATCGCTGTTGTGCAAACATGTCACAACAGAGGGTTCAACGCCGCCGTGAAGCTAATGCAGCTTACATGACACAGTGACAAGCCACCATTTAACCTCAGCCACCGGCTGAAGTTTGTAAATCTCGTGCAGCAGAAAAAGCTACAAGTGAACATGTCTCCTCAGCGAGCAATTGAACTATTTGCACGGAAATATTTTGACCAACTCCAATCCCTTCCACTATATATTACATTAGTAAGTGGCACCACCAGAAACACTGGTACTATAAATAATTCTAATACCTAGTCTACTATATATAAGGGGGTAGTCAGGTGATGTTTCAGTGTATTACATAGGCAATGTGTGCCGGTATTATCTAAGCACTATATAATACAATACACCAATACTATATTACAGTATTGGTCAAATCATATTATTGCAGTAACATTTCATCCTTTAGAAACAACAATTCTTGCTCTGGTCCTGCATGCAACTCAAAATGATATTCAAGAGTGGTGCTATATACTACTAAATGGAGTTACCTGCTAATATAGGCATATGGAAATCTGTCAGTGCCGTTCAGCTCTCAGCTGTCTTGCTACATTGTGTAAAAAGACTGTACCAATCTCTCAGTCCATTGGCTTCTAAAGCCATCAGTACCATATTCTTCCCCACCATAATCTGCAGTCAGAAGAACATCAGTGGCCTAATGCAGTGGAACATAGCACCATTATTTGCTCTATGTGTGGGTCACTCAGCTGTAAGATTTGCATAGATTAAACCATTCTATGAAAATTAGCAACAAGTGAAATATACATATAGATTACGGTAATGATGTCCTCGGCCCGCGTCCCCCATCCATCACATTAATTACTACCCAATGGAACTCAGTGAGAAATTTGTCTTGGCTCAATATGTGATCATTTCAGCGTAGAAAGAGAACTAATACGAGACTATAACAATGGCATCAAAAGCCAGCGAGGACACGACAGGAGTCTAGTGGTAAAGTTCTGCTGAAAAATAAACAAAGGGTTTCTTTTCCCAGAGACCATAAAAAAAAGGATTCATCTTACTGATCGAATTTGCAGTACACAGAAAAAACTTAATAAATTTGGGCTGATCGAGCCAGAGCTTGTCTCATCACTGCTCACGACAGGGGGCCTGCAGATAGTGGGGAATGGAGAGTAAGTATATTGTTACACAATGCTAAGAATTATGGTCAGACAGGGTATTTAGCGATACACAATAATGTACCAGGAGCACCAAAATAACTAGACCACTTTCTTAAAGGGCCAGTAGTAACCCAAATCTAAAGCTATGGGTCTTTCATTGATATACCACTAATATTTTGTAGAGACACAAACAATTTATTTATTTCCACAGTTGCTAGACTCCAGAGGAAGTTTACAGTTTACAAACCACACTTACTAGGATGAGGGCATTTCCAATCAATTTTCAATATATTAGATGCATACTCGCTAGGAGCAAAGGTCTTACAAATAAATTCTCTAACATAAGAAACACATCACACTAGCAGCACCAATGAGCTTCACCATGTAAGGAATACTGTACAAGGGACAGTGAAATAAAGTAACTTCCCTGTATCAGACACACACCAAGACTCCTGTGCTTCTACTGGATTGAAGTTAGAGGACTATGGGCTTCAGTTGAGCCTTGGGTTTGTGGGGGAGGTACTGTATCCATGCTAGAGATGAAGAGGGGTGAGCGGTGCCCTGCTCCCCTCTTATGGATTATAGTGGTTCACAGTTGATCTGGAGCTAAATCCCATCCACTGCCACGATCAGCCACTTGGTGGCATCCTGGATGGATCTCTAGATGTAATTTATACCATGCAGTTGAAGTTGGCCACAAGAAAGAGCTCCAACTCAAGCAGAGGTCTTTGCTAATAGAAGTGAATGAAACTACCAAGAGACTTATGGGAAGCTTCCAGAAAAAGGCTCTGATTGGCTGTGTAGCCCCAAGGGACTCAGTGGAGGAAGGGTCAGCAGTAGAGATGAGCGAGCACCCAAATGCTCGGGTCCGCGTTATTCGAGTCGAGCTTTTCGTAAAATTCGAGAGCTCTACTCGAGTAACGAACCCCATTGACTACAATGGGAGACTCGAGCATTTTTGTATGTGGAACGCCGGGTGCCGAGCTCTTTTTTTGTTTTTTTCTTGGTTCGTGTTTTCTCCCTCTCCCCCTTTCCCCCTCCCCCTCCCCGCCAGACCACAAATTTTTAAATGATGCGTGCTGCGTCGCTGCAGGGAGGGGCCAAAACAGGCACGTCACTGCGGGGAGGAGCCAAAAGTTGGGGCGGGGTCGAATGCGATTTGATGCTCGTTCGAGTAAGGAGCACCATCGAGTACGCTAATACTCGAACGAGCATCCAGCTCGCCAGAGTATGTTCGCTCAACTCTAGTCAGCAGGCATCTTGGGACTGCTACTGAGCACAAGTTCAGAGGGAATAAGAGCAGCACAAGAGAGAGTACTGGAGCCAGACAGCTGAAGTGGTTGAAGACATTTAGAGAGTGTGAAGAAGCCACGTCAGCTTGTGTAGCCATATCCCATAACTGGGTAGTTTACTTGAAACAAAAAGTAAAACAAGGGCTCATACAGATTCAAAAGACAGCAAAGCGCCTCCTGTTGTTGCAGAAATGGTTGAGTTTCCTGTTCCCATTTTTTAGCAATCTAACAAACAAAACATAAAAATGAGGAGATTCTTTTCTCAAATATAAGTCCATATAGCCATTTTTTTTAATCAGAAAGCGCAGTGCAGAGATAATGAACCTGAAACCTGCGAGTAATTTCATACATCAGAGTATAAATAGCAGTAATAATTGCAGCATATCATGTGGAAATACTGCATTTTTGGGCCATGTAAGCCTTCTTTACACACCACACATTTCAGTAAATGCAATTATTTTTTTGCTGTATCTCCCAAATGCTTACTATAGTAAAACGTGAGTTTGTCTACAGAAATGCGAGACTTCTAGTGAGAGGCAGCCATTGGGCAGTACCCAAACTGCCAAATATTGAGAGAGGCCCATAGATCCCACTTCCGTATTACTGTGTACAAGGAGAAATCTATCAATTAGCAGTGTGGGGGGTGAAGCCTGCATATCATGAATGCATTGGACACTCCCCTCATACCGCTAGCTGACAGCGGTTAGTATTTACCCGTTCTTATTCTGTTAAAGGGGTTGTCCCGCGGCAGCAAGTGGGTCTATACACTTCTGTATGGCCATAATAATGCACTTTGTAATGTACATTGTGCATTAATTATGAGCCATACAGAAGTTATAAGAAGTTTTATACTTACCTGCTCCGTTGCTGGCGTCCTCGTTCCCATGGAGCCGACTAATTTTCGCCCTCCGATGGCCAAATTAGCCGCGCTTGCGCAGTCCGGGTCTTCTGCAGTCTTCTATGGGGCCGCTCGTGTAGAATGCCGGCTCCGTGTAGCTCCGCCCCGTCACGTGCCGATTCCAGCCAATCAGGAGGCTGGAATCGGCAATGGACCGCACAGAAGCCCTGCGGTCCACGGAGACAGAGGATCCCGGCGGCCATCTTCAGCAGGTAAGTATGAAGACGCCGGACCGCCGGGATTCAGGTAAGCGCTGTGCGGGTTGTTTTTTTAACCCCTGCATCGGGGTTGTCTCGCGCCGAACGGGGGGGGGGGGGGGGGAGTTTAAAAAAAAAAAACCCGTTTCGGCGCGGGACAACCCCTTTAAAGGGGTTGCCTCGCGGCGAAAGTGAAAAAAAATTTTTTTCACTTACCCCCGCATTCTGCCCTGTTAAAAAGAAAGCATAGGTTAGTTTTTAAAAAGCACATTGCACTTACCTGCATCAGCGTTCTGCAGCTTCTTCTATTCTTCTTTTAAAGATGGCGCCGCTGGTCTTCTCCCACGGTGGACCGCGGGTCTTCTCCAATGGTGCACCGTGGATTTTCTTCTCCTTCCTTGCGTTCCATTGCCGATTCCAGCCTCCTGATTGGCTGGAATCGGCACACGTGACGGGGCGGAGCTACGATGACGACGCGGTGAGCAGCTCTCCGGCACGAGCGGCCCCATTCACCAGGCAGAAGACCGCACAGCGCAAGCGCGTCTAAAAAAGCAAGAAGCCAGCGAAATTAGACGGAGCCATGGAGAGGGGGACGCCAGCAACGGAGCAGGTAAGTGAATAACTTCTGTATGGCTCATATTTAATGCACGATGTATATTACAAAGTGCATTAATATGGCCATACAGAAGTGCTGAACCCGACTTGCTTTCACGAGACAACCCCTTTAAGTACATGAACGTTACAGATGCGCAGGTTGGGTATCAAGTGGGCTCAGGAGCTCAGGAGCTGACCCCGCTGCATATTCAGTGGGTGCCAGCTGCTTAAAGCAGCTGACAGCTCCAATTATAACTGTTTGACAGCTTACATGCAATGTCAGTCGTGAGTGTGGCATGTCAACTGACAGCCAACTCACCATCTGGCACCACCCTGTGATGCAATTGCGAGGTGCTGATGGCTGTATCATCATAACAGTACTGACCCGTAGAATAAAGTTACAGGTCATTTTTACTGCTCTTTGAATGTCAAATGCAAAAAAAACCCTGAAAAAATGACAATTTTTTGATTTTGTGCATTCTAAGTTTAACTAATCCAGCAAAAAAAAAACAAACACATAAATGTTGTATGGTGGCAAAATAGTGGCACAAACGGGGGAAAAAATACTGTATTGGGCAACATGCGGCTACTATTACTTTATGGGGTTCCAAAGGGTACACTAGTACTATATATGGTTATAAAGGGGACACTATTACTATATGGGGGGAAAAAGAGTACTACTATGATGCAATTGCAAAAGGGCAGCATTTCGAAATGCATCCCTGCTCTCTTCTGGAAAAAAAAATTAAAAATTTTGTGACGTCAGATTCCTGGACATGTGCAGTGCATACCCGTGCCGCTTTACGCATACACCCATGGACATGAGCCCTTAATTGAACATAATTTTCATGCCTCATGGTGAACGCTGTAAACAAAAACAAAAATAAATAAACATCAAAATTGAAGATTTTGTCTAGCTTACCTTTAGCACTGAGTCATGACTGACTCTTAGGGTGATGTCACATCATGACGTTTTCTTGGCGGACTATTTTTGCAGGGTGGTTTGCCATTGCCTTCCCCGGGCATCTTTTACCCCCAGCAAGCTGGGTACTCATTTTACCGACCTCATGGGGCTCTTTGCATAAGGTGGAGCCTGTGGACTTGGAGCCCTCCATTATGGAATCAGAAGTGGTTATGGCCATAAACAAAGCACCAGGCATAGATAACATACCGGCAGAGCTATTGCTGCCAGTACCAGTGAAAACCATCACAGGGCTGTGCCAGACAGTATGGGCACCCACACAATGGTCACAGGACTGGAAAAGATTTGTCTTCATCCCTCTGCCAAAGGAGACTCCCAGAATTGCTCCAACTACTGACAATAGCCCTCATTCTGCATGCAAGCAAGATTCTTCTCAAAATTATACAGGAAAGACTGAGATCAGTAGTTGAAGCGGCACTTCCTGATGTGCAAGCAGGATTGCGGCGAGGACGCGGCACTAGCAATCATATTGCAAACCTGTGATGGACCATGGAAAAAGTTCAAGAATGCCAAAAGAATATCTACAAGTGCTTCATCAAGGCCTTTGACTGCGTCGACCATGACAAGCTATGGCAAGCCCTACAAGAGCTGGGCATATCAGCACATCTAGTCCAGCTGATAAAATCACTTTATACCAATCAGGAAGCCACTGTGAGAACACAGTATGGGGACACAGATTGGCTTGGGATCGTCAAAGGCGTCCGACAGGGCTACATCCTCTCCCTTCTTGTTTAACCTATATGCGGAAGTGATCGTGTGGAAAATGGACCTAGCCGGAATTGAAACCAGAGTGAGAATAGGTGGCAGAAACATCAACAATCTGCTGATGACACAACTCTGCTTGCAGAAACAGAAGCAGGTCTGAAGCAGCTGATATGGAAGATTAAAACTGAAAGTGAAAAAATAGGCCTCTACCTGAATTTAAAGAAGACCGAAATTTTAAAAACTGCAAAAAATGGCCAAATTCAAATCAAAATTGACAACGAGACCATAGAATATATGCGAGACTTCATCTTCCTTGGCTAAAAAATTGACCAGGCTGGAGAATCTATGCCAGAGATAAAACGTAGGATAGCATTGGGTCGAATGGGATATCGGCATAGCAACTAAACGCAGGATAGCGCAAACCATCGTATTCCCCATAGCCATGTACGGATGTGAAAGCTGGACTGTGGAAAAAGCTGATGGAAGGAGAATTGATGCGCTGAGCTGTGGTGCTGGTGAAAGCTGCTGCGTATGCCCTGGACGGCAAGTGTAAGGCCTCATGTCCACGGGGAAAATCAGACCCGCCGCGGATTCTCCATGCAGAATCCCGCAGCGGCTCTCTCCTTTCCCGGGGACAGAAGGCTGAAAATAAGATTAAACTCACCTGTCCGGACGCTGCAGATCTTCCCTCTGTCGCGGCCAGATCTTCTTTCTTCGGCCCGGCGGATGTGCTCGGCACACCGGCAGCGTGCCGCGCACATGCACCGGGCACATCCGCTGTGCCGAAGAAAGAAGATCTGGCTGCGACGGAGGGAAGATTCGCAGCGTCCGGACAGGTAAGTTTTAATTCAGGTACGGGTGTTCGGCAAATCCAAACGGCTTCCATAGGCTTCAACAGAAGCCTGCGGGAGCCGTCCCCGCGGGAGACCCGCACGAAAATGGAGCATGTCGCGTTTTTTTTCCCGCACGCGGATCCGCGCCTGAAGGGAAAAATGACATCCGCAGATATTTAACTACCTGCGGGTGTCCAATGCATCCCTATGGGGCGCGAATCCGCGTGCGGGAAAACCGCAGCGGATTTTAAATATTAATTATCCCGTGGACATGAGGCCTAACAAACAGAGAAGTCCTGAATCATAGAAGACCTGATATATCACTGGAGGGCAAGATGACTGGACTCAGACTCATGGATTTTGGCCATGTAATGTGAGCAGAGTTGCTAGAAAGATCTATAATGCTTGGACAGATCAGTGGCAAAAGAGGACCCGGCCGCCAAAGAACATGATGGCTGATACTGTCAGAGCTGATACTGGCATGGATATCACACAACTGACAGAAGAAGTGCAAAACCAAAAAACATGGAGGGAGCTCATCTGTAGGGTCGCCAAGGGTCGTGAACAACTAAACGGCTAGCAACAACAAGAACAACCTTAGAAAAAATTGAATAAAAATTGATCAAAACGTTATAAGCAGCCAAAAATGGAATCAATAAACACTAGAGTTCATCCTGCAAAAAACAAGTACTCATAAAGCTGTGTCGATGAAAAAATAAAAATTTATGGAATGAGGCGACTCAAAAGCAAATCTTTAAAAAGAAAAAAGTGTTTTTAGTGTACAAAACACATATAGACTTGGTATCACCAGAATTGTGCTGACCAAGAGAATATTATTATATTATTTACTCTGGATGCTTAACGCTGTAAAAGTGAAATCCAAAAGACAATGACAGAATTTACTTTTTTTCCCCAATGCCTCTAAAAATGTTTTTATAAAAGTTACCATAATATGTATTCCAAATTGATACCATTAAAAAAATACAACTTGTCCCACACAAAAAAAGCCCTCATATGGCCATGTTGACGGAAAAATTAAAAAGTGATGGCAAAGGTGGCAATGAAAACTGAAAAATTAGTTGATAAAGCGCAAAATGGCTTTGGCAGTAAGGGGTTAAAGACTAGCAATATTACTTGGAACCATGCATTCAAACAACAAGATAGGAGGGGAGAGGCTGGTCCAAAATTTGCCCTAGGGGTCTTAGGACTCTAGTTACACCCCTTGCAAGGATATATGGAATTTGCTGCTGGAGGATCAAATGCAGTCCCTGGAATAGTCATCAGTTGGCAGCTGGATACAGCAGCAATGACAGGACTGGAACAAGTTCAGATGTGGAACAGGGCCATGGTAACAAGACTGGAATGTGGTCAGAGAACTGGAACATGGAGCAGGATTATGATCATAGGACTATAACGTGGAGCAGGTCTGGAACATCGGCAGATGTGGAGCCTAAAACCAGGAATACCGATCATTCAGACAGAAACATGGCTAGGGACTGGAACCAAGAGGAACAACAGCAGCAGGATGTGGCCTTAGACAGAGACATCAGGACCAGTTGCCAGGAGCAGACCTCAGACTGGACCAGGAGATGCCATCAACAGATCAGAGGAATGAGAACCAGGAACAGGCTAGACTTGTAGATGTCAGAAGCAATATCCAAGAACAAGTCAGGGTCATAGGCAGGAGATACCAGTAGCAGTGTCCAAGAGCGAGAGGTTGTCAGGAACAGTGCCAAAGTTCCTCACCAAGAGGGCAGTCAGGATGCGACAGCCCAAGGAATGAGCCAGGATCACACCAGAGGTTAGTACCAACAGTTGCACTACAGGTACCAAGTGTAGATTCAAAGCTTATAGGCAGAAAAATAGTAACCGACAAAAGGATGCAGGAGGAGGAAGTTGTGGTAGAAAGTGGTGAATACCACAACAGCACTGTACGTGACCCACCAAGACACAAGTAGGAACACAGTCGAGAAATGATTGAGTTCCCAGCGTTAACCCTATGGTAATAGACTCATAGCTTTGTGCAGAGTCCACAGTGCGACCTCTAGGTCTTGTTCCAAGCACTATGTGAGTCACTGATCAGAATTTCTCTTACTCGGATATTTCTTTGTCAGCTCAGGAAACACCTGTAGAGAACACCCAGGGCAGGTTGTGTCACTGCCTGCAATGATAAAAAGTTGAATTATGCATAAAGTGGCAGCTTCTCAGTCCAGCCCTTGACTTTTCTAAATGTCACAGCGTGAACTTAATAAGAATATTTTAAGCTCTGGAAATTTCAGAATTTTCATTGGTATCCTCTGTTGAAAAAACTAATTGCCAAAAATGCATCAATGAAGTCAAGAAAAGTTTGCATACCAGGAACTAAAATCCTAAGTACCGTACAACAGGGTAGCTTAAACCCACCAGAGGAGATGGTTTGGAGTGCCCATAGGTTATAGAGATGTGTTGTGAGATGACCAAAAGGACAGCCTGAAAACCAAGAAATAGAACGTTGTCCATTGTAAAGTTCATGCACCTTGTTCCTGAGATTTAAAAACTAAAAATAAATCTTGTTATTTGTACAGCACCAACTTATTCCGCAGCGCTTTCAAGTAAATTATTACCCCCAACCAAGCTGGGTACTTATTTTTCTGACCTCAGAAAGATGGAAGACGGAGTCAACCTTGAGTCAGCTAACTGAACCATGCAGGGATTGAATTCGGAAAGATGGAAGGCTGAGTCAACCTTGAGTTGGCCACCTGAACCATGCGGCAATTGAACTCACAACCTTCAGGTCGTGAGCGAGAGCTTATGACTGCATTTCTATTGCTTTAGTACTCTGCACCACACAAGGCTCATGATTTCCCTTTCACCAACTGTAAACAGCGATGGCATGAGCTGAGCTACAGTATACTATATACCAGGCACAGCTGTATGGACATGAACACTGCATGGACAAAGACCCCTTCTTTCTGCTGATTATGGGGTCCTCAGGTTGGACCACTAACACATAAATGGCACCTCTTTAGGGTGGTTTCACAGGTGTTTCTTGCAGCATGTTTCCCAGCATTATGTTTCTGCACAAACCGACGCAGACAGATGTTTGCTGTAGATAGTGATGACACACTACAAATAGTGGGGGAGGTTGGTGTGGCTTTTTTCGCTTGCCTTGCATTTTTTTGTTCTATGGCCATGGAAAAATACCATACCTAGAGCATGCTGTGTTTTGAATAAAAACACCTTGTTCACAAGAATATATAAGCCTGAAAAAATGAATATCAAAAATGTTTAGATTAAAAAAAGGCATTAAAAAAAAAAGCTTGAGAAAAAAAAAACATTAAATTTTAGCTACAAGAGAAAAAAAAGGCAATAAAAACCGCTGAAGGAAACCTTATGGTATATGTTGGCAAGAGCAGGCAAATAAGGGAGACTGAACAATATCTCTGCAGCGCCACCTATTGGATGGCAGCATTCCTTCAAATCAATACCTGACCCTTTATACAGGTCTGTAGAGCAATGATTGGGAATGGAAAACCAAGCCAGAATCCATACACAAAAAGCTGTTTCAGGGTCTTTGCCTTATAAGTCTCCTCACTCACCTTCTTGGTGCTCTCCCTATGGAGAGATGTTACCTCTTGCGACTTACGTCACAGGTCTCTCACTAGCCAAGCCAGGATCCTACTGCACACCGAAGAGGCAAAACCCCCAAAACAGCTGTCTGTGTGTGGATTCTGGCTTGGTTTTTAATTCCAATAATTGCTGTACAGACCTGTATAAAGGGTTAAACATTGATTAGAAGCAATGCTGCCATCCACCAGGTGGCGCTGCAGAGGTATTGTTCCATCTCCCTTATTTGCATATTACCCAGAGGAGCATGGACCTTATAAAAGTCTCCTCACTCACTTTCTTGGTGCTCTCCCTAAGGAGAGATGTTACTCCTCTTGACAAGAGGTGGTAAATACTGCTGATTTTCCACTTGAAGTGAACGGGAGAGAGCACTGCTGAACTGACAGCATTATGAGATTTTCAGCCGGCTGACAGCAAATCTTATCAGCAGATCAACAGCCCCGAGCAGCGAACCCGATGATCTATTATAAATAATAATTATTTATATCGCACCAACATATTCTGTAGCACTTTACAAATTAGAGAGTACAAGTAGAGACAAAGTTGGATATTACATACAGTATACAACTAATAACCAAATTAAATAACAGGGGGCGAAGGCCCTGCTCGCAAGAGCTTATAATCTGTCAGCAAAAAGGGCTGATAAGGGAGAAGTGCTTGTTATGTACAATGGTCCGGCCAGCTTATATATATCGGGTAGCATACATAAAGCTGTGTAAACCGGTCACCAGCCAATATCTACATATGTACATACAGTGGGTGAACAAAAATATGGAAACACCATACGAAATGCATGGGATTTTAATCATTAGCACTGAGCTGCCCTTTTGACCACTGCTTCACTGACAGCTTTCTTGCCAAATTTGTGTTCACGTCACCACTTGCCCTGCTCTGGGTAGTTTTAGGAGCCAGCTGGTACCCTGATTCCCCGAAAATAAGACTTGGCTGAGCAGTGCTCAAGAACCAATCACAGCCATCGCTTCCTGGAGGTGAGATTTATAAATCGCGTACCCCGGAAGCAATCTTTTGTGGGCGGCCGAGGACTGCAGCAAGCATGCTGGAGCTCCAGAGAACAGTGGGAGGACCCGGACCGAGCCTGCTAGGCAAGTATAATAATACATCCCCCAAAAATAAGACCCTGTGCATCTTATGGAGCAAAAATTTATATAAGACAGAGTCTGATTTTCGGGGTGTAGTGGAAATCCAATATATCTATATTTTGGATAGTGGACAATGGACCTGTTTTTATATGTTTAGCATTCTGTATACAAAATGACAGTACTTTTCCATTGTTGTCTGTTTTCCTACGAATATAGATAAATACTCTTTCATGTATCCAATAGATCTACTTCCTCATATCATGAAACTTTCCGCTTACTAAACTCTGTAAACAAAGCTAGCAGTTAGTAACTCTAGAAGAAGTAAAATCAGACATAAATAACCGCAGTCTGAAGCAGCTACCGCAATAATAACCCAAGCAGTTTTACTAGAAACTTATGCAAATAACACGGGAAATTTATGCAATTAATAGTTCAAGTTGTAATATCCAATCATATCGGAGGAACCACGCGTGGGTCCAAGACAACCCACTCATCTCGTCCTGCTACCACATGATGGCCAATGGCAGATGACTGGAGGATGGAAGAATTTCAAGATGCTTATCCAATAATTAAACAATACGTTGTATCTATGTAATCTTTGAACTGCCCAGATGGGCAGATATGTTAAACTCTTTAAAAGAGGCTGCGCGCCCACAAATAAAGCAGAATTGAGGAAGCTTATACATGCTGAACCTGTGTCAGTGTGAAATCTTCTTATGCGCATAATCAATTCATAATTAATCTGGAAGGGTGTAAACATTCCCAATTGAGTAGGCCATGGACGTAAAAAGGAAATCCACGACAGGGGGAAACACAGTAACAGCAGCTAAGTGGCTCACACCCCTAACCAATGGAACCTTGTTGCTAAGGCAGGTGTTAACATCTGTGTCACATTACCATCACTTAAAATTGGTCTCTACTAGAGATGAGCGAACGCGTTCGTCCGAGCTTGATATTCGTGCGAATATTAGGGTGTTCGGGATGTTCGTTATTCGTGACGAACACCATGCGGTGTTCTGGTTACTTTCACTTCCTTCCCTGAGACGTTAGCGCGCTTTTCTGGCCAATTGAAAGACAGGGAAGGCATTACAACTTCCCCCTGCAACGTTTAAGCCCTATACCACCCCCCTGCTGTGAGTGGCTGGCGAGATCAGGTGTTCGCCTAATATAAAAGTCGGCCCCTCCCGCGGCTCGCCTCAGATGCGGTGTGAGTTAGATGAGGGACAGTGCTGTTTATACCGGAGCTGCTGTAGGGAAAGAATTGGTAGTTAGTGTAGGCTTCAAGACCCCCCAAAGGTCCTTATTAGGGCCACTGATAGCTGTGTGTTGGCTGCTGTTAGCAGTGGGATTTTTTTTTTTCTCAAAGTCGCCTCTGCAGACCGTTGCACCTGGCATTAGGGACAGAAGTGCTGCATAGGCAGGGAGAGTGTTAGGAGTGAGTGTAGCCTTCAAGAACCTCAACGGTCCTTTCTAGGGCCATATTTATCCGTGTGCAGTACTGTCCAGGCTGCTGTTGGCTGTGCTGCATTTTTTTTGGGCTTCTCAAAATCGCCTCTGCAGAGCATTCCACCCTCCATTGATACTGCAGGGAAAGAATTGTATAGGCAGGGCCACAACACAGTTATTATTCATAGAATATACGCAGTGCTGCCTGTTGGTGGGAAAAACCTGAAAACAAATCTATTTGTCCAGCCTCTGTCCGTCCTAACGCCTGTGGACACGTGTGAGCTGCGTGAAAAACATTGCTAAATCATACGCACCCAGCTACGCTTTACTGCTGGCTTCGCCATTTGCTTTCCTTAATTGGGAAAAAAAATACCTGCTCTGCCACAGTTAATAACTCTGCTACCCTCACGTTCTGTGACACATAAGCAGGGACACAGCGCAGTTATTAAACTTCTCAGGTTCATTGAATATACGCAGTGCTGCCTGTTGGTGGGAAAAAACTGAAAAGAAATCTATTTGTCCAGCCTGTGTCCGTCCTTACGCCTGTGGAGACGTGTGAGCTGCGTGAAAAACATTGCTAAATCATACGCAGCCAGCTACGGTTTACTGCTGGGTTCGCCATTTGCTTTCCTTAATTGGGAAAAAAAATACCTGCTCTCCAAGAGTTATAATAACTCTGCTACCCTCACGTTCTGTGACACATAAGCAGGGACACAGCGCAGTTATTAAACTTCGCAGGTTCATTGAATATACGCAGTGCTGCCTGTTGGTGGGAAAAAACTGAAAAGAAATCTATTTGTCCAGCCTGTGTCCGTCCTTACGCCTGTGGAGACGTGTGAGCTGCGTGAAAAACATTGCTAAATCATACGCAGCCAGCTACGGTTTACTGCTGGGTTCGCCATTTGCTTTCCTTAATTGGGAAAAAAAATACCTGCTCTCCAAGAGTTATAATAACTCTGCTACCCTCACGTTCTGTGACACATAAGCAGGGACACAGCGCAGTTATTAAACTTCGCAGGTTCATTGAATATACGCAGTGCTGCCTGTTGGTGGGAAAAAACTGAAAAGAAATCTATTTGTCCAGCCTGTGTCCGTCCTTACGCCTGTGGAGACGTGTGAGCTGCGTGAAAAACATTGCTAAATCATACGCAGCCAGCTACGCTTTACTGCTGGCTTCGCCATTTGCTTTCCTTAATTGGGAAAAAAAATACCTGCTCTGCCACAGTTAATAACTCTGCTACCCTCACGTTCTGTGACACATAAGCAGGGACACAGCGCAGTTATTAAACTTCGCAGGTTCATTGAATATACGCAGTGCTGCCTGTTGGTGGGAAAAAACTGAAAAGAAATCTATTTGTCCAGCCTGTGTCCGTCCTTACGCCTGTGGAGACGTGTGAGCTGCGTGAAAAACATTGCTAAATCATACGCAGCCAGCTACGCTTTACTGCTGGCTTCGCCATTTGCTTTCCTTAATTGGGAAAAAAAATACCTGCTCTGCCACAGTTAATAACTCTGCTACCCTCACGTTCTGTGACACATAAGCAGGGACACAGCGCAGTTATTAAACTTCGCAGGTTCATTGAATATACGCAGTGCTGCCTGTTGGTGGGAAAAAACTGAAAAGAAATCTATTTGTCCAGCCTCTGTCCGTCCTTACGCCTGTGGAGACGTGTGAGCTGCGTGAAAAACATTGCTAAATCATACGCAGCCAGCTACGCTTTACTGCTGGCTTCGCCATTTGCTTTCCTTAATTGGGAAAAAAAATACCTGCTCTCCAAGAGTTATAATAACTCTGCTACCCTCACGTTCTGTGACACATAAGCAGGGACACAGCGCAGTTATTAAACTTCGCAGGTTCATTGAATATACGCAGTGCTGCCTGTTGGTGGGAAAAAACTGAAAAGAAATCTATTTGTCCAGCCTGTGTCCGTCCTTACGCCTGTGGAGACGTGTGAGCTGCGTGAAAAACATTGCTAAATCATACGCAGCCAGCTACGCTTTACTGCTGGCTTCGCCATTTGCTTTCCTTAATTGGGAAAAAAAATACCTGCTCTGCCACAGTTAATAACTCTGCTACCCTCACGTTCTGTGACACATAAGCAGGGACACAGCGCAGTTATTAAACTTCGCAGGTTCATTGAATATACGCAGTGCTGCCTGTTGGTGGGAAAAAACTGAAAAGAAATCTATTTGTCCAGCCTGTGTCCGTCCTTACGCCTGTGGAGACGTGTGAGCTGCGTGAAAAACATTGCTAAATCATACGCAGCCAGCTACGCTTTACTGCTGGCTTCGCCATTTGCTTTCCTTAATTGGGAAAAAAAATACCTGCTCTGCCACAGTTAATAACTCTGCTACCCTCACGTTCTGTGACACATAAGCAGGGACACAGCGCAGTTATTAAACTTCGCAGGTTCATTGAATATACGCAGTGCTGCCTGTTGGTGGGAAAAAACTGAAAAGAAATCTATTTGTCCAGCCTGTGTCCGTCCTTACGCCTGTGGAGACGTGTGAGCTGCGTGAAAAACATTGCTAAATCATACGCAGCCAGCTACGCTTTACTGCTGGCTTCGCCATTTGCTTTCCTTAATTGGGAAAAAAAATACCTGCTCTGCCACAGTTAATAACTCTGCTACCCTCACGTTCTGTGACACATAAGCAGGGACACAGCGCAGTTATTAAACTTCGCAGGTTCATTGAATATACGCAGTGCTGCCTGTTGGTGGGAAAAAACTGAAAAGAAATCTATTTGTCCAGCCTGTGTCCGTCCTTACGCCTGTGGAGACGTGTGAGCTGCGTGAAAAACATTGCTAAATCATACGCAGCCAGCTACGCTTTACTGCTGGCTTCGCCATTTGCTTTCCTTAATTGGGAAAAAAAATACCTGCTCTGCCACAGTTAATAACTCTGCTACCCTCACGTTCTGTGACACATAAGCAGGGACACAGCGCAGTTATTAAACTTCGCAGGTTCATTGAATATACGCAGTGCTGCCTGTTGGTGGGAAAAAACTGAAAAGAAATCTATTTGTCCAGCCTGTGTCCGTCCTTACGCCTGTGGAGACGTGTGAGCTGCGTGAAAAACATTGCTAAATCATACGCAGCCAGCTACGCTTTACTGCTGGCTTCGCCATTTGCTTTCCTTAATTGGGAAAAAAAATACCTGCTCTGCCACAGTTAATAACTCTGCTACCCTCACGTTCTGTGACACATAAGCAGGGACACAGCGCAGTTATTAAACTTAGATAATTCATTCACTAGAGGCAGTGGGGCCTTTCGTTTTCCAAAAAGGGCAAAAATTATATTTGGCCTGCAGTCTTGCGCCAATTTATTTCCTGCCTGGGAAATCTAATCACTGGTAATACAGCATGCTGAGGGGTAGGGGTAAGCCTAGAGGACGTGGACGTGGACGTGGCCGAGGACGCGGAGGGCCAAGTGAGGGTGTGGGCACAGGCCAAGCTCCTGATCCAGGTGTGTCGCAGCTGTCTGCTGCGCGATTAGGAGAGAGGCACGTTTCTGGCGTCCCCACATTCATCGCCCAATTAATGGGTCCACGCGGGAGACGGTTATTAGAAAATGAGCAGTGTGAGCAGGTCCTGTCCTGGATGGCAGAAAGTGCTTCGAGCAACCTATCGTCTACCCGCAGTTCTGCGCCGTCCACTGCTGCCAATCCGAATCCTCTGTCTGCTGCTCCTCCTTCCTCCCAGCCTCCTCACTCCACTACAATGACACCTGCTCAGGAGCGGGAACACTCCCAGGAACTGTTCTCGGGCCCCTGCTTAGATTGGGCAGCAGCGGTTCCTCTCCCACCAGAGGAGTTTATCGTCACTGATGCCCAACCATTCGAAAGTTCCCGGGGTCCGGGGGAAGAGGCTGGGGACTTCCGCCAACTGTCTCAACAACTTTCTGTGGGTGAGGAGGACGATGACGATCAGACACAGTTGTCTTGCAGTGAGGTAGTAGTAAGGGCAGTAAGTCCCAGGGAGCAGCGCACAGAGGATTCGGAGGAAGAGCAGCAGGACGATGAGGTGACTGACCCCACCTGGTGTGCAACGCTTACTCAGGAGGACAGGTCTTCAGAGGGGGAGTCAAGGGCATCAGCAGGGCAGGTTGCAAGAGGCAGTGCGGTGGCCAGGGCCAGGGGTAGAGGCAGGGCCAGACCGAATAATCCACCAAGTGTTTCCCAAAGCGCCCCCCCGCGCCATGCCACCCTGCAGAGGCCGAGGTGCTCTAAGGTCTGGCAGTTTTTCACAGAGACGCCTGACGACCGACGAACAGTGGTGTGCAACCTTTGTTGCGCAAAGCTCAGCCGGGGAGCCAACACCAACAGCCTCACCACCACCACCATGCGCAGACATATGATGGCCAAGCACCCCACAAGGTGGGACGAAGGCCGTTCACCGCCTCCGGTTTGCACCCCTGCCTCTCCCCCTGTGCCCCAACCTGCCACTGAGATGCAACCCCCCTCTCAGGACACAGGCACTACCGCCTCATGGCCTGCACCCACACCCTCATCTCCGCTGTCCTCGGCCCCATCCAGCAGTGTAGTTCAGCGCACCGTTCAGCCGTCGCTTGCGCAAGTGTTCGAGCGCAAGCGCAAGTACGCCGCCACGCACCCGCACGCTCAAACGTTAACCGTCCGCATCGCAAAATTCATCAGCCTTGAGATGCTGCCGTATAGGGTTGTGGAAACGGAGTCCTTCAAAAGTATCATGGAGGCGGCGGCCCCGCGCTACTCAGTTCCCAGTCGCCACTACTTTTCCCGATGTGCCGTCCCAGCCCTGCACGACCACGTCTCCCGCAACATTGTGCGCGCCCTCACCAACGCGGTTACTGCCACGGTCCACTTAACTACGGACACGTGGACAAGCACAGGCGGGCAGGGCCACTACATCTCCCTGACGGCACATTGGGTGAATTTAGTGGAGGCTGGGACAGAGTCAGAGCCTGGGACCGCTCACGTCCTACCCACCCCCAGAATTGCGGGCCCCAGCTCGGTGGTGGTATCTGCGGAGGTGTATGCTTCCTCCACTAAAGCACCCTCCTCCTCCTCCTCCTCCTCTGTCTCACAATCAAGATGTGTTAGCAGCAGCATGTCGCCAGCAGTCGGTGTCGCGCGGTGTGGCAGCACAGCGGTGGGCAAGCGTCAGCAGGCCGTGCTGAAACTACTCAGCTTAGGCGATAAGAGGCACACGGCCCACGAACTGCTGCAGGGTCTGACACAGCAGACCGACCGCTGGCTTGCGCCGCTGAGCCTCCAACCGGGCATGGTCGTGTGTGACAACGGCCGTAACCTGGTGGCGGCTCTGCAGCTCGGCAGCCTCACGCACGTGCCATGCCTGGCCCACGTCTTTAATTTGGTGGTTCAGCGGTTTCTGAAAAGCTACCCACGCTTGTCAGACCTGCTCGTAAAGGCGCGCCGGCTCTGCGCACATTTCCGCAAGTCCCACACGGACGCTGCCACCCTGCGCACCCTGCAACATCACTTTAAGCTGCCAGTGCACCGACTGCTGTGCGACGTGCCCACACGGTGGAACTCTACGCTCCACATGTTGGCCAGGCTCTATGAACAGCGTAGAGCTATAGTCGAATACCAACTCCAACATGGGCGGCGCAGTGGGAGTCAGCCTCCTCAATTCCTTTCAGAAGAGTGGGCCTGGTTGGCAGACATCTGCCATGTCCTTGGTAATTTTGAGGAGTCTACCCAGGTGGTGAGCGGCGATGCTACAATCATTAGCGTCACCATTCCTCTGCTATGCATCTTGAGAAATTCCCTGCAAACCATAAAGGCAGCTGCTTTGCGCTCGGAAACGGGGGCGGGGGAAGACAGTATGCCGCTGGATAGTCAGGGCACCCTCCTGTCTATTTCACAGCGCGTACAGGAGGAGGAGGAGGATGAGGAGGAGGGGGAAGAGACAGCTTGGCCCGCTGCTGACGGTACACCGGCTGATTGCCTGTCATCCTTTCAGCGTGTATGGCCTGAGGAGGAGGAGGAGGAGGAGGATCCTGAAAGTGATCTTCCTAGTGAAGACAGCCATGTGTTGCGTACAGGTACCCTGGCACACATGGCTGACTTCATGTTAGGATGCCTTTCTCGTGACCCTCGCGTTGCACGCATTCTGGCCACTACGGATTACTGGGTGTACACACTGCTCGATCCACGGTATAAGGAGAACCTGCCCACTCTGATTCCCGAAGAGGAAAGGGGTTCGAGAGTGTTGCTATACCACAGGACCCTTGCGGACAAGCTGATGGTAAAATTCCCAGCCGACAGCGCTAGTGGCAGAAGGCGCAGTTCCGAGGGCCATGTTGCAGGGGATGTGCGTAGATCGAGCAGCATGTACATCCCAGGCAGTGCAACAGTCGTTAAGGGCCTGGCCAGCTTTATGGCTCCCCACCAAGACTGTGTCACCGCTCCCCAGTCACGGCTGAGTCGGCGGGAGCACTGCAAAAGGATGGTGAGGGAGTACGTAGCGGATCGCACGACCATCCTTGGTGACGCCTCTGCCCCCTACAACTACTGGGTGTCGAAGCTGGACACGTGGCCTGAACTAGCCCTGTATGCCCTTGAGGTGCTTGCTTGTCCTGCGGCTAGCGTGTTGTCGGAGAGGGTGTTTAGTGCGGCTGGGGGAATCATCACCGATAAGCGTAGCCGCTTGTCAACCGACAGTGCCGACAGGCTAACACTCATCAAGATGAACAAAGGCTGGATTTCGCCAGACTTCTGTTCTCCACCAGCGGACAGCAGCGATACGTAAGCAATACGTAGGCTGCACCCGCGGATGGAAGCTACGTTCTCTCTCACCATCCAAAACGGGGACATTTGTGCTTCATCAATCTGTGTCTAATATTCCTCCTCCTCCTCCTCCTGCTCCTCCTCCTGAAACCTCACGTAATCACGCTGAACGGGCAATTTTTCTTAGGGCCACAAGGCTCACTCAAATAATTTTTCAGAACAATTTTTATAAGTTTCAATTAGCTTAAAAGCGTTGGAACTTTAACTTGAACCAATTTTTCGTTACACTGGGCTGCCTCCAGGCCTAGTTACCACTTAAGCCACATTAACCAAAGCGATTAATGGGTTTCACCTGCCCTCTTGGCTGGCCATGGCCAATTTTTGGGATGTACATTAGTACTGTTGATACAGCAATTTTTGTGGGCCCTCGCCTACAGTGTAATCAAATTAATTTTTAGCCCACCTGCATTACAGCTGACGTTACCTCAGCTGTGTTGGGCAATGCAATGGGATATTTCTATGTACCGCCGGTGGCTTCCTGGCACCCACCCAGGCAGTGGGTCCACAGGGAGTTAAACCTACATGTGTCCACTTGTAAAGAACCCCAGTCTGACTGGGGCATGCAGTGTGGGCCGAAGCCCACCTGTATTACGCACGACATTACTACCTCAGCTGTGTTGGGCAATGCAATGGGATATTTTTATGTACCGCCGGTGGGTTCCAGGGAGCCACCCATGCTGTAGGTGCACACTGAGTTTTTAATACATCTGTACACTTCTAAAGAACCCGTCTGACTGGGGCATGCAGTGTGGGCCGAAGCCCACCTGTATTACGCACGACATTACTACCTCAGCTGTGTTGGGCAATGCAATGGGATATTTCTATGTACCGCCGGTGGCTTCCTGGCACCCACCCAGGCAGTGGGTCCACAGGGAGTTAAACCTACATGTGTCCACTTGTAAAGAACCCCAGTCTGACTGGGGCATGCAGTGTGGGCCGAAGCCCACCTGTATTACGCACGACATTACTACCTCAGCTGTGTTGGGCAATGCAATGGGATATTTTTGTGTACCGCCGGTGGGTTCCAGGGAGCCACCCATGCTGTAGGTGCACACTGAGTTTTTAATACATCTGTACACTTCTAAAGAACCCGTCTGACTGGGGCATGCAGTGTGGGCCGAAGCCCACCTGTATTACGCACGACATTACTACCTCAGCTGTGTTGGGCAATGCAATGGGATATTTCTATGTACCGCCGGTGGCTTCCTGGCACCCACCCAGGCAGTGGGTCCACAGGGAGTTAAACCTACATGTGTCCACTTGTAAAGAACCCCAGTCTGACTGGGGCATGCAGTGTGGGCCGAAGCCCACCTGCATTAAGCACGACATTACTACCTCAGCTGTGTTGGGCAATGCAATGGGATATTTCTGTGTACCGCCGGTGGGTTCCAGGGAGCCACCCATGCTGTGGGTCGACAGGGACTTCACAATAGGGAGTTGTACCTGCCTGTGTCTATGAATTAAAAAGCCCGGTCTGACTGGGGCATGCAGACACCTTGACAGAATGAATAGTGTGTGGCACATAGGTTCCCCATTGCTATGCCCACGTGTGCAGCTCCTGATGGCGGTGGCACAGGATTCTATTTCTCATTGCTTCTGTACAGCATTGTGGGCTATCGCTCCGCCACTTTTAAAGAGGGTCGCTGCCTAGCCGTGCCAACCTCTGCAGTGTATGCCTGAGGTCCCTCGTCATGGCAGACGCAATTCTAAATAGACATGAGCGTGGTGTGGCATGAGGGCAGCTGAAGGCTGCGCAGGGACACTTTGGTGTGCGCTGTGGGGGGGAGGGGGTGCGGTTGGGCAGCATGTAACTCAGGAGAAGTGGCAGTGGAGTGTCATGCAGGCAGTGATTGTGCTTTGTTGGAGGTAGTGTGGTGCTTAGCAAAGGTATGCCATGCTAATGAGGGCTTTTCAGAAGTAAAAGTTGTTGGGAGGGGGGGGGGCCCACTCTTGCCGCTATTGTGGCTTAATAGTGGGACCTGTGAACTTAGGATGCAGCCCAACATGTAGCCCCTCGCCTGCCCTATCCGTCACTGTGTCATTCCCATCACTTTCCTGAATTGCCCAGATTTTCACACATGAAAACCTTAGCGAGCATCGGCGAAATACAAAAATGTTCTGGTCGCCCATTGACTTCAATGGGGTTCGTTGTTCGAAACGAACCCTCGAGCATCACGGGAAGTTCGTTACGAATAACGAACACCCGAACATTTTGGTGTTCGCTCATCTCTAGTCTCTACATAACATATTGAAATATGATTTATATTCCCATATAATATAAGGCATGCATTTTTTACGGTGTTTCCATATTTTTGTCCACCCGCTGCAAGTGCATTAGCATGCATGAGGTGAGGAGAACACTGATCAGGTTTGGATGGAAAGTGTAGAAATTAGATAGACGGGGAAGAGTTAGATTAGGGGATGCGATAAACTTCCCTATAGAGTCTTAACTAAAAAAAGAAAATCCATTTACCATAAGGGTGGTGTTAAATGTACTTTCCCATGACTGTTTATCTAGTAATTCAGAATACTTCATGATACAGCACTGACCAGGTCCCACAGATGCTGGATTAAAGGAATTTTACTGTAGCTCTAAAGGTAGAGCTCTTCTAATGGTAATTTTGAAGTACTATATTTTAAATAATCTGGAATGCTTGGTAATCTTGTATCCACAGTGGGTCCTTGACTATAGGAGTTACAATGTATCCTCAATTCTTTACAGTATTTTATGTTTCACTCTGATGTCTATGACATTTCCTAATTGAATACATCAGTCCTTTTCAAATAAGTATGTTTATACTTCTCATCCCAGTCCATTACATGCTATTATCTGGATCCCACACAGATGCTTTGTCCTCTAATTGTCTGATATTTGCTTATATCCTCATTTTTGGCTGCTGCAATTAGCCGGTATTCAATACAGAACAGCAGGAGCATGCAGACAATACTAATCAGAGCAGTCAGGTAAAGTGACCCACGTAGTCACCACTCATGATAAACGTCCAATATATTGACTTTGCTCTTATTAATAGTGGCGGCACAGGCCGGGGAGGTTCAAGTTTTATTAAGGAACATCTGCTGGAAGTAACAAAAGGTCTATCTGCATGGCACCTCTTATACAGGGAAAAGGATCACTTAAAGGGGTTGTCCCGCGCCGAAACGGGGTTTTTTTTTTTTCAACCCCCCCCCCGTTCGGCGCGAGACAACCCCGATGCAGGGACCTAAAGAAAGCTTACCGGAGCGCTTACCTTAATCCCTGCGCTCCGGTGACTTCTATACTTACCGGTGAAGATGGCCGCCGGGATCCTCTTCCTCCGTGGACCGCAGCTCTTCTGTGCGGTCCATTGCCGATTCCAGCCTCCTGATTGGCTGGAATCGGCACGTGACGGGGCGGAGCTACACGGAGTCGGCATTCTGCACGAGCGGCTTCATTGAAGAGAGCAGAAGACCCGGACTGCGCAAGCGCGGCTAATTTGGCCATCGGAGGGCGAAAATTAGTCGGCTCCATGGGAACGAGGACGCTAGCAACGGAGCAGGTAAGTAAAAAACTTTTTATAACTTCTGTATGGCTCATAATTAATGCACAATGTACATTACAAAGTGCATTAATATGGCCATACAGAAGTGTATAGACCCACTTGCTGCCGCGGGACAACCCCTTTAAGCCCCTATATATATGGAATAAATGCAATTCGAAACCAGTCATGACATCAGATAGAAATGGACTCCTGGAGCTTATTTACATTGGAAAAGTAATTTTATTGCAATGTAAGAAGTGAAAATCAGAAATTTTCTTGACATGTGAATTAAGTCCAATGGAATATATCTGGAAGGGAAGAGGAATTTATAACACCTTTTGCTTCTAACTTTTAATTAAATATACATTCTTAACTCGTCCTTGTCAAGGCTCACCGGCTTACCAGGGTTACATCATAGCATCAGCTCTGGCCCATGTGATCCTAATGCCGGCGAGTACTCATGGTTATTTCAGCACTGAACATACCTCCAGTCTAAAAGTGTACCTGGTCCTGTCAGAGGCTCACAGCCAAAGTCCAGTGTCTAAGTTCAAATAAGTCTGTCTGGAGCTACATATATTATTCTTCTGGTCCTTATTTTGGTGTAAAATCTATCTGTTGCCATCTATGGATGGTCAGGGTCAACTACTATAATACTGCCCCCTATGTACAAGAATCTAATTACCATAATACTACCTACTATGCACAAGAAAATAACTACTATAATACTGCTCCCTACGTACAAGAATATAACTACTATAATACTGCCCCCCTATGTACAAGAATATAACTACTATAATACTGCCCCCTATGTACAAGAATATAACTACTATAATACTGTCCCCTATGTACAAGAATCTAATTACCATAATACTACCTACTATGCACAAGAAAATAACTACTATAATACTGCTCCCTACGTACAAGAATATAACTACTATAATACTGCCCCCCTATGTACAAGAATATAACCACTATAATACTGCCCCCTATGTACAAGAATATAACTACTATAATACTTCCCCTATGTACAAGAATATGACTACTATAATACTGTCTCCTATGTACAAGAATATGACTACTATAATACTGTCTCCTATGTACAAGAATATAACTACTATAATACTGCCTCCTATGTACAAGAATATAACTACTATAATACTGCTCCCTATGTACAAGAATATAACTACTATAGTACTGCCCCTATTCACAAGAATATAACTACTATAATACTGCCCCCTATGTACAAGAATATAACTACTATAATACTGCCCCCTATGTACAAGAATATAACTACTATAATACTGCCTCCTATGTACAAGAATATAACTACTATAATACTGCCCCTATGTACAAGATGTTAGGTGCACTATTCAGATACAATCTTCTGCTTATGTGTCTGGCAAATATGGGTGTCGGCCCATTCCCTCTGTTTCCTGAGCTCATATTCACTCTTCTCCAGCACTCCTAGGGTTAATAGTTTCTGGTCCTTTTCTAATCACTGTCCTATATAGCTTCCCTGGGCCTTTCAGACCTTGCTGCAGTGTTGATGAGAGTTTGTTAACTTCACTTCCTGTTCAGCAGCTGCTTCGGCAGTTACCTTTGCTACCTTGCATTCTGCTTGTGTTCTGTGTTTTTCGTTCATGTACTCTGTAGTCTGTTGATCCCGTTGTCCACTCTGTTTATATTTGTCTGCTTGTTCCTCCTTTCTTTCTTTACTCCCGGGTGTTGTTCTATCTTTGTCTTATAGGTGTTTTGGCCCGCCAGAGTAAGTCAGCGCCTAGAGGAAGACTGTGGGGTCGTCCTTATCAGGACAAGTGCTCCGCTTGTAGGCAGGGGTCTTCCTCTTCCTGTTATCAGTTCAGGGCAAGATACCTTCCCTAGTTTCTATCTATATACGGAGCTGTTCATCTGGTATCTTACCTCCCACGCTGTTAGCCATGCTGGAGCAGATCCTCACCTACCCGGTAGGTTGACACAGTGGTTCCACATCCACAGTCCTTACACAAAAATAAAATTACTATAATACGGCCTCCTATGTACAAGAATATAACTGCTATAATACTGCTCCCCTATGTACAAGAATATAACTACTATAATACTGTCCTCTGTGTACAAGAATATAACTACTATAATACGGCCTCCCATGTACAAGAATATAACTACTATAATACTGCCTCCCATGTACAAGAATATAACTACTATAATATTACTGTTACAGTACTAGTGGGGTGCATAGGTACGCATAGCGTGGGGCTCCCTGACTCTCACCCATGCCAATGTCCCTTCCCGGAGATAGCCCCGAAGGTGGACATGTCCAGGCCACCAACTCTGACCCTACGCTGCCTAGTGGCAAGACAGGAAGGAACCGCCGTACCTATGCTGGTAACTACTCACTAGTACTGACAGGCTAGGCAGATGGAATAACCAACAGGAAAGAACACCACAGAACACAGGCAGAGCTGGTTCGGGACAGGGTAACTTCTACTGGAGCAGGACCAAGGTCAAACACACAGAGAACGAAACGAATAACTGGCAACTGCTATCAGCAGCTGCCAGACTATATTCAGGAGTCTCCGACCCTAGGGCGGAGACCAATCAAGCCGGCTGACCGGAGCTCCTAGCCAGCCACTACGGCTCACAGAAATAGAGCGCGCGTGCTTGTCATAGCAAGCGGCCGCGTGTGCCACATGCCGAGACCGCACACAGGAGCATGGCGCCGCTGCTCACCAACCCAAACAAGGGCGCAACGTCATCCCAGGACGCCGTGGCGAACCGCACCACTGCCACCCAGGGTCCCTGACCGGCCTCATGGTAACAATTACCTTCTATGTACAAGAATATAACTACTATAATACTGCCCCTATGTATAAGAATATAACTACTATAATACTGCCCCTATGTAGAAGAATAAAACTACTACCCTGTTTCCCCGAAAATAAGACGCGTCTTATATTAATTTTTGCTCCGAAATATGCGCTACGTCTTATTTTTAGGGGGTGTCTTATTTCGCCGTGGCAAATCCGTCTGTGGCCGCTAATCCCTCAAATGGCCAGCTTTGTGGACGAAATTTCTCAGAAATCTCGTCCACATGGGACAGCAAATCTGCCACGGCAAAGCTGGGAGAAGCCGGTGTTGTGGTGCGGATTCACCGGCCACAGAAATGGAAAAGCGTGCAGCCAGGTCGCTTAAAAACAAGCGGCTGAGTGCCGTGGGTTTTGAAGCAGCGCTTTCCCGGCGGAAATCTCGCTGTTTATCGCTGTGGCCAAACTGCGAGATTTCCGCTGGAAATACGCTCTGTGAGAACCCAGCCTTAAGAATCACACACAGGTTGCCTGACTCACACACAGAGCCATAAAAAAACAAGGGCTGTAAAGTACCTGTCTGCAGACAGAAGTTCCTGTACCACTTGTAAGCAGGGATGGTATTGCAGCTTCCGGCCACCAGGGGGAGCTCATCACAGCAGACATGTACAGCAGGAACAGAACGTACAGTATGGACTTTTCCAGCCAGCAAGGGGAGCTCACAACAGCACACTCATACAGCACAGCAGGGACAGGATAACAGCAGACTGTCTGCAGATCTACCTATACATCTGGAGGTAGGAGACAATGGGGATGGCAGCAGGGGACAGGCCTCTTGACTTGCCTGCACACTTTACTATGCTTTACTATCGGGGGGGTGCCTTATATTTAGGACTTCTGCAAATTTCAGGGGGTGTCTTATTTTCAGGGGGTGCCTTATTTTTGGGGAAACACGATATAATACTGTACTCTATGTACAAGAATAAAACTAATATTATACTGCTTCTATGTACAAGAATATAACTACTATAATACTGCCCCCTGTGTACAAGAATATAACTACTATAATTCTGCTCCTATCTACAAAAATATAACTACTATAATACTGCTCCTATGTACAAGAATATAACTACTAGAATACTGCCCCTATGTACAAATATATAACTACTATAATACTGTCCCCTGTGTACAAGAATATAACTACTATAATACTCCCTCCTATGTACAATAATCTATCTACCATAATACTGCTCCTATGTACAAGAATATAACTACTATAATACTGCTCCTATGTACAAGAATATAACTGCTATAATACTGCCTCCTATGTACAAGAATATAACTACTATGATACTGCCCCCTATGTACAAGAATATAACTACTATGATACTGCCCCCTATGTACAAGAATATAACTACTATAATACTGCTCCCTATGTACAAGAATATAACTACTATTATACTGCCTCCTATGTACAAGAATATAACTACTACAGTACTGCCTCCTATGTACAAGAATATAACTACTATAATACTGTCCCTATGTACAAGAATATAACTACAATAGTACTGTCCCCTATGTACAGGAATATAACTACTATAATACTGCCCCTATGTACAAGAATATAACTACTATAATACGGCCCCCTATCTACAAGAATATAACTACTATAATACTGCCCCTATGTACAAGAATATAACTACTATAATACTGCCTCCTATGTACAAGAATATAACTACTATAATACTGCCCCCTATGTACAAGAATATATCTATTATAATACTACCCCCTATGTACAATAATATAACTACTATAATACTGCTCCCTATGTACAAGAATATAACTACTACAATACTGCTCCCTATGTACAAGAATATAACTACTACAATACTGCCCCCTATGTACAAGAATATAACTACAATAATACTGCCACCTATATACAAGAATATAACTACCATAATACTGCCTCCTATGTACAAGAATATAACTACTATAATACTGCCTCCTATGTACAAGAATATATCTACTATAATACTGCTCCCTATGTACAAGAATATAACTACTATGATACTGCCCCCTATGTACAAGAATATAACTACTATAATACTGCTCCCTATGTACAAGAATATAACTACTATTATACTGCCTCCTATGTACAAGAATATAACTACTACAGTACTGCCTCCTATGTACAAGAATATAACTACTATAATACTGTCCCTATGTACAAGAATATAACTACAATAGTACTGTCCCCTATGTACAGGAATATAACTACTATAATACTGCCCCTATGTACAAGAATATAACTACTATAATACGGCCCCCTATCTACAAGAATATAACTACTATAATACTGCCCCTATGTACAAGAATATAACTACTATAATACTGCCTCCTATGTACAAGAATATAACTACTATAATACTGCCCCCTATGTACAAGAATATATCTATTATAATACTACCCCCTATGTACAATAATATAACTACTATAATACTGCTCCCTATGTACAAGAATATAACTACTACAATACTGCTCCCTATGTACAAGAATATAACTACTACAATACTGCCCCCTATGTACAAGAATATAACTACAATAATACTGCCACCTATATACAAGAATATAACTACCATAATACTGCCTCCTATGTACAAGAATATAACTACTATAATACTGCCTCCTATGTACAAGAATATATCTACTATAATACTGCTCCTATGTACAAGAATATAACTACAATAATACTGCCACCTATATACAAGAATATAACTACCATAATACTCCCCTCTCTGTACCCAATTATGTACCTATGTGGTTTAGTACATAAGGTAGGGGGGTCTCTTTTACTTAAGCCCCAGCCTCTCTTTAGACAGGAATGTTCGGGATTTGTTCTCGCTCAGCCAGCAATAAAAACATGACAGATCTCCATGGCCAGGCACCTGTGCAAAGAAATATTCTGCTGAGTCGGGAATATTCTGATTTGTGAGCATTTTTTAGGCCAACTATTTGTTTTGTAAATTAAATCCTTCAGGGTTGAATCCGCCAAGAGAAGAAAAGATCACAGCATCAAAAACATGGGCAAAACTTGAATAATCTGGCTCAGGAAGCTGCCAGATGAAGCAGAAAACTCTGCAGCACTGTGAACGAGAGATTAATAAAGTGTTGAGCGTCAGATCCAGTGACACATCCTGCGGGGGTCACCTGTCAGCACCAGCTCCTACATACAGAAAAAAGGGTAAGGGGGATTCGGATTTAGCTATAAGACTGAATCCAGAAGATGAGAAGACACAGGATGACACAAACATCGGAGGGAACTCATCAAAACTGGTGTAAAAAAAAGGCGGGAAAAGGCAAACCTTGTTTTTTTTTACCAAAATCCATACATTCACTCCAGCTTGGAGACTATTGATCTTCCCTTGCTCCGATAGCTGGAGCAGCAGGTTACAGGAGAAGACCACATGTAGAACAGTTTGCAGTTCATGATTGACCTGCAGATTGCCGTGCAGCTCGTCTGATCAGATGTGAAAAGCGGAGAGATCAAAGATGCAACGTCTACAGGGAGATTCGCAGCCTTTGTGGCATCAGAAAATTAGGAGAACATCCATGTCTTTACGCAGTGGCCAAGTCTCTCTGCACCCAAGGAAATTGCACCTCTAGCCAACCCCCAGCAGCACTTCACTTTGGCAGCCGGTTTGTTTAAAGCATACAGATGTAGCAAGAATTAATTTCATGGTTAAAGGCCCATTTAGACCCAATGACTCTCGCTCAAAAATTGCTCAAATCGCTGTCTTTTGAGCGAGAATCTTTGTGTCTAACTGCATCGATATCGTACAGCTTTCGTTAACGAGTCATTCATCGTTCTCTTTCAGGAAGCTGAGAGAGAACGATGCGCCTTATCAGTGCCGCACACTGAGTTCTCAGCAGAATACCACTGATACTATTGTTTCAGCTGGTATCCTACTCAGAGAACACAGCAGAAGTATGCAGAAGACAAGCGGTCCAGCTGTGTTCTGTATACCCCGCTCGGAACGCTCAGCTGTATACCAGCTGTGCGCTCCATGAACACAGCAGGAGAATGCAGAAGACAGCGCTCCAGCTGTGTTCTACATACCCCACTGGTATACAGCTGAGCGCTTCAAGAAGACAATAGCTGTATACAGAAGACTAGCGGCCTTGCTTGTCTTCTGCATACCCCATTCTGTGCTCTCAACTGTACACCAGCTGAGCGCTCCGAGAAGACAACAGCTGTATACAGAAGATAGTGGTCCCGCTTGTCTTCTGCATACAGCGTGAGCCTTCATTTACACACTTACACAAAGTGAACGCTCAAAACTGTCACTCAAACTGCCGTTTGAGCGAATTTTGAGCGATCATCTTGCCGTGTAAATGCACACAACGATTATCACTCAAAAGATGTCCTTTGAGCGAGAATCGTTGTGTCTAAATGGGCCTTAACGCATTACGATAACTATAGTACAGGGTGCCCTAATTATGGAGACACCTGAACAAATAGAAACCTGTGGTTAGGAATGCTGTCCTGTGTGTGGCATGTTGCTAAAGGGACGGGGGCACATCTGGGAGTGGCGGTGTCCAACGTGGCAGCCATTTTGAAAGTTGTCATCTTGGAACCAAGTCAATACTTGCAAATGGAAGAGGGTGCATGTGATACATGTATCTGGTAGAGAATTGGATAAGGCATCCAAATCAGTGCTTAACGATCATGCACCTTTATTCCTGGCAATGTTACTCATTTGTCTGTGACATGGAACTCTATGGTGATCCACTAAAGAAAGTTTAATGTATAAGGGTGAAGTCATAATGGTCAATTAATAGGCAAAGGTCAAAATGAAAAATATATAAACTGGGGTTTTCTCGCAATGCCTAAAGAGACCAATTGTTTAGGCATCCTCCATGCGAGGGGATGTCTAATATAGCAGGTAATGACTGGTGATTGGTGGGGGACAAGATTAGGGAGTGCGGCCTCATCCATAAAGAAAGGGGACGGAAGCAAGCAAGCCCTATGGGCAGAGGCCTGAGGGCAAGCAGAGGGCAGAGGAGTGGTGTGCAAGGTGTGTAAGTTGGTGGAGTCTGACTGCAACCCCAGAAGCAGGTGAGCATATGTGATGAGCCGTGACAACACTATTCACTTGCAGTGTAAGGCCTCCATCACACAGGTGTTTGCAGAAATGCAGCTTTTTCAATGCTGCATTTACTGCGGTTTCAGCAGCCTTGTCATGCATTCTTGACGTTTTGGCTGCGTTTTCGGCACAGCTGAAAACGCAGCCAAGGATGCTGAAAAAAATATATGTCAATAGTCACCTAGCTGGCGCCGTCTAGGTCCCTGTCACTGCTCTCCGAAGCTCCCACCACTTGTCATCACCAATAGAGAATCTTTTGCTAGTGACAGGGATTGAAGACTCCACCTCCAGCAAGAGATTGCTCTGATTGGCTGAGCCTGCTGAGTGTCAGCGGGCTCAGCCAATCACAGCTAGTACTGGATGCACCAACCACAGCCATGCATTGAATGGATGTGATTGGTTCCTTGAGCACTAGTTGAGCCAATCAGAGCCAGCGCACAAGGATGAACCAATCAGAGCAATCTCTTGCTGGAGGCGAGCTCTTCAAATCCCGTCACTAGCAAAAAATGCCCTGTCGGAAATGACAAGTGGCTGGCAGCCTGCCTGGAGCTCCAGATAGCAACTGGAGAGCCCGGACGGCGGCAGCAGGTAAGTATTCATCTTTTTAGGTCATGCAGCTAGTGCTTGCGTTTAGCACTGCCAAAAATGTGGTACCAAGTTGTGCCACGCTTTCAGCAGCTCTGAAACCGCTGCCCATTCATTTCGATGGGTGACACAAGGCCGAAACCGGTAGAACATGCATCGCTGTCAAAGCGCCGCGTTAAAGACGCTGCGTTTTGACGCTTGTGTGAGCAGCCCCATTGAAATGAATGGGAGCGTTGTACAGCATATAGCGCAGCGCTGAAAAGGCAGCACTAAATGCTGTTCAAAAATCGCCTGTGTGAGGGAGGCCTAAGAAATCCACAGCGGAATACAGTAATGATGCGGATTTAGAAATCCACAGTGTTCTATGATGGCAAACTTGATGAAAGAGTTTAAGAAGGGCCTGGATGCCTTTCTTGAATGATACAATATGACATTAGTAACTTTCGAAGGGTCGGTGATCCAGGGATTATTTTGATTGCCAGATTGGAGTCATTAAGGATTTTTTTCCCTTAAATGGGGAAAATTGCCTTCCTTTGGATCAACATTGGGGAGTAACAGGCTGAACTGGATGGACATATGTCTTTTTTTGTCCTAACACGCTATGTTACTATATGAGTTGCCGAAATGCTGCGGAGTTTCACCACAGAATTCATTCTTTGCAATGTACTGAGTAAATTCCACTGGCAAAATCCAAACAAGAATTTTTTTGCAGAATTTTTTCACAATGTGTCGCCATACCCTAATGGTTGCATGGCTCTCTTAGGACTGGCAAGATCCTTCTACTTGTAACAATGTGAATGGTGCTACTCTCCTGTGTCGGAGGGTACATTTCCTAGAGCTTTTACTACTTTTTGCTCATTCCATTTTTTGACGCTGCTAGTCTGAAGAATGTCTGGGATCAGACCAAAAGGTTAATTTGATATTTGTGGACCGTCTTTGGTACTTGATCATTACTTTCTCAGTGCTGGGTTCTCCTTGTAAGGAATGCTTCAATGGGTGATAAAGGCGAAATCCCATTAAGTAACACATGTGCTTGGTGACAACTCTTATGCAAGTTGTACCAGTGGCTACCCAACTTTCCCAAAAACAGATATAACCAAAGTATGGATTAAACGAGCATTAATAGGATTCATATGGGAAGACAGCTCAATGACTAGTATTTACAGTTGAGTTTTTAATAATTATTTTAGGCATACATATTCATACAATTGTATTTTTTGTAGAGTTCTTGCAAAATAGTGAGTAGAAAACCTTTGACATGTTCCGACTTTAGGCAAAATGGTCAACACAGGCCAAGAATACGCGAGTGTGACCACACCAGTATCTCAGATTTTTAGCATTTCTAGAGACCTGTTCACAAAGTGTCCTGTAGATGGCGATGTTACGCTCTGTGACAATCTGATAACGGATCCTGTGAAATATCACGGATTCACTTGCCTGGCCATTATACTGTCAATTTACCTTTGGATATGGCTGAATGAAATCCATGTCACACGAAGAAAACTATCGTAGTACGCCGGAGACAAGGTGATCAAAGTAAAGGAGTCCACATGAAGCTTTATCTGCTTGTATACCTAACGGGCACAACACCAAAAACTAATCCCACCCAGGAAATAGATATACACCGATGCAAATCACTGTAAGGTAAAGAGAGCCGTGTGGAAAGAGTATATTGTGCTATGTGATTAGTGAGTGCAGCTTCGGAGTATAATACCACCTTCACATGTGGCATATTTTCTGTGGGTTTTCCATATTGGGAACCCTGCAGCAAATCCACAAATAAATAGTGCAAATTTTACAGTGTTTTTAATTGCAGATCTCTTGCGGGATTTAAGCCTTGAATTTCAAGGGTTGAATTCCGCAGAAGTAGTTTAGAATTTACCACCCTGTTGGGCTGGTGTACAGCTAGTGTAGAAGATGTGATACAGGTGGGCATGGAGGCTCTAGCACCCTGTTAGGCCTCCTCTAGCTTGGATACAAAATGTGATACACGTGGGCATGAAGGCTCTAGTACCCTGTTAGGCCTCCTCTAGCTTGGATACAAGATGTGATACAGGCAGGCATGAAGGCTCTAGTAGCCTGTTGTACTACCTCTAGCTTGGATACACAATGTGACATGGGCAGGCAAAGATCCTCTAGTACCCTGTTGGGCCTCCTCTAGCTTGGATACAAGATGTGATACGGGCGGGCATGAAGGCTCTAGTACCCTGTTAGGCCTCCTCTAGCTTTGATACAAGATGTGACACGGGCGGGCATGGAGGCTCTAGTACCCTGTTGGGCCTCCTCTAGCTTGGATACAAGATGTGATACGGGCGGGCATGAAGGCTCTAGTACCCTGTTAGGCCTCCTCTAGCTTTGATACAAGATGTGACACGGGCGGGCATGGAGGCTCTAGTACCCTGTTGGGCCTCCTCTAGCTTGGATACAAGATGTGATATGGGCGGGCATGAAGGCTCTAGTACCCTGTTAGGCCTCTTCTAGCTTTGATACAAGATGTGACACGGGCGGGCATGGAGGCTCTAGTACCCTGTTGGGCCTCCTCTAGCTTGGATACAAGATGTGATACGGGTGGACATGGAGGCTCTAGTACCCTGTTGGACTGCTTGTAGCTGGTATACAAGATGTAACACAGGTGGGTATGGAGGCTCTAGTACCCTCTTGGGCCTCCTCTAGCTTGGATACAAGATGCGACATGGGCAGGCATGGAGGCTCTAGTACCCTGTTGGGCTTCCTCTAGCTTGGATACAAGATGTGATATGGATGGGCATGGAGGCATACAGCTTCCTCATTCACAACACCACTGCAAATAGAGGTGATGGTGGGTGTCAAAGTCGGTACATGTTATGAGCGCAGTGAGACCAATGTCCTTCAGCCAAGTGCCTGGAATTGTTTCTGACAGACATAGGGGTCTGTAATGATGGTGCCACCTATCTCTGGATGGTGGACAACAAAACATTTAGGAGCTGCTCATTCTTGTCAGACGATCAGACGCTCCTCTCTACTGGTGGTCTGTTGAGGATGTCCTGAGCCGGTCACCTTGTGTGCCCTCAGGCATCCACTGGTCCCAACACCTCCTATCAGTCTGGTCAGAACAGCCCAGGTGGCGGGAAATTCGTCAATACGACCATCCAGCCTCTGAACATTCCAATCATAGAGTTTGAGAGGGTCAAATTAACTGTGTGAAATCTCTCCAATTGTGTCGTAGAGGCACCTGGTGGTCAACAAGCTCCACACAAGGGGAAGAAGAAGTCACTATATACAAGGAGCCTCTGAGAGCCTAGTTTATAGGACAAGAGTGGAACCACTTTTAGGAACTCAGGTGACAAGATTGTTCATCTAATCACACCACAACTCTCATCATCTGCATATCTGCCTGAGATGTAACTGCTGGACGAGTTTTGCAGATAAACGACGACTCCTTCTAGGGGCTTGATTTTTTATTTTTTTTTTACAAAAAGTCTACTTGATGGTTCTGACATGTCTAAAATCCTTGTCTTTCAGTTGTTTCAAATTTCCACTGTATTTGAAAGAAATATCCCAGACTAGAATGGCAGTAAAATGAAGAATAAAGATCGTGCTGTGTGTTCTGCCTGTTCCATTTAACTGGGATGCAGGAATCCAGCACCTTCTAGTGTTATTGTGCCTCCTCATAGAGAACCACCGGCATTTTACAGCTCGAGAAACAACTAGTAATAAAATGTAAGCGGGGGTTGTGTTGCCATGCTGGGTAGAGAATGTAATAGAAAGAACTTTACAACCTGCTATTTGTACCAGTACAGGTGGCATCAGATCCGATTTAGAAAATTAAAAGGAACCAGTCCCCTGCTGCAATAATCTGTGCTTGCTGAATAGATAAAGAAATTCTACATGCATCTGAATTGCAGGATAGAGGCTACTAGATAGAGCCTATTATATCGTAATCTGGCGGGATGATGATGATTATGGCTTTAAAAACACAACAATTAATTATTTAAAGGGCCAGTCCATAATGGATTGTAACATCAGCGACTTGATAAGCATTCCCGAATGACAATTTAACAAATAGGTTTGAAAATTGAACCCTTATAGTTTAATTCTACAGACAACTCCCACTATGCATTAGGATCGGGAACACATTTTTTGTTCTGCCTATTCTGTAAGGAACGTGCTGCATTGCTCATTGTCACCCCCTGCCTTGTAAAACACTTTGTATTGCCAGCAAAGTGTGGGAAGGCCACTGTAAGATGAACTTATTTAATAAGCTGCCAAGCTACAACTGCAGCAAACCTAAAGCTGTGAAAAGTATTAGACTGTCCATGCTTACAGATGTGACCATCTACTGACAGCAAGCAGAGATCTTGAATAGGATGAGAAATTGAAGCACAAAATGTATTTGAACGTTACAAACTTTTTCATTATATTCATTTAGTTTTACATAAAATCGCTTAATCTGTAACAATTTAGAAAGAAATGCTGAGACCTGTAGTTCCACGTGTTCAGACTCAGACTCTGTCAAATTCCAAATCACATACCAATAGTGACTTCCAGTGTAAGACTTTACTACATGGCAGTCTGTTCCATCAGTGAGAACATGTCACTGTGAAAACAATTAACGTTCCTTCCATGAGATGTAGCATAAAAGTAAGAAGCAGCAATCTGAATCAGCGATTGTAAGAAGGTGGAAGAATCCAGTAAGTGATTTTGTGTCTGTGATTCAGATGAAGAGCTTACAAGGAGCAGCTCCGTGAAAGTAATGTTCCCATTAATAAAAGTCTGTGCGCTCGTTCCACTCAGCTTTTCATTGCCTACGTTCCACAGCTAATCTCCCAGGTAGACTAACTCCTCATTGCGGCAGCTATTGTCCTGCGGGAGGTCATTCTGATTCTGTTCTACGAAATTTAGTAGTAGTGGAACATTTTATTCCATAATATTGTAGAACATGAGATTAAAGGCAATGTTCATCTGTCACATACGCACTTTTCCAGCCCATGACATAGGTGCAGCTACAAGAGCTTAATCTAGGTTTACTCAATATTATGCTCAAGTTCTACTCAGGTTGCAAACTGGGAATAAATCACACCCCAACACAGCTCATACACCCCCAAATAAATGCTGCCACCACTTCTGGTACCAGAAAGGGTCAGAAGTGCCAAATATGCTTCAGCAGTCCAAGGGTTGGCACTATGGAAGGCTGTAGGTTCAGAACAACAGGGACGAAGCTTCTTAAAGTTTTAAGATTTAATACAAAATAATGCAGTGCTTACAAGAAGATAAAACAAAAGGACATACAAATAAAAGCAAATAGGTATAAAGTAAAAGGGTGAAAATGCAGAAGACCTAAACTTACAGTCTGCAGTCTTTGTTTCCCAAAGGCTAGAAAGAACAAGGGGAAACATCTCAGTGTTGGCTGGCCTCTCAAAGTGTGCAAATATTTCTATTGTCAAACATATGTTTTATATTTCTAGTCCTTAACACCACAGGGTGTACATTTACATCCTGGGTGTGCGGGGTTCATATGGAGCTGGATCGTCAACTAATCCCAATCCATACGAGGTGGGTGCCAGCTGTCTAATAGGAGACACTCGCTCGCAACAGCCATGTTCAGCACTAATGCTGATTGTGCTTGTTAACCCTCTAAATGCCCCAATTGCTGTTCAGGAGTTCTGAATGGCCCCCCACATGATGCAATTGCGGGGTGCTGTTTGGTTGCCATGGCATCCAGGGGCCCTTTGAAGGTTCCCAGTGCTGTCATGAATACATTTGGTATATTGTAATGCTGTGGAATGACGCTTTCTAAATGTACAAGAAGGGCAACTAAAAAAAACAAACAGATAAGTGCATAATTTTTTTCTGCAGGGACTTCGTAAGATACATAACTCAGGCTCCAGAACTGCCCAATAGTATATTAGGCAAATTCCTTGTTTAAGACTGAACAGTAAGGTAATGAAGGGGTAAATACAATTATTCAACAGTCTATCTGCCTTTTCTTTTTAAACTTGTCACAGAGCAGATTTGGGTGATAAGTGATCTTGGACAGTTCAAAGACCTTTCAGGATAAAACCAAGTTAACCCCGTGGATACCAAATATATAATCAGGTTACCTTTTCACCACATTATAATACTTCGGAGCTGTACTCACTATTCTGCTAGTGAAATTACTGTGTGCATACATTACTTAGCTTGTACTGATTTTGAGTTGCAGCTTGTATTATGCATTATTAGAGTTGCACTCAAGATTCTGCCGGTTGTTATTGAAAACAATCAGCAGGCTTATTGGAAGACGGACCCCTAGTTTAGTTGGGTTTGTATAATCCAGGGTGCAGCTAGGTTTTCCAAGATCTGATTACTCCATAGTGCTTGGTGTAAAAATGACACAGTCCATATGATATTCATCAGAACAAGCCCCATGCGCACTGAGCAGGAAGGTTATGATGGGAATTCCACCTCTAGAACCTGAAGCTTTGGACTTTAAACCTAGAACAGGAAATATCTGTTGTCATCCTGCAACACTCTTTATACAAGCTCCTGGAATGGTCATGTAGACACTGGGCAGAGCAACCTTCTCCACGCAAACCTCTTTATAGTCAACTGGAATATTAAAGGGATATGGCTTGCTAAAAGGGTCAGGGCTAAGTTTTGCTTATTGAAGACCCGGCAATTACATGTACATAAATCCCAGAATCAATAGTTAAAGGGATTGTACAGAATTAAACATAGTTTATATTTCTTCTAAAAAGAGAACCACGCCTCTAATGGGTTGAGTGCGGTATTGCAGCTCAAAGCCATTCATTTCAATAGGGCTGAGTTGCAATACCAGACACAATCTGTGGACAGGCATAGTGGCAGAGCTGTGATGGATCAGGTATAACAATTCCTGATTATCTGGCCTTTGTAGGTTCTAAATGTAAAGCCGGAGGAAGAGGTGAACAGCAGCCTCACAGTAAAAGCAACATTAAAGGTCTTGAGAAATTAAAACAAAGGGCAGCGCCACAGAAGTATAAATTAAAATAAAAAAGAAACTCCAGAGTGAATGCGACTTACCTGATGTGACGGATCTACCCTGGGTAAGGGCAGACCACCACACCTGAAGTGCAAAGTGGTTTATCAGCAGAATAAATTAGGTAGGTCAAGAAAATCCTTCATTGCTTAGGAATCCATGGATAGAGAGTGTCAGGCATAACTTGAAGCTTCTGGACCCTAACGCAAAACCTGTAACAGGGCCCCCAACTGTAATGCTTCATTCATAGTACTGGGCTTACTATATGGAGAAGAGAGGCCTTATGGGCCCCTAAGGCTCCTGGGCCCGGGTGCAACCGCATCCCCTGCACCCTCTATAGTTACGCCCCTGGTCCGCAGGATATTTGAAATTATATCTCTGTTGCGTATGGAATTAGAATCAGAAGTAGAAAATAACACATCTGGGCTTGAAAAAGGAGGCATTAGGTTCCTCCAAAACATGTTGTACCTCTACAACTGTAATCTTTTTTTATTTTTATGTTTCTTATTATATACTATTAGAGGATTTATAGTAAATTAGTCCTCACTGTGGATCTGGACTCTTGAGACGTCATGGACAGATTGGTGGATCTAGAGAAAGGGGGTGTTCTCGTTGGAGACCCCATTGTAAAGTGTACTAAATTTTAATTTCTAATAGTTGTAAACCTTGGAGCGCCAGGTCTTATTTTCTTTTTCCGATTTTAATACTTAAGAGTTCTTGGCGGTACAAATGGAATATTCAGGAAACAAATGAAAACATTTGTGCCATTTAGCTAATAGAAGTGATGAAAGAATTTCTCATAGTTATATCCAGTGTATTCATGAGGTGAGGGGAGGGCTCACAGTTATTCCCTGCCCCTGAGGCCAATGATTGACATTGCTATATGGTATTACCATGTACACTCTGCAGCCTTGAAGGTGGGGAGTGGAGGGGCAGCACACTCCTCATAAATACATGATACTAAGAGCCTGCTGTATTCTTTCATTACAATTAGCCAAACAGCATAAAATTAGGAGTATGGACCAGTAGCATTGTTATGTTGACCATACATAGGACAGAATATTAAGATATTAATATTAAGAATAGTTCGCTTGAAGATGCCTGATGACCGGACTTGTATAATATACAACACAGAAGGCCCTAGGATGATTTAGTGAATCCTGCAGTTAGCATGGAGTTGGACCAGATGACCCTGGAGGTCCCTTCCAACTCTACCAGTCTATGATTCTATGTGTCCTGTATTCGTGTAATAAATGGCTGAAGGGGTCTTGGTAGATTAGACTGCTAAAAAAGAAATCCCCAGATAGTTGAAATAGCGGCAGATCAACAGAGGAGCCACTTCCCCGCAGTAGCAGCGAAACAGATTATTGCTTAATCACTTGCAAAATGTCTTAATTTCCTCTACCCCAGGGCACCGAAGCTGATGGATACAGAAAGGAAAACATTTTGTGCCAAGAAATAGTGATTCTCCCCCCTTTGAGTATTTTCGTAATCTGTTTACACGGATCTCGTCTTGAGAGCTCCCACGCGCACTGTTAGTCCTCGATTTAATATTACCAACAAACACACCATCTGGAAGGAGATGACTTGAGTCACATCTGGAGTCGTTAATATACAGTAATGGCCACCTTTAATGGACGGTTCATGCCATGCCAGAAGCACAATACAGGACTGTAAATCTACACCATTATGGTACAACCGGATGGGAAGGCTGCCACATGATACACTCATTGTAAACACCTAGGAGGAGTTGTCGGAATCTAATGAAATTTTCTGACAATCTGTGCTATTGTCAAGTAATTACAGTATCAGAGCAAAAGGATAGTTTATTGTGGAAAACTCAACACCTGAAGGGAAGCTCTAGTACCCTGTTGTACCGCCTCTAGCTTGGATACAAGATGTGATACAGGTGGGTAAGGAGGCTCTAGTATCCTGTTGTACCACCTCTAGCTTGGATACAAGATGTGATATGTGTGGGCATGGAAGCTCTAGTATTCCGTTGTACCTCCTCTAGCTTGGATACAAGATGTGATAAAGGTGGGCATGGAGGCTCTAGTACCCTGTTGTACCGCCTCTAGCTTGGATACAAGATGTGATACAGGTGGGTAAGGAGGCTCTAGTATCCTGTTGTACCGCCTCTAGCTTGGATACACGATGTGATATGTGTGGGCATGGAAGCTCTAGCACCCTGTTGTACCACCTCTAGCTTGGATACAAGATGTGATACAGGCAGGCATGGAGGCTTTAGTACCTTGTTGTACTGCCTCTAGCTTGGATACAAGATGTGATACAGGTGGGCATGGAGGCTCTAGTACCCTGTTGTACCATCTCTAGCTTGGATACAAGATGTGATATGGGAAGGCATGGAGGCTTTAGTACCCTCTTGCACTGCCTCTAGCTTGGATGTTCTGCATGTTATCCTGCAGCATAGAGCGGTCCACACTTGCTATAATTCGACCTCCAGATTGTACAAACTCATAGGCTGTCAAAGTTAGCATCCCAGATGGTCCCATACATATTCTACTGGTGATAAATCTGGTGACCAGACAGGCCAAGGATGTCTGACAATGTTGGAGACATTCCTGTGACCCCCTTGTGTGTGCGTCCGGGCATTATCCTGTTGGTAAATGCCTCTTGGAAGCCGCCATGAGAGGAACACATGTGGTTGCAGGATGTCCTGAACATATCGCTGAGCTGTCATTGTCCTGCATACCCCTACTGGGGGTGACCATTTGCAGCAAAGGCAGGATTGAGGCGCTGACCCCCTAGGTCTCCAGATGCGAACACGGCCATCATCAGTGCCTAAACTAACCCTGGATTAATTGCTGAAGACAACCACTCCATAGCAGTGCAGTTTTGTTGTTCATGACGCCATTACAAATTGAGGCGATGGTGGGTGTCAAAGGTAGTACATGTAATGGGTGTCATGAGATCAAATGTCCTTGACCCAAGCACCTGGAAATGGTTCTAACAGACACAGGGGTGTAACAATGGCGCCGCCTGTCTCTGGATGGTGGACAATGAAACAATTGAAGCTGCTCATGCTTGTCAGACCATCAGACAATCCTCTATACTGGTGGTCTGTGTGGGCGTCCTGAGCCCGGTCGCCTTGTTTGTGTGCCCTCACTCATGCACTTGTCGGTCCTCACACCTCCTGACAGTCTGGTCAGAATGGCCCAGGTAGCGGGCAATACGACTTGCCATCCAGCTTTTCACATTCCAATTATGCGCCCCATTCAAATTCTGTTAGCAGGATGAAATCTCTTTGATTACATCATAGAGGCGTCTAGTGGTCAACAAGCTCTACACAAGGGGAAAAAGAGTCCACTATACACAAGTAACCTCTGAGAGCCTTTTTATAAGTCAAAGGTATAACTAATTTAGGGCCTCAGGTGAGAAGACCGTTCATCTAATCACACCCCAAATCTAATTGTTTGCATATCTGCCTGCGATGTAACTGCATGCCGAGTTTTGCAGCAAAAACGACAACTCCTTCTTGGGGCTTGATTGATTTTGACAAAGAGTGTAGATTAAAGGTGTTGTACAGGATTAGAAAAATATGGCTGCTTTCTTCCAAAACCAACAAGTGGGTGTGTGGCATTGCAGCTGAGTCACATTTATTTTAATGGACCTAAGGTGCACTGCCAAAAACAACCATGGATAAGTGTTACACAGTTTCTGTAAGGAAATCTCTGAAAAGTACAGAAGTGATTTAGAAGCTTTACCACGTGCCCTGTATTTCACTAAAAACAAAACAGGCGGCCCTATAGCAAAACTCTAAAGGGACCCTACGAGCAGTGATTGGTTATAACTATCATGGTCACTTCTCTGACCATTCCATTACTTTGAATTTCAATCCTCTGCATTTCATGATCCACTGCCTGCTCTGCATCTCCGTCTGCCCCTCACCGCTGACGTTCCATTAGTAGTGGATAGTAGCCCGCTCCATTGCTGGGCTCCATAATAGCTGTTATCCTGGTTGTCACGCTCATGCGTCTGACTGTTACTATTTCCAAGAAAACAATTTAACAAAACGTGCTTAAAGGACATATCTACCCAAACAGTAAAACATGCTCCCCGTGTGTTGTTCTCCAAAGTTTTAAAAGAGGTATTCAGTAGAGTAAGACTTTTTCCAAGTTTTCACCCATCCGATGAACCTCCAATCCAGAGAATGGGGGACTCTTGCCCCACTATTTCTCAATGAATCCCTATAATGTTACAGCAAATGCGTGACCAGCAGCCCATTTACTGCTACGTTATGGAGATAAGTATAAGCGATTCCGCATTGAGAAATAGGGAAGCTATGGGTCCTCCGTTCTCGAGATCAATGGAGGTCCCAGTGATTAGACCTCAACAGACCCATCAGTTTTCAACCATCCAGCCGATGGGTGAAAACTTGGAAAATGTCTTACACCCTGGAATACCCCTTTAAAATGGGTTTCATATGACTTAAAATTGCTTCACAACCACTCTGTCCTCCTTATTTGCTGCAACCAATCACTGTACATGACCTTCAATAGCCAGTGATTGGTTGCAGCAATCACATGGGATGGTCAGCAGCAGCCAAGGAGGACAGATGTGTGAAAACTCTGGGCTTTCACTCTTGTTGACCTATCCTCAGGACAGGTCATCAATAGTTGATCAGCGGGGTCTGCCACTTGGAATCTCTGCCAATCAGCTGATCCAATTGCTAGACAGATTATGTTGTAGGATTCATGCAACAGTATAACACAGATTGAGCAATTGACTACAAACATCACAAACTCAAGTAGATTTGAGATGGTCAGAACAGAGATCATATGACCATCTTAGGAAATAGTTTCAGATAGAGTTTACTGCACGCTGTGTTAATATAGCGTTCAATGTATAAACAATATGCGGGGAGCTTCCACTAGCTAGCTATATTAATAAATTAGTCAGCACATAATTTTGGATATTTTCTTTTGAAATGTGGAGATTCTCTTTAGGGTATTTCATGAAACTATTATCAAGGACCTGGAAATCTGATTTCCATAAGACCTGCCCCTGAGGTGCCTCTTCCTCCTCTTCTTCCAGACAATTTTCAATTCTATGCAATGTATTAATTTTTGCCATTGCTTAAACAAGACTTGATTTGTCGCAATGTACCCGACAAGGAGGTACTGGTTCCTGTGAGGGAAACTGGCACATTTCTTGAAGATGGCCATAAATTATCTTTGAATGTAGACGAATGCAAATAACCATGTCCCGTCTTCATACCCATTTGATACAATCAAATTGAAATGTAAATTGAAGAAGGCAAAAAATATAATTGTTTGTCAAGTTGCCTTCTCTATCGGGAATATAATCTGCCGGTTTTTCATTGATTTTATAACAGAAGCACTAAAAATAATTTGAATTCCGAAATAAACTGTGTAAAAGGAGCATTGTGCTGTGTGATAGTAGTTAAGTGAGTCCGATTAACCCTTAGTACTACTCTAGGCATTGATCGCATGATGGCACAGTCTATCATTATACATATGTTTACAAACATCTAGCATATATTTTAGAATTCCATTAATCTGGCATGACCTTGAAAATGGAGGGCCTGTTGAGGTCTGGAGCATTGGAAATGTAGTTTAGGGATCTCTTATAATATAGAAAGATCTTCAGTATTCAACGTCAACAAAAACAAGGACATTTTTTTGTCTCAAAGCTGCAACACTTGTCCCAACCTGATGGCGGCGCGGTTTGTAAATTGTACAATATATAAAAGAAAGCAAATTCTCTTTTTTACATTTGGCCCAGGTGTTTCTGGCCAAACACGAGGGTATCTCTCTCTCCCTCTCTCTCGCCCCCCGCTCCCCCCTGCTCACTCCCGAAACTCACCGCTCTCCCCCGCCAGCACCCGAATCTTTTGAGACGAGCGGGCAGGTACTCGCATAAGGCGCTACTCGCTCGAGTAGTTTGCCTTAGCGAGTACGCTCGCTCATCTCTAACCATGACCCATCCGTCAGCAAAGAATTGTCCCTGGATTAAGCATTGGGACCCATCATGCCAAATATCTCCTGGCACCTACCATATTGACAGCGAGGTCCCTGGAAGCCTGCAGGACAAAGACACCGCTGGGAAGATCCTTCAACGCAATTTCCTCCATTAAAACAAACTCCAGAATTGCAGACGGCTGAAAACAAAGAACAGAATAAAGTTTTGGTTCTTAAATTATAATATGATCGCATAATATGTATAACAGTTTTTTCAATAACTACAACGGAAAAGAAGAAGACAGTAGTAAAGGCTTTACAATGAACAAGATCATTTTAGATAAGCCAACAAGCAACATCGGACTATTTTTGAGTTCCCATATATATTGTCAGAAGAACACTTTAAATCGATGGTTGAAGTGGTTTTCTGTGTATATGCAAGTAAAGCTTTAGGAATTTATACTAAAATTACAAGTTATCCCCCATTCACAGGATAGGGAATAATTTGCTGATCGGTGGGGGTCTCACCACTGAAACCCCCACCGATCCCAAAAACAGGGCTCCCGTGTCCTCCTGTCCTCTTCACTGCAGGCTTTACTGCACCCCCCGCAGTGAGGAGGAGATTGAATGGAGCAATGGTCATATGCAATCGCATGCAGCTCCATTCATTTTCAATGGGACTGCTAGGGACAGCTGAGTGCACAGATATTTCCATCAGCCCCATTGAAATGAATGGAGCGCCAACTGCACATGCTCGGCCAATGCTCCATTCACTGTTATATCATTGCGGGTGATGAGAACAGGGTGACATGAAATCCCTGTTTTCAGGATCACTGCAGGTCTCGGCGGTGAGACCCCTACCAATCAGTAGGTTATCCCCCATTTTATGGATAGGATATAACTTGTAATACTGGCATAACCCATAATCATTGTATAATGCAATGTTATATCACTTTCTAATACACTTTGTGTTATAATTATTCACCATTTACAAAACCTCTGCTTGCTGTCAGTAAATGGAAACAATCCCATTTACATGCCAAGGTGTTCAAGCTCAGCTGATAATGTCCTGCTAACACAGGTGCAGGATTTGTTACAGTGTATCAGACTACTCTAGACATCTACCGTATTTCAATAGGGTATCATTATGTGAAATTTATGAAGAATAAATATATACGTTACATACAGTAGGTTAAGAAATGGGTCCGTCAAGTCTAACCTATAATTCTTCTGTGTTGATCCAGAGCAAGGCAAAACCCTTTATGATGCAGATGAAAACTGCCCCATATTAGGAAAAATTCCTTTCAGACTCCAAATCTGGTAAATCAGAATAAATCCCTGGATCATCATCCCATCTCCAGAAATCTAGCACCCATAACGTGTCCTATTACTGTCAAAAAGGCACCCAAGTCCCTCTTGAACTTGCACAATGAATCCACTATCATCCAGTAACATCTGGTGGCTTCTAGAGGAGAACATAGCACTACATGGCGGCACGTTTCAGTAACATGAAACTAAATAGATTATGTGCACAAAAGTTTGCCGCCTTCTAGAGGTTGATCTCTTGCCAAAAAGTGGGATTACCCTTTAATTATTCTTATAGATTCTGGAACAGGGGGAGGGGCTATAACAAATTTTTATGTTGGAGTGGTCTTATGAACACCCGGTAAACCAGGAATAACATGGGATTAGGTGGTTTACGTATAATTGTGTTGGAGCTCATCATCATTGCTGTGTTGTCTGGCAGGTAGAGTAGTTAAAGGGGTTGTCCCGCGCCGAAACGGGTTTTTTTTTTTTTCAACCCCCCCCCCGTTCGGCGCGAGACAACCCCGATGCAGGGACGTACAGACAGCTTACCGGAGCGCTTACCTTGATCCCCGCGCTCCGGTGACTTCTATACTTACCTGTGAAGATGGCCGCCGGGAACCTCTTGCTTCGTGGACCGCAGCTCTTCTGTGCGGTCCACTGCCGATTCCAGCCTCCTGATTGGCTGGAATCGGCACGTGACGGGGCGGAGCTACACGGAGCCGCTCTCTGTCACGAGCGGCTCCATAGAAGAACACAGAAGACCCGGACTGCGCAAGCGCGGCTAATTTGGCCATCGGAGGCCAAAAATTAGTCGGCTCCATGGAGACGAGGACGCCAGCAACGGAGCAGGTAAGTAAAAAACTTTTTATAACTTCTGTATGGCTCATAATTAATGCACAATGTACATTACAAAGTGCATTATTATGGCCATACAGAAGTGTATAGACCCACTTGCTGCCTCGGGACAACCCCTTTAAAGTATTTTTTAAGGAGAGATGTGTAGACTCCATGAGAAGGAACCCATCCTGCAATGTATCTAACAAATCCTCTCCATCATCTGGCAGCCAACGCAATGCCCGGGAGACAGATTGCAGAATCTATGAGACGGTCTAATCCCCAGGACGTATCAGCTTGCATTACGACAATGGATGCTGTGTGCTGTTCCACTGGCAGGCTCCAAGAATTACCAGTGGATGCTTTCATTATTCTAGTTTTGCTTTCTAAATTAAACTAGATCATTTACCGTATATACCGGCGTATAAGGCGACGGGGCGTATAAGACGACCCCCCAACTGTCACCTTATACGCCGGTATACAGTGGAGAAAAAAAAATAAATTCATTACTCACCTCCCACGGTGTTCTGTCGCGCTCCGGCAGGATGTCGCTCGCTCCTCGTCCCCGGCGCAGCATAGCTTTCTGAATGCGGGGCTTGAAATCCCCGCTTCCAGAAAGCTAATACACACGCCGGCAGCCATGACATCATTGAATGGCTGTGATTGGCTAAGGCGCACGTGGCTTCAGCCAATCACACTATTCAATGACATCATTGAATGGGTGTGATTGCTAACACGTGCGCCTTCAGCCAATCACAGCCATTCAATGCTGTCATGGCTGCCGGCGTGTGTATTAGCTTTCTGGAAGCGGGGATTTCAAGCCCCGCATTCAGAAAGCTATGCTGCGCCGGGGACGAGGAGCGAGCGACAGCCTGCCGGAGCGAGTGACATCCTGCCGGAGCGCGACAGAACGCCGGGGGAGGTGAGTAATAAATTATTTTTTTTTACACTTTTTTTTTTTTTGTATTACCGGCGCATAAGACGACCCCCGACTGCAGAGCAGATTTTTCGGGGTTCAAAAGTCGTCTTATACGCCGGTATATACGGTAGGTTTTATTTTATTTTTTTGCAGCCCATACATTTCCTTAGCCACTAGTCAGAAACAAAGATACAAATACACTCATTGTCAAAAAACAATCTCTCCCAAAGAAGGAGTTGTCACAAACGAATTAAACTGCAAAAGTGTCTTGTCATTCTGTTATGTGTATTGCACAGCTGCAGCAAGTGAGGAGTTAAGTGTTTGCATGAGCCTGGGAGATGCTTGCAATGTATCAATTTGTCTTGTCACGTGGTAGGAGTGAGGACATAAATAAGAGTGTCTGAGAGCGGGAAAGGAAGATTCTCCTGGGTTCCTGTGAGAGAGTGCCAGCCACATGGGGGTACCTTCAAGTCTCATGTGGTGAGGAATGGAGAAGGGAGAGCAGTTTTTGTTTGCCTGTGTTACAGCAACCATGGCATAGTGAGTCCCTAGAGAGAGAGAGCATGAGCAAGAGAAGGTGAATCTAGCAAGGCCTAGTGCAGAGGTTCTCTTTATTCATCTTTTCCTACGCGGCCGTCCTGAAGTCTGGGATCACCGTGTAGAGGTACACCCATTTGCTTTTCAAATCCGGACGTCCTGAAGTCTGGGATCAACAGGTGGAGGTACTCTCAAATCTGTCTAATATCTGCACTGCAAATCATTGTCATTTGTGCCTTGTATACAAGAAGTTGTTCCAGTAAAGTTTTTGTCAGGCCCTGACCATTCCCAGGGACCTGAGGTACGTTACTCTTGTCTGCGGCTCCATTATTTACCACCAAGGGTCATACCGGTGGGTAACGGAATGGTTGTGTCACCCGTGACATATGCTATTCCTGTTATATAGTTTATTGTGCATCCCTATCCTAGGGGTGTCCAGAAGAAGCCAGCGCTGTTCTGTCCGAGGCTACGTGTGTCCCTCCTGGGAGGGAGCCTGGTAAGTGCCACCGTGACAAGCGACCACTCTACCCATCCAGCTCCTCAACGTGTGCCTTGTGTCTGGGACGCTGCAATTGTAATGTTGTTAAAAGGGATTACAATATCAGAGCCAAAGGATAATTTATTGTGGTACACTGAACACTTGAAGTAAGTCTCTAGTACCCTGTTGTATCACCTCTAGCTTGGATACAGGATGTGATATGGGTGGGCATGGAGGCTCTAGTACCCTGTTGTACCACCTCTAGTTTGGATACAATATATGATACTGGCGGGCATGGAGGCTCTAGTACCCTGTTGTACTGCTTCTAGCTTGGATACAAGATGTGATACAGGTGGGCATGGAGGCTCTAGTACCTTGGTGTACTGCCTCTAGCTTGGATGCAAAATGTGATACGGGAGGGCATAGAGGATCTGGTACCATGTTGTTTTGCCTCCAGCTTGGATACAAGATGTGATAAGGGTGGGTGGAATGTACTCAACATATGGCTGAGCTGTCATTGTCCATAGTACCACTACTATGGGTAACTGACAGTTGCATGTGATGCCCCCAGACCTTCACACCAGCAGGGGTCAGTGTGCCACTCCACAGCAAAGGCAGGATTGAGATGCTCACCCCGAGGTCTCCATACACAAAAACGACTGTCCTCACTGCCCAAATTAAACCTGGATTCGTCGCTGAAGACAACCCGGTTCCACTTCGTAGCAGTCCAGTTTTGCTATTCATGACACCACTGCAAACAGAAGCAATAGTGAATGGGTGTCAAAGGCAGTTCATGTAATGGGTCCCATGAGACCAAATGTCTTTCAGCCAGGCACCTGGAAATGGTTCTGACAGAGACAGGGGCTTGTAATAATGGCGCCACCTGTCTCTGGATGGCGGACAACAAAGTAGGTAGAGCTGCTCATGATTGTCACACAATGAAGATGATCCTCTCTACTGGCGGACTGTCATAGTTGTCCTGAGCCCGGTCGCCTTGTTTGTGCCCTCACGCATCCACTGGACCCAAGATCACCTAATAGTCTGGTCAGAATGCCCCAGGTAGCGGTCAATTTGTAGATGCAACCAACCAGCTTCTTGCATTCCAATAATGCACCCCTTTTCAGACTCTGTTAACTGGGCGAAATCTTATTGATTGTCAACATAGAGGCGTCTAGTGGTCAACAAACTCTACACAAGTGGCTAAAGAAGTCCACCACACACAAGTAGCCTCTGAGAGCCTTTTTATAGGCCACGCGTGGAACCACTTTTAGGGCCTCAGGTGCCAAGACCATTCATCTAATCACCCCACATCTCCAATCCTTTGTATATCTGCCTGAGATGTAACTGCATGCCGAGTTTTGCAGCAAAACGATAACTCCTTCTAGGTGCTTGAGATTATATATATATATATATACTCTTCTTTTTCCAAAAAGTATACACATGACCCCCTATCTATATACTATTGATGAACATCTCAATCTAAAACTATAGCCATTTATATGGAGAGCCCTCCCCATCATAAGGATAGGCACAGATTCATCACTCATTATGCTAAGGGTCAGCTGGTGTGGGGTAAAGCCACTATCATTGTAGAGGTGGACATGCACTGCAATGACCTAGCCGTTTGGTGGATGTTTCTGAGTGTGCTGAATGCCAGCAGGAGACTTACTGACCGAATTATAAAATATGGCAAAGTAGGAATAATGGTCAGTGGCTGTTCTTCATATTTTGGACCCAAAAATACAGACATGCTAGAAAGGCACAGTCTTATGGAACTTTGGAAGTCATAAGTTTGAAGAGTCCCGGATTCTGCAGAGCCACTAAGAAGACCCCAAATGACAATGTTCCTCCATGTGACAAGAAGGTACAGAGGCATCTACTGGACAGCACCCCATATGTGAACTTTCTAGACCACTATGAGCATGGCAGTGTTGACTGAGGAATAATGGAGGTAACTGCAGTTCCTATACAATATCATATAGCCCATTTAAATCAGTCACCGAATTTATAGGTGTAAAGATAAAACAGAGCTGAATTTGTCATTTGGACCAACTGAAATGATGATGCATTATCTATTGAGCTAGGAACACAAAATAAAAACTGTACTACAATGACATACTCAACTGTACTGCATCTGTATATGTCCAGATCTGGTGAATACCACTGCTATACTGTACACTACTGACCCAGTAAGACATAAGGTAGAGGTTATATAGATTGTAAGGATGCATGGGCGTAACTATAGAGGATGCAGGGGATGTGGTTGCACCCGGGCCCATGAGCCTTAGGGGGCCCATAAGGCCTCTCTTCTCCATATAGGGAGCCTAGTACTATGAGTAAAGCATTATAGTTGGGGGCCCTGTTACAAATTTTGCCATGGGGCCCAGAAGCTTCAAGTTACGCCTCTGTTGGGATGTCAGGGTCCACAAAAAGCAGAGTAGCCCACTGGAGTGAAATTTGGTGGGACATTTGCCTCCACACCTGGGTGCTATGGGGGTTGCCATTAAACTACTCTGCCTTGGTCGGGGTATTTAGATGTAGTACAGTGCACTGAATTTTTTTTTATGAAGGACAGTTTAGTAATGCCTCTGATATGAACCCCCCGACAAAAAAAGCTAGGAGACCTCAATTCATTTCCTTCTACCCAGTCAGACCTATTTTAACGTAGTTGTGTAATAAAGTGCAGCTCCCAATTCCTGCTTGCTCTAGTCTCACAGCTCTGATACGGAACATGCCTTCTGCATTGACTATTTCCATACCTGATGCAGACCGTCACTTGGGGTAATTTAACAAATGGATGCACAAATTAAATTGCAGATGTCTGGCTTATTTCTGAACCCGTGCACATCTCTCAGTTCATAAAGAAGCTGAGCTCTGCGATTTAATATCAGGGTCTGCCTGACGACAAGATAACGGAAAGTGAAAAAAAATCAATTCACGACACTAAAGGGAAAATGCATTTATCGCTAACTATAATTTGGAATTCTGAATTCATCTAAATGTCTTAAAAAAGGACACTCAGGGCATATCAATCAGAGAAGGTGGAAGCCGGAACGCAAGAACAAGCTGATCCCTGTCCTAACCTTCAGTGAACAGGTCTCCCCACTCATGAAGCAGAACAGTGATCATGGAGGAGATCGTTTTCTGGAACCCCACTAGAGAACAGCAGCGCCCAGAGACCTGTAAATGACCAAACTCAGCTTCACTGCTCCCTCTGGGATGTCTTCTTGGTTGCATCATCTTCTCTATGGCAATAAGTGCCGATCAATGATATAATCTTTATGAAATTATAACCAGGGGTCACAGTGTCTTTTTTTTTTTTCTTCAAAAAAGTAAGTTTTTTGTCACTGGAAAAAAACACTATGTCCAGAGGTTAGCTGTAGATCAGCAGAGAATTATGAAACGCACAAGCAGCAGTGCTTTTTTGTTTTGTTGCGCTCTCACTTTAGGGTTTGTAGCATTTTTTGCAAACCACAGAATAATCTAAGCATGGCTTTTTTTTTTGCAGTATTCTCCCAATGTGAAAAAAATGCCAGTAAAAAATGCTGCATGTGACAAAAAAGCCACCAAAAATACAAAGTCAATTGTAAGAAAAAAAGACTTTGTATGGCTTTTCTTTCAAGCTAAAAAAATGACTATGGGTGGAAGTCATAAAGTAGTCCGGGTTCATCGGAAGAGGCAGGCCACCTGCTGCCTGACACATTTATATAATATACGCCAGGAACTGGCATAAGGTATAGCGCAAATCTACACCGGGTCATAGCTGCCATAGATTTGACTCTCTAGCACACAGTCAGCCTATGAAACACTGGTGCTAGGTAAAGGTACCTCAATGTATGAAGGAGGTCTAACTCAAGCCTTCTATATCTGAAGTTTAGTGCCACACTCGGGCCATCACTCATTAGCTGTACCTTGGCTGTTATGTAATCTCCATCACTTGTGGTTCACTTTCCCACAGATATGTCCTCGACTATTTCTGCATCCTTTAATAATTTCATTTTTTATTCCAATCTACCTTCTGACTTGTCCATGGACTGGAGCAGATGACTGTTGGACCGATGGAGATGTCCTCTAGGTTATGCTTCTATTTCTGGTCTAGTTTTTGCCTTGCCCTTTGGTCCAACAGCCATTCACTCTTGTCCTTGGCTACAATTCTGGGTCAACCTTTGGTACCCCTGTGATCACTCTAACTTTCGAGGTTATTGTTTGGTGTCCACTGAGTACTCTGGCATCCACCACCAGGGAATAACCTTGAGTGAAGTTCAAACCTCTGTACTGGGATTAGAGGAAATAACCTGAGCTTCCTTAGACTCTGCTCCCCAGATTAGCTTGCAGATGGTCTTAAATTAGAGGCTTTATTACTTGTATTGAAACACGAGAAGAGACCAGGTAGATTTTACATTTGGTGTCCATTTAACGAACCCAATCCTTGTATTTGAATTCTTTCTCTCTATTAGAACGGCCAGAATATCAAAAGGTTCATCTCATCCCTGTGACCAGAATATCGTTAAGAGTTTAGCATAACTTGGACTTCCAGGAGTCACTTACATGAAGAAACTTTTTCCATAAAACAATGAATCATACTTTTTACCTTATCTCCTAAATTGTTTTGCCTCTTGAAAGATTATAGTTTGCAATTCCCCGTCCAGTACAAACAGTATCTCTGTAATGGGATTTTCGAATTTGATAAATACTTTTTAGCCTTTGGCCGCAATTTCACAAGCGGCAGTTGCTGTGTTTTTAAACGTTCCGCAGATGTTCGCTTGCCACATGGAGAAATGATGGTGACTGCCTGAACTTCTTCATCATTAAGTCTCCATACAGTAGGTTATATCAGCAGCACTTGTCAGGAGCTTCATGAAATACATCATGGACACGAGGGTCCATTTGAAAGTAAGATCTATGGAAGGTGGACATCTGGATCTTACATCATGTCTTTTTGTCAGGTCTTGTGAATGGCCAAGCAGTGTTCAGCTCCTGATACACAACTATACTATGTTTTATAACCAGATTTATAGCTCCTGGGCTCCAAAACTCTAAACCTCTACAAGGGCACCCATGCGTCCTGCATATAGATGTGGGAGAGAGGTGGGTAATCACTATAGTAGTTTGACTGGACAACTAGGCATGGACTGGCCCACCAGAGAACAAGATCTGACATCTGCAACAACGGGGCCCTTGAGGTCCGGCAAAATTTAAGATACAATTAAAGGGGGTGCCACCGCTCTATATAGCTGGAGGTTTAACCCTCTTACTTTTTTATTTTAGATAGAAACTTTTTGGCAATATAAAGCATGGATGAGCCGGGTCCACCCAAGAGCGGCTTTCTTTTCTTACTCATAGAGGGAAGGGGGGCTTCAGCAGAGGACCACTCTCTTTGACATTGATATGCCCTCCTAATATATGAGAAGACATATTTACACCACATTAGCATACATTCCCAATGAATTGGGCTGTAGGGGGTAAGGAGTCAAGCAGACCCATCATCTATTCATAGCAGGCCACTATTATGCATTCAATGCACTTAAAGGGGTTGTACCAAAATATAAAGTTATTCTCTATCCACCGGACCCCCACAGATCCCGAGAATAGGGGTCTCAATGATCCCTGCATGAATGAGTTTCAAGTGATGCCACCATACATTGATAAGCGCTCATACTCAGCCATTTCTAGCACAACCACTGAAATTAATGGAGCATGTGCGGTTACATTGTTCTTGTAGGGACACCCATTACATAGATCCGTAGGGGTCCCAGCAGTCAGTATCCTATAGACACGGAATAACTTCATATTTTGGTATAGCCCTTCTAAGGATATCAGGACTATATATAGTAAAAAAATGAATGTTAGTAGCAACAAGTTAATGAAGGTATAAGATAAAAATGGATTTTTATATTTCCCGGCTACAGTATAATCTGACGGTCAATTAAAGGTGGAGCCTCATGACTAACATCATTGTAAAGCTGACTGAATAGCGAAACTTCCAGACCACAGAATAGCAAACAGTTTGATGTGTCACACAGTCTTAGTTTTAAAAACGCAATATTTTTGCATTTTTGGCACTGCAAAAATGCTGCAAGTAGATGTTAGTTTTAGTTCTATAAGAAAACATGACAAGTCACGTTTTTTATTGGCGTTTTGCTTGCTTTTGCTGTTTTTTGGTGGTGCATGGCGTTTTTACTAAATCACAGCATGCATGGATGGTCTGCTGTTTTGTCTAGCATTTTACCATAAGCTCTTCTATAGGAAAAAATGGCACTTTAAAAAAATATAAAATGGTAAAAAAAAATGCTAGCATCATCCGAAAATTTTTTTCTGGTTTTTCCCAGAAAAAAAGACAGAAAAAAAAACTGAAGGAGACCTAAAAGAATTTGACTGTAATATATGCCGTTACCAACTGCAGCAGAGTATTTGGCTCCTTACACGCTACTTCTCACATGCTCTGACCATAATTATTTTTCCTTACTCATATTCAGCCCCCAAAACCATAAACCGCCGTCTATTTTTATAGCGAGAAAAAAAATGTGGTTGCCAATTGTATAAAATACTTTTAAGAAAACCGGAGAACAAGACAATAAGCTGCCAAAGGAACCAGAATATAATTCCCCTTCTTGGCTCAAGATGGAGTGAGGTCTATGAATTCTTACAGGTCATGGAAAAGTTCTCAAGTTCTGGAAACCAAAGAGTGAAGAAGTGAGAGACGTTCTACTGTATGTCTGTGAACTATGAACAAGCTCAAGAAAGATGAAGAGAAGATAGGAGCCTTGATCCCTACTATCCTTGGCAACAGGAGTGCGGTCCCCCGAAAACTGTGCGAACCCCATCCATTAGGAAATTAGCAGTGACCTCAGTTCTCAAGCCCCCACGGATAAATGTCTTGAGTCAGTTCATAAAGTGTTTTTGAGGGTGCATTTCCCCTTTAAAAGAGACAACAAACCAAAAGCCTGTCTCCCATCCATTTAATATGTAGTCAGGTTACGCAGTCAAAGATCACAGTGTAACCCTGTGATCTCCTAATACAATAGAAGTCCATGAAGGTCATGTGGTGACATGCAAGTCACCATGGCTCGCAGATCACAAAAGTTCAACATTGCTGGATTTTTTGCAATCTGCGGTTCACGGCAACTTGCGAATCGCAATGTGAGCTGCATTGACTTTTATTAGACTACGACAGTGATTCCAAACCGGGGTAACAGGGCACCCTGACGCGCCGTGGAAAACCGAGAGGGTTGTCACAGGCAACCCAGAGGTAATTCTGCCTATAAGCCAGTTATTCTTCTTTACCAGCCATATTAATGGCCAGTATAAACCAACTAGGATTCTGCAGGCTGTGGAACCGTGGGCCAGGCAGCATCCCTACAAGCCTGCTGACTGTTTCCAATTCACTCATTACAGATGTTCCTGAATGTTCAGCTGACTCCTCTCCCCAGATCTGTATGTGCTCCGTAGGTATACCTATTAGCAGTAGCATCGAATCAGGGGGAGGAGTCAGCTGATCACTTCAGCATGGCATTAGGGGCATCTGTAATAAGTCAGTTGGAACAGTTCAGCAAGCTGGTAGGTATTCTGCTCGGCTGGAGCACAGAATGGGACAGCATTTGTTGGAAGCATCCGAGTCTGCCACTATGGGACTTCTGAGGCCAAAAGAACTTATGGGGACATCTGAGACTGGGACTATGGGGCTTCTGAGGACAAAAGAACTAATGGGGACATCTGAGACTGGGACTATGGGGCTTCTGAGGCCAAAAGAACTTATGGGGGCATCTGAGGCTGGGACTATGGGGCTTCTGAGGCCAAAACAATCTTATGGGGGCATCTGAGACTAGTACTATGGGGCTTCTGAGGCCAAAAGAACGTATGGGGGCATCTGAGACTGGGACTATGGGGCTTGTGAAGCCAAAAGAACTTATGGGGGCATCTGAGACTGGGACTATGGGGCTTCTGAGGCCAAAATAACTAATGGGGACATCTGAGACTGGGACTATGGGGCTTCTGAGGCCAAAAGAACTTATGGGGGCATCTGAGACTGGGACTATGGGGCTTCTGAGGTAAAAAAAAACAAAAAAAAAAAAACTTATGGCGGCATCTGAGACTGGGACTTTGGGTAAATCTCAGGCAGGCACTGTGGGGAAATCTGGGGTTTGGGCCTTTTAGGGGCATCTATCGCAGGCAGCATGGGAGCATATGAAAGAGAAGATGTGAGTGTCTGTGGCAGGCACTATGGATGCACCGAGGGCTGAGGGCCAGGGTCCTTCGTGGGGCATCTATGACACGGTATTAATACAGGAGGCACAAAGGGGTGTAGTACTACTACTGGGGACACTGAAAGGGGCACAGTTACTACTGGGTCCACTGGAATAACGGAGGTAAAATCATATATTTTAATAAGCTACACACCTGGCCACACCCCCTTTTTGGTAAGGGTGTCAGGTGGTAAAACTTTTTTTCCCAGGAATGCCCCAAGGTTGAAAACATTGGGAAACGCTGAATTAGGAGATTGCAGTGCTACACTGTGAACTTTGGCTGCATGACCTATGTAATGAAGGGATACTGGTAGATTGTCACCCATCTTTGCATGTCAATCTGCCACCTTTCTGGTTGTGGGAAAGTTGAGTAGATCTAGGCAGATGGTAAAGTGTATTTTCTGTCAAGCAGGGCTCATCAATATTTATGCCACTATCTTTCACACCTGTACCAGAGGGGACTTTGATCCAATTTGCTCCTTTTGGGATCAGCAAGAAAATTCTTTATTGTAAGGATAACAAAATTTGCCCTTTGCAGGAGACTCCTTTGTCTGCTTATCCCTCCATTATGCATCCTCCAGACGTGCTGACTGCGACTTCCCTACACTGAGATGGGACAAAGAAATAATCTATAACTGGGATTATGGGTCATTCGAAGGTCCCAGCTCAACAGCAATTATATTTTCAAAACCGTACGCGTACCACTGATGCAGTGCATCCACCCCCGTCGCTGTGTGATCCTCAGAACCCACGGAATCACATACATGCAAAGCTAATCATCTGTTGCATATCATGTTTGGTAGCTATGTGTAGGTAAAATCATGATATGAAATATGGCGATCATAGCTTCCCTACTGGAGTAACTCCTGAGAAATATGGTCAAAGTATTAAACTGAGTTTCCATCCGGAAGATCTGCCAGATGGTTAGCCAGCTCTTTGATAGTATCACATGGGAACAGTGGAGGTGTGACTCAAACAAGGCTTTAAAAACTAAAAGGGTCCCCCCCAAAAAAAATATCAGACCCAGGAGTGAAATCTAATGCAGTCCTGATCTACCAGAGGAAAAGCCAAACTTCACTTGCCAGAAAGGCACGCTTGTATCTTTATTGGAGGAAACAGTGCAAATTCTTCAGGAGAGAAAAGCTACATTGAAAGTCATTAAGATGAGGATATCCTTGACAGAGCAGAAGTAACTTCAGAATATTGAAGAAAAATACATTTTTAGTGTACCTGAAGATGTAAAGGAATGGAAACATGTGACCCAAAGCAGCAGAAGGATCAGGAGACAGTCCCCCATACTGCTCGGGAACCAGTACAGGTTCTCACATAGGAGAGCAATGAAGAGGTACAGCAGGAAATGACTAGTAAGCACTCATAAACCTCTAGGATAGAGACAAAGAAGTGGTGTTATAAATAAGAAAAGCAGAGTGGTGGTTGTGGGGGATTCCCTAATGAGAGGAACAGAGGCCGCTGTCTGTAGACCTGGCACCTCACGAGAGGTGTGTCGTCTTCCAGGTGCACAAATCAAAGATGTGTCTGATAGGCTGTCAAGACTCTTTAGTTCTACAAACCATTACCCATTCTTACTAATACAGGTAGAGACAAATAAAACCGCAAAAGGGACCTTCCAACTATCTGCAGAGACTTTGAAGATCTTTGCAGGAAAGGGAAGAAACTGGGATTGCAGGTAGTATCCTCATACATCCTCCCAGTAGATGGCCATAGAATAAGGGGATGGAACAGGATTTTAGATGTGAATAATAGGCAACTTTGATAGTGCCGTCAGCAAGGATTTGGATTTATGGATTATGGAGTGAATTACCTATTCAATGGACTGCTTGCTACAGACTGGTTGAACCTTACAAAGCCATGAAACCATATATTTGGCAGGTGCCTTGCTACACTCATCAGGGGAGCTTTAAACTAGAACAATATGGGAAGGGAAGTGAAAGGCCAGGCAAAAATATACAGCTAATGAATACATTAGAGAACTTTGCTATTAGACCTTAGTCAGACGGGCGTTTTTTTGCGCGATTTGCGGATCCCATGACGGATGCGCATCCGCAAATCGCGTGACCGGGGCCCCAAAATCGCTCCGAAAATCTGCTCCTAGCCATGTTTCATTAGAAACGGGCCGGAGCTGTCCAGCGCATTGCATTCAATGGAGCCAGCAATACAGCTGGCTCCATTGAAAGCAATGCGCTGCTGGCGAGTGTGGGATGAATTGTCGGGAAGGGCTTAAATATATAAGCCCTTCCCTGCAATTTATCCACAAATGTGTTAAAATAAAAAAAATATATATACTCACCTTGTCCCGGCAGCCGGAGTTCAGCGCGGCCGGCCTGCAGTGAGTGTGAAGGGGGTGTGAGTCAGACCTGCCTCTGATTGGCTCACAAGGTGAGTATATATATATTTTTTATTTTAACACATTTCTGGATGAATTGCAGGGAAGGGCTTATATATTTAAGCCTTTCCCGACAATTCATCCCGCGCACGCCGGCAGCCCATTGCTTTCAATGGAGCCGGCTGTATTGCCGGCTCCATTGAATTCAATGGGCAAACATCGTTCTTCTCTGCCACAGCTGTTACAGCTGTGGCAGAGAAGAATGATTTGTCTTCTATATGTTCTCAATGGGGTCGGCGCTGCTGCCGCCGGCCCCATTGAGCACATATAGAGAAGAGAACAGGAATCGCAGATCGCAGATAGGTGCGATCTGCGATTTCTGTTCTATAATTTATCGGACGAGCGCATAAAAAGCGCTCATGTGTCCGATACCATTGCAAAGCAATGGTTTTTAAAAAATCGCCGGACGCATGCGCATGCGCAAATCGGGCGAAAAAACACCCGTCTGACTAAGGCCTTAGAAGTGGAAAGAAAGAATAAAGACAAAAAATTCAGAAGGCAAGTAGAGGAGCAAGAGACACTGATCACAAACTAAAATGTTTTTACATAAATGCCCAGAGCATGGAAAACAAACAAGGAGAATTGGGGCTCCTAACAGAAGAAGAGAAATATGATGTAATAGGCATCACAGAAACCTGGTGGGATGATACACACGATTGGAATACACGGCTTGAAGGATACAACTTATTTATAAGAAACAGAACAAAAAAAGGGGAGGTGGTATTGTGCTGTATGTAAGAAAAACATTAATCTCCACAGAGGTTCAAGCTTCAGAGCATGGGAGTTCTGTAGAAACTGTTTAGGTAAGAATACAAGGAGAGAACAACAGAAAGGACACCATTGTAGGCATTTACTATAGGCCACCTGGACAAGTAGAAGATATTGATGAACCCTTTCTACATCAGATGGCCATGTTCTCAAAAAAGCATGACAAAGTGATCATGGGAGATTTTACCTATCCAGACATTTGTTGGGAATCGCTCTCAGGTAAAAATAATGGAGCCAATTAATTCTTATCCACTCTTGCTGACAACTTTATCTTCCAAAAGGTAGAAGAGAAAACAAGGGGATCTGTTATCTTGGACCTAATTCTTACCAACAGGGAGGGAATAGTTGAGGAAATACGCGTGGCTGGGACCTTAGGAGGCAGTGATCATGCTATCCTTGAATTTTGGATAAGAAGGGGAGGAAGACCTAAGAAGACTCAAACCTTAGGGCCGGCTGTCCATGGGCGATGCGGTTTCCCGCGGTGAAGCTCCGCTGTGGGAGCCGCCGCCTGGGAGCAGAAGCCGCCGCTGAATCTCTGCCAATCAGCCCTATCTAATAGATAGGCTGACCGCGGAGAATCAGGGGAATTCGCAGCATGCTGCAAACTGCCCGCCGCGAGCGGAAAATCACAATGATTCTCCGCTCATGTACAGGTGCCGGCGCTTTCCATAGCAACGCTATGGGAAGCGTCAGCCGGCTTGATTCGCCGGCGGTTTACAGCTGGCAAATATACTGTCGTGGACAGGGGACCTAAGGTTGGATATCAGAAAGGCAGATTATAAATGACTCAGAAAAATGGTATGAAGGATCCATTGGCTGGATGTTCTTAAGGGTAGAAATTTTCAACAAGGTTAGGAAATATTGCAAAATAAGATTCTCAAAGCACAATCATTAACAATCCCTAAAAGAAGAAAGAATGGGAAGCATTTAAAGAGATCAGAATCGATGAACACAGAACTTAAATACATGCTAAAAAGGAAGAAAAAAGGTTTATCAAATTGAAAGAATATAATACGGTCTGCAGAAACTGATCTTTAAAAATTCCTGGAGAACAGGAGAAATCCCACAAAATTGGAGAAGGGGAAATGTTGCCCCTATGTCCAAAAAAAAGGAAGAAGGTGGACCTAGGAAAATACGAGGCCTGTGAGCCCGACTTCCATACCGGGAAAGATCTTTGAACAAATTATTAAACAGCATATATGCAAGTACTTGAATGAGAATGGAGTAATTAACCAGAGCCAGTATGGGTTTGTAACAGTCAATCTAATTTTCCTTTTATAACAGAATCACCGACTGGGTTGATCAGGGAAATGCAGTGGATATTATATAACTTGACTTTAGTAAAGTATTTGACAAAGTATCTCATACCAAACTTATTGGAAAAAATGACCAGATATGGGATTGACAAGGCAACTGTTCGGTGGCTGAGTGATCGTACTCAAAGAGTGGTCATAAATGGCTGCACATCCAAGGGGAAGAATGTATCAAGTGGGGTACCACAAGGCTCTGTCCTAGTCACAGTGTTGCTCAACGTTTTTAGAAATGATCTAGAAGAGAGAATTGAGGGGAAAGTGATCAAATTTGCCAAAGACATAAATCTAGGAGGGATAGCTAACACTAGATAAGAGAGAGAGAGAATTTTAAAAAAATCTAAAAAAGCTTGAAAAGCTTGAACGGTCTACAAATATCTGAAGGGTTGTCACAGTACAGAGGGATCAGCCCTATTGTCGTTTGCACAAGGGAAGAGCAGAAGCAATGGGATGAAACTGAAAGGGAGGAGACATAGATTAGATATTAGAAAAACTTTCTGACAGTGAGGGTGATCAATGAGTGGAACAGGTTACCACGGGAGGTGGTGAGTTTTCCTTCAATGGAAGTCTTCAAGCAAAGGTTGGACAGATCATAGACTTCCAACTCTAGGATTCTATGTGTGTTATTTGTGTGTTGGCTGCGGAGACCAAGGGGGCTAACCTATCAGTCAGAAATGTTCAGTGATGGCGGCGAAGTTCCGTGATGTTGGGCATTCTAGGCTGCACAGAGTGTGATTTGGGCACCATCTTGCACAGCTGCAGGATCCTGGGAGCTGGAAATAAGTTGACCCTGTGGTCTGCCCCTGGATGCCATACATTGCAGGTTGATGACAGTCGAACCCATAAAACCCTATTACCATGACAACCTGTGTTATGGCCAAATTTGCCGTATAACAATAGCCTTTGGGCCTATCCACACAGATGCATTAGGTCTGTATTTTGCATAAGGACACAATGAATTAAATTGGTGTATTCAGACATGCATTCTTTTATGTGAACCCCTGTTGTGAGTAGAAAAAAAAAAGCACCCGTATTGACAGGATTTTTTTTTATACACACACTTTGTTTCCTGTAGATTCTGATAAAACTGGCATCACTTGGTCCTTTTTTTTGCACACATGAAAGACGCATTCAACATGGATGCAACACATAAAAACAAACCTAAAACACACATTTTAACCCCTTAAGGACCAAACACGATAAATATACGGCCCTTGGTCCTGGGTTTTAATCCCCATTGATAGCAAAAATATGGCACAGAATTAAAGCCTCTGCTCCTGCAATGCAAGAGCAGGTCGGGTTCTTGGCTGTTAGTCATAGCCGAGAACCCAGAGGAGAAGGGAGAAGCAGTTTTTAACCACTTCTGCTTTTTCCTTTCTCAGGTACATAGCACCCAATGACCACTATGTACTAAAGGGTGAAAGTCTTTCTTCCACTATGCGACCTGGCAATCACATGACAGCTGAGAGCCCCCTGGTAGAACCTGGTCAGCTGTGCCAGAGACTATTGTCCCTGCAGGGGGAATTGTTGCTGTATGCACCCTGTAATCCAAAACTATGAAACAAAAGGAGGAACCCATCCTCATAGTAAATTTGCACTAAAATAATGAAAAGTACAACTCTAAATGTTAAAAAAAAAATCTTTTTACCTTTTTACCCCCAATAAAACAAAAAAAAGGGGAAAAATTGGTGAAGAAAGATGTAAAAGTATAGCCATATATGTAACGGATAAAAAAATGCAGCAAAACTAATTTTGTTAGCTGGAGGAAAAATAAAAAAAAGGACAATAAAACCACCACATGGGGAAAATCCCTAAAAAGTGTCTGGTCCTTAAGGTACAAAACAGCCTGGTCCTTAACCCCTTAACGACCAATGACGTACCTGGTACGTCATGGAGCGTCGGGGTATGTATGAAGAGAGGTTGCGTGGCAACCTCTCTTCATACAGTGCGGGCATCAGCTGTTTATAACAGCTGACACCCGCGGGCAATAGCCGCGAGCGGCCGCGCGGCCGATCGCGGCTATTAACCATTTAAACGCCGCTGTCAATTCTGACAGCGGCATTTAAATCCCCCGAACGATGTTCGGGGGTCCCGCGCGGCCCCCCCGCGGTGAGATCGGGGGAGCCTTGCACGTATCATGGCAGCCGGGGGCCTAATGAAAGGCCCCAGGGCTGCCTTAGCAGACTGCCTATCAAGCCGTCCCCGTGGGGTGGCTTCATAGGCTGCCTGTCAAAAAGCAGTATGACGTAATGCTATAGCATTACGTCATACTGCAGGAGCGATCAAAGCATCGCATCTTAAAGTCCCCCAGGGGGACTTCAAAGTAAAGTAAAAAAAAGAATCAATAAAGTTTTTTTTTAATTGAAAAAAAAAAAAAGTTGTAAAAGTTTAAATCACCCCCCTTTTGCCATATCTTTAATTAAAAAATCTAAATAATAAATTAAAAATATGTATTTGATATCGCCGCGTCCGTAAAAGTCCGATCTATCAAAGTAGCACATAATTTTTCCCGCACGGTGAACGTCGTCCGAAACAAAAAATGAAGAACGCCAGAAATGCACTTTTTTAGTTACCCTGCCTCCAAGAAAAAACGCAATAAAAAGCGATCAAAAAGTCATATGTATTCCAAAATGGTACTATCAGAAACTACAGGACATCCCGCAAAAAATGAGACCTTGCTCAACTACGTCGACGGAAAAATAAAAAAGTTATCGCGCGCACAAAATGACGACAGAAAATAATTGAAAAAAATTTTATGTCTTTAAAAAAAAAAAAGAGGAGTATAGTAAAAAAAAAACTAAACAAGTTTGGCATCGTAGTAATCGTACCGACCCATAGAATAAAGTTATCATGTCGTTTTTGTTGCCATTTGTGCGCCGTAGAAGCAAGACGTACTAAAAGATGGCAAAATGTCGTTTTTTTTCCATTTTACTCCACTTAGAATTTTTTAAAAGTTTTTCAGTACATTATATGGTACTTTAAATAGCACCATTGAAAAATACAACTCATCCCGCAAAAAACAAGCCCTCATACAGTGACGTGGATGGATAAATAAAGGAGTTATGATTTTTTTAAAGGGGGGAGGAAAAAACGAAAATGGAAAACGAAAAATGGCCGCGTCATTAAGGGGTTAAAGGGTTAAGCGGTGCATTTTTCACAGACCAAAATTGCAATGGCCATGTGAATGAGACCCTAGAGTCAATACAACGCACAAGGTTTACCCTCATTTCTGTAAACACTAGATGACTAGAGCAGACGTTTCCTCCAGTCTATGTGACCTTGGTTAAGTATGTGAACCTGAGCTGTATGGCAGATGCACATGTTAACATGGCCGGAGGCCACATGGAAGCATCCCATTGGCTCCGATTAACTTAGCCTTGTTTATAGGAGGAAATCACACTAATGTGAGGCAAGCGAAAACAAAACCTAGAACATTTGATGTGAGACATCAGGATTGTCGCGAGTCACAGTCTCCACGCAGGAGCAACGAACAAATGACAGGCGCCACACCCACGCCATTTACATCCAATGCTCTCAGGTTCTCTCCAATGACTTGGCAAACTCCAGATGAAGCCCAGTCCTATCTACATGGAAAGTTTTACAACTATGTGCATTAATTTCTTACCACTTTCAAAATCTCAGCTTGCTGCCAGTGAATGGAAACATTCATTATTTACCAACAAAGGCTAAAAGCCCATCCTGACCTGAGCATGCACAGCTGAAACATTTGTTACACTGTATCAGTCGTGGTAATTCAATAATTACAGTAGCAGCAGAACTCTTTCTTGTCTTTCCTGTACACGTCCGATAACGAGTTGCACTCAAGATTCTTGGTTGCAACTCGCATCGCACACCACACAGACACCTCGTCCGTGCGAGATACTGCACATTGCAAATCCCATTCTCGCGTGTGAATCGCATGAAAATAGGAACCGCTTTAGTTTTTCCAACAGTGTGAGAGGAAAACTATTTGTGCAAATTAACCATGAGAAATAATAGGTTCATACAATGCACAAGTTCTGCGCATCCTGCAATCTCACAAAGATTGGGCTGCCGTGTACAGGAGCCTATTAGACCCTATTGAAGCTGGAATGCCCTATAAATCTTGACATTATGTAAACTAATGCACCTTGCGTTTCAATTCTGCTGCAAATTCTCAGCTTGCTGTCAGTGAATGTAAATGTTTTTGCTTACACCCAAAGGATTCTTTCATATGGGCGTTGCATTTTCGGCAAAGACATAGGACAAGCCCTATCTTTTCCGGCCGCACGTGAGGCGGCCGACTCGAATACGGTCGCCGGAAAATCACCCATCTTAACGTATGCTGCGGGATCCAATGGTTAAGATGGTCGCAATGTTCAGCCAATGTTTAATTGCGGCAAAATAGTCATGATAAAACTCCCGTGTGAAAGAGGGCAAAGACTGAAAACATTTAATCACAACTAAGGGTGGACACCCACTGGCGATACGATATCCTTGCGATGCGAGAGTGAGTGAAAACACATAATCAGAGGCAGTGCCCAGCCGTCATTGAATGACAGCTAAGTGCTGCCTCTGATTGGCTGAGAACTCATATTTCAAGCCCTTCCTCGAAAATTATCGCTGCAAACCCACTGCTTTCAAGAAGCTGCAGCAGTGCTGGCCCCATTGAAAGAAATGGGATAGCATCATGGACTTCTGCCACAGCTGTGGCAGAGGATTCCTTTGGTATTATTGTATCTTGACGCCACCAGCAAGTGGTGGCGGAACCAAGATTGACAGGGGGGTAACGTCCCCTGTACGTGATAGGCTGGAGAGGTGGCTGGGTTGCAGGTCCTGGCGGCCCACTAACGTTAGCCTACAGCACCATGGATTTCTATAGGAGAGGTGCAAGGGGCTTTACCATTACCGGCACCACCCGCTATTCAGCCTATCGGGAACTAGGGGTGTGATAGGGGCATTTCTCCTGTCAAACCCCTAGCTTCTGGGGGCGTCAAGGTACATTAATACCCATTCCTTCATCCGCACAGTCCCCACAGGGATGAAGGAATCCCCTGCCCTAGCTGTCACAGCTGTGTCAGGGGAGTGCAATGCACTCCCTATGTTTTCAATGGGGTTAGAGCTGCTGCTGCTGGCCCCATTGAAAACAATCAGCGATATAGCAAATTCTTTTTTGTGATGGGAGATTAGAGTGAAAACATCGCTAATGAGAATAAAACCATTGAAAATCAGTGGTTTCATCATACGTTTTCACTCACTCCAATAAGCGCTGGCTCTGAATAGTTCTCAAGTTCCGCGGCTCAGCCAATCAATGCAGCACTTGATGAACCAATCAAAGCCATCGCATTAAATGGCTGTGATTGGTTCCCTGAGCGCTGCATTGATTGGTTCTCAAGCGCCACGGCTCAGCCAATCAGAGGCAGCACTTCCTGAAGGTAGGATTTATGAACCCCCTAACCAGGAAGTGTCGGTTAAAGGCTGCAAACAAGTGCAGCGGGAACTGCTGGAGGAGAAGTGCAGTGGAGCGGACAGCGCCTGTTAGGTAAGGTTTTGTTTTTTTTAAATTGCAGCTAGGGCCTATTTTCCGAGTAAGGCCTTATATTTTAAGCACCCCTCCCCCGTGTGAAAATCCAGGCAAAAGAGTGCAACAAAATCGTGATATTGCTGTGAAAAAACGCATCAAATCGCACAGAAATCGCCGGGACACAGCTGCAATGTCACTGTTGCCCATGTGAAAGAAGAGATATTGAAGATTTCTGCAGAATGTCTTTCGTATTCTGACACTCAAAAAAACATTTTATTTTACATTTAATTTTTACTTTAATTTACGGTTTTCTTTAATCTGGGGAATCATCAGAATTCATGCAACATCTCAAATCAATTATTCTTCACTAGAAGGCAATAGCGCAGGGAGACGATTGAGTCTCGGAGAACGTAGCTGCAGGTGCGGCTCCTCCTTAAAGGACAGGATCGTCCTTAATACAATTGTCATGGTGATTCTGGAGCTTGAAAATACTAATCAACACAGCAACAAATAGAAATACGAAAAATCCTACAAAGTCCCTTATCTGTGCGCTGCCGTGAATGTGCAATTAATTGGAACATTGTCGCAGTTGAAACCCTAATGCAGATGAGTTTTCTCGTTTACTTAAAGCAACTACAGATGCAGCATTGTTTATTATGGATTCATACTTGTGTTTAATTTCAAAAATATTTTCATCTTTTGTAGAAAAAGAAAAATGTATATTTTAAATGCCGCCCCCCCACCCACTATACAAAATTGCTCATTCTAAACCCCTGATTCATGAATAGGATGCTAAAACAACAGTGAAGACTGACAACTACAGAAGCAAAAAAGCGGAAGAGGGGGCTTGATGGCCTAATATTCTGCTTTCACATTAACATATTTTGGTAGGATTGTTCCATCAAGTGTATACTGCTTCCAGATGGGATGCACTCCTGATTTGGATATAAGGCTAATTTGACATCCATGATTTTCTCGCGATGCGACAGTGCTACAAATCGCATGGATGTAAAGTCTGTGGTTTCCAATGGATTCCTTCACATTAGCAATGTTTTCATGGATGCGATGTTGCGAGAGAGAAAAAAACGCATCATGCTCTATACTGCCGTGATTTGCGATGTTTTGCAGCTCATTTTTCCCAATAGACCCTTCTTGTTTATCGCATCGCTTCTCACAAACCAGCAATCTCTGTGAGATGCGATTCCCTAACCCTAAAGTAAGCCCTTGCGGCATTCCTAGAAAAAAAAAAGGAATAATTACCTAGCAGCCTTGGTTCGGGTCCTCCTCCTGCTGTCCAGGGGTCCTGCCTGCTGTCCAGAGTGCTGCTAGGTATCCTGCAGTCCTCGTTTGCCCACAGAAGATCACTTACTGGTTGTGAGATTCAAAAATCCAACCTCCAGGAAGCGATGGCTCTGATTGGTTCATCCAGTGCTACTCAGCCAATCAATGCAGCGCTCAATGAACCAATGCATGATTGGTTCATCCAGCTCTGCATCGATTGGCTGAGCAGAGTTTGAAAAACCAATGTTGAGGAGGCGGGCTTTATGAATTAGCCAATCAATGCTGCAGCTCAGCCAGTTCATAGATTCAACCTTCACAACGTGATTAGTTCTTCAAATCAGAGCCATTCCTTTCTGGAGGCGGGATTTATGAATCCTGCAACCAGGAAGTAATCTTCTGTGGGCAAATGAGGACTACAGGATGCCTGGCGGAGTTCCGGAGAGCAGTGAGAGGACCTAGACCGCGCTTGCTAGGTAAATATTCCCCTTTTTCAGGGAATTCAGCTTGCCCTTATTTTAGGAGGGAGGGGCTTAACCTTCTCGCGATAAAATGGCGTGCGTTTATTGCTGGCAGCAGTGAAGCAATGCTCGATTTTTCACAAGAAAAATGCATTACTGACGCTACAAAATCGCAGGAACACAGCTGCGCTATCACCGCGATTTTGTAGCGCCAATATGGCTGTCACCCGTGTGAAAGAGGTCTAAAGGTCTGCTGCATCGTCACTTAGTAAACGTACCCTTTACATTTCAACTGCTCACAATTTTTTTACATTTCTGCTTGCAGTCAGTGAATGGGAACATTTTTGTTTCCATCAATAAGCTGAAAAGACCTAACATTTCTCACAGTTGAGGATTTGTTACAATTGTATCCAATCAAGTGAGCTCAACAGTCTGGATATAGGAGTCTTTCACATGGGCAGAATTTGGCAGCAGGACATACCACAACATGCAGCTAAAGCGGTCGCAGAATAATTCTGCGCAGCTACATGCGATTTTGATATAAGATTGCTGACAAAATAAAAAGCCATTTTCAATCCCATATCAGAATCCGCATGGAACCATATGCATCGTGGTGCGGCATTTTCCACGTTGCGGTGCATTTTACGGCCAACTTCTGCCCACGTGAAAGGTCCCTTAAGATTCAGAGACGTAATCTGAATCTTGGGCCTCAATGCAAAATCAGTAACGGGTCCACAAAGCTACCAGAAGTGCCTCTTCAGACTGATACATTTTACGTACACCGCTACATTGTAGCAAATGATCAGGACAGGAGAGGGAAGTGTGCGGCTGATGTACTTCGTTGACAAGAGGATCGTCTAGACTGGATACAACTGTAACGAGCATTCAGCTCTTGAGACATTCTTTAGAGCAATTACACACGAAAATTAGTAGCACTTTCTTCACACACTGAAAAGCCTCCCAATAAATCAAAAGGTCACAATAATCACTTCCTATTTCCTACGCTGCAAACCATAATTACCAATCAGTGGATTAAAGTGCAGAGCTCCTCTTTAATTTCTAGCTTGGCCATTATACTGACAAATGGCCGCAGTGTTATTAGCTCAATGGAGTTGCGCTGTACCATCTGCTGTCTTTAAAGCGCCCTGCATTTCTGACACCGATACTATGAAGCATTGCAATGAGCCGTGAGGCTGATGGCTCAATACGACGATTGCCATATAAAAGTAACGCGCACAGCACGCGGCTCAGGCAGGGCTAATCCGATCACCATTTAGAGCCCAAGTGCGGAGTCACCAATCAATGTCTAATCCTGCTCTCGGGCCAGATGAGTCAGTCCATCGTTCTTCCAACACTTCGGTGTACTCTGCTGAGAGGCAGCAATCCCGAAGGAGGGGGGGCAAGAGAGAACAGCAACTCTGTATAATGCACTTATTACATTGCTGTCTGCCCCAAGGTTATCCAAATATATTCCAGTGTCCTAGTGATGGTTGTGTTCTTATATCCGGAGAACTCTACCGTAATGAGGATTTCCACCGTTTAACACCTTGTTGTCCACAATTTGCAGCTCATTACTGGCAATCGGAGCTGATCCAGCTGATTCCATATTCCCTGTGGAAATAACACAATACTGTCTGCCTAGGGATGGAAAAACAAAAAAGTGAGAAGTGGCCATGTTCTCAAGGGGTCAGTGCATACACAGTATGTAGTCAGCTCCTAAGCTCCCTCCAGTAGTTTTAGCTGGCAGTCAAAAAGTTATCATTGAACTTTATGGGGACTTCTATATTTATATGAGAAGTGCCAATCAACAAGTTCGGAGCTTGTCTACCTGCCCTTCACCTGGGACAATTCTGACTCTACGTGGGACAAACAATTGCTTATATGATTGTCCACTCCTGTTAGGGTACTTTCAGATGGAGCAGAAATGCTGCAAAATTTCTACAGAAAAAGTTCCACCATAAATTCTGCAACATTTCCACATAAAATACTGCATCAAAATTCGCACTATTGGCGACTCAGAAATGGCATCACCTGACCAGCGGCTCGGCGTCCACTAGAGGATGCCAGGTGACGGATGCGATGTATTGGTAGGCGATAGCTGCTAAAATTATATGCACACTCACAGCTGATTCCTGGTCAAAATCTGCACCAATGGTGTGGATTTTGATGCATTTTTTTATGCGTAAATGCTGCAGAAATTCCGCTGTGGAAATCCTGCAATATTTTCGCTATGTGTGAACATACCCTTAGTGTTTTATTATCCTCGCCAGCACATCCCTCGTTTACACAGGGAGATATGCTGCCAACAAGGGTAATTTTTGGTGCTGCATGAGAGATCTGATCACCTGACAACTAAGCGTTCGCTCGTTCGCTGGGTATTGGCAGCATCTTTGCACTGCGCAGTGATCTGGCAAATGAATGTTCCTAGGAATATGTTTCTGCCTGTGGAAAAGGCCATTATGCTAATGTGGTGATTCAGCCCTTTATTAGAAAAATGAAGTGTTGACTACTATAGAAATATATTCAGAAATTATTCAGTACAGAATTTTGGACTTACTTAGATTAATATAAAGTGGTGGATATTCACTCTAAGGGTATTGTAGTGTTACTATTTTTTTACTCAAAGCGAATCTGATTTTTTAGAATTAGTCATCATGTGTGCACATGACAAACACCACTATTTGTTGCCATTATATGACTTGTATATGGCATTTATCACCAGTTTTCCTCTCTGCCAGCGATATATCCAATTTTCAGTTGTCCCTGAGCTGGTGGGTGGAGACTGCTGCTATTATGGCTCCCATACACTTTGCACAGAGAAAGCAGAATACAGTATCATCTTCTTTACTGTTCTACAGCACACTGTCATAATAAAAAGCATCATGGAGGCCACTACAGCAGCACTTAGTACTATAGATGCGATTTCAGTAGCTATTAGACAGTAAACACTTACCATTTAGCTGTTGGATGGTCTGCAAGAGTTTTTCCCCTTCTTCCACACTCCCCTCTCCATAGACTTCTATCACCCTACTACACTCCTATTTGTTACATCTGTTGCTAGAGGTGGACTTCACATAACAGGCAGTGAACACAAAATTAGAAGGAAGGAAGACCCATAGCACTTTAGAGGAGTTTCAGCACAAAACTGTCTTTAGATAAATAAAATGATTAGGACTTTTGCTAGTTCTCAAATTGCCTGTCACACCAGCACACATTGTATGTCATTAATCCATTTAGGGGTCAACAGCTAACCATTTTGAGTCCAGCTGCTAAACCCCTAGTAAATATCTCATTTTGGCCATACATTTTCCCTACAGCAAAAATGTAGTATTATATGACCCCCATTCAAAAATATGGAAGACCATGTAAGAGGTGTTTAGTCCACTAGAGTAAGGACCTTCTCTATGGTGTCCAAATGTTCTAGGCCAAATGAGGAAAAAGCTGTCTCAAGAAGACCACCTATGAATACACTTTACAAAGGAACCCTCTAAAAATACTTTTAATTAGTTATTAAGAAAACTATAAGCTCAAATTACTCAATTACATCTCCTACTGGTTCAATGTCTGCACATTATGGAGATCATCAAAGCGAACTGAAGCTAAGCAAAGGGAGCACGTCTGATCGACAAACTTGTTGAATGTGTCCAACGTTTTGAGTTCCTATATCAGACAGGGCCCTTATTTAGGCTCCAGGACCTCAGTGCCTCTCATAGCAGCATATAATAGTGATGTCTCCAAAGATGGTTCTCTCTTCCCTATAGGCTTCCACTTCCATATTCTTACTGATCTTATTTCTATTCCTTCACAGATTGAAGGAAGAACCAACTTCAACGTTGCAACGCATTAAGATTCATCCGCTCCTGGAATGTTACAGTCAAGGTCTTTGAACTTAATGAAATTAAACACTTTCAGCATCGACGCTGATAAAGGCGAGCGGCGGTCATAGCGCTCGCTCTTATTATTCACTGTTCTGCTCTGACTGAGGCTTTAAAATCAAATCCCATTCCCATCTCTCACATTTGAAATTCGTTGTAACTAGCAGACAAGAACATTAAAACGGAGCCAATAGACATTCCTGTGAAGCTGTGTCGAAGCCTCAGGCAACGTTACCCTTTGACTCATGTTTGATCCTCTTGCAATGCCTTTTATCCCCACTCCAAAGTGCTAAAAACATTGTCTCAAGCTGTTTACCAAAGAGGCTCCTTCTTCTTCTACCTGTGAGTTATTTGTGCCCCCTCCCACTCCCACCGGCTACTCAGATCTTAATAGAAAAGAGGATAATGGGTGTATGTTAACCCAGTGGGCCGATAGACATTAGGAGCAGCAGGCGCTCCATCTACCCTGGGCTACGACTGAGAGCAACATCTCCCTGCATTGCAAAAGCACGGAATCCTCATACAGTATAATAAAGTGCATTGTCACAGTCCAGGGAGCTGGAACTCTGTCAATGCTCCATTGCGACCAGCTGGAATGTTAATGGGTGGAAACAGTAGCAAAAGAAGAGGGTTTGTCAGCCCCCCTAATAGTGTAAATCCCAACTTGGCTCTAGTTCAGCCAGACCTAGCTAGTATCCTGCGTTGTACAGGATTAGAAAAACATGGCTCCTCTCCTTTAGAAAAAGCACCACACTGGTTAATAGGCTGTGTGTGGTATGTTCCATTGCAGTGAATGGGGACTGAACTACAATACCACCCACAACTTGTGAAAAAAGGTGGCATTATTTTTGGAAAAGCAGCCATTTTTGCGAGAGGGAAGATAGAGAAAAGAAAGACAGAGAAGACAAAATGAGAACAGAGAGACAGAGCGAAAGAGGAGGTAAGAAGCAGAGACTGTGCAGTCAAAGGCTCTAGTAGGTGTTTTATTTCACCCTGGTATTGAATTCACAGTTACACTGCTCAGTACTGCTGTATAATGTGCTTCGTGTCTCTGTGTCTATGGGTGAGCTACAGCAAAATAGGGGAGCAGGATCTCCTCTTCTCTATGTGTACAGTATATGGAAGGCAGCATAGCAGCTAGTCTTTACCTACCAGCACAGCGATAGTGCCTCCCCGTGGCCCCACTATGTAATAGTCCACCCACTCTATGGTCACACTAAGTAATAGTTATCCTGCTGTGGCTCCACTTCACATCAACACCCTCTCTATGGCCCTAATAAGTAATAGTGACCCCACTGTGGCCCCAATTCGTAATAGGATCCCTGTTGTAGTCCCAATGAGTATCAAGACTATTCTGTAGCCCCAACTAATAATAGCATCTCTCCTGTGGCCTTCATAAGTAATGATGGACATTTTATGGTCCCAATTAGTAAGAGGATATGCCTTTGTGAGCCCCTCAATTAATATAAGACCCTGAAATCCAGCTGTTTGTAGAGTCTTCACTAGCTTCTTAACACTCTGGACTGTCCCGGCCCGATCCCAAAGCCCAGCTCCATGAGTGACAGAGTCAGGAGGAGCATCAGTGAGGTTGTTCTGCGGGAGAATTGCATGCGGCATCAGACATAAAGCCCAAACATTTGCTAGTGGCCCAGCCCGAGGGGCTAATGCCCACCCCTACACAGCCCACCCTGTACCACAGTTATTTAAAATGCATTTCCCACTAAGCTCACGATGTAAAGCAAAAACAGTGTGGTACCGTGTTAGCCAGAAAAGTTTATGATGTTAAAGGGAACTTATCACGTTCCCACAGAAACATAAAGTTATAGGCTGTTAAGGACTATGGCAGGGAGCCAGGTGATGCATTTTTATACTCCTCCGTGATCCAGCGCTGTCGCTGAAGATCGTGTGGCACAGGAAGATCTGACTACTTTCAGAGTCCCGTGTGCATGCTCTCCTATACAAATACATCACCTGGCTCCCGTTACCTCCCCTAATGGCACCATAACTTAGCTTATGGTGTGTAGGGACATGACAAGTTCCCTTTAAATACTCCTAGATTAAAAAAGGCTAAAATGTATTACAGAGGTCAAACTTTTATTAGTCAATCAGAAAAATTATATATGCGAGCTATCGAGGCCAAGTAGCCATGAAAGCTTGCGTCTATAATGTTTCTGGTTGCCAATAAAAGTTTGACCTCTGTAATACATTTTAGCTTTTATATACAGTATTTGTCACCGTGACAGAAAGGAAAACCCTGTGTGTCAACAAGCCTATCACCGAGGGAATCACTAAAATATAACTTTTATTAGGTAAAGATAAAAATAAAAATGTATAAAAGGCGTGGACTCTTATTCCAGTTACACTCCTACTGGGCAAGTAGATATTCTAACAGTAGTAAGTCCATATAAGTATATACCAGATGATGCGCTAGGTTCTAACTCCACAACCACAATGACCCCATCTATATTGTTGGTGCATGGGTCGAGATATATATTATGGTTGTGTACAGCTCCACGTGTATAAATGGCCACAAGGGCTAACAAAGCACAATGTAGGTTATATTTTCTGTATTTATACATTGGAGCCGATAAATGGGTAAAGGCCAGAATAATAAATGTAACCCCCGTCTGGCAGAGTATTGAGGCATATATTAATGCCCAGGAAATATAGCATCAATCAGGTATATACTATGTGGTATATCCCCTATTATGGTGGATAATACCCTGATGCGATAACCAGCTATAGTAAACACGGTCACTAATTTCATCTATATAGTGACTCGCTTGACTGACGTCATTTAGCGTGTTTATCTAGTTTATATAAAAGCTGGCAAATAGACTGCAGCGCTGAGTGGTCTGTAACTCGGAGTTAAATGGTGCAAGGACATATTACAGCACCAAACGTTCCTTTTATTTTACCACATTCCCATTAGGGACAGACACAGCGGACAGTCTTAGACCAGGGTCATTAACTCATAAGACCCTGTCACATGGACTAAACACTGCTGAGTGCAGCTAATAAAAACAGCTGATCACTGCTTCACTAGAGATGAATGCCGCTGTTTGTGAGATTTTATAATCACTAGCAGCTACGAGCAGCTGAACTGAAGAGGGTTCAATAAGATATATAATGAACCCTCTTTGTCAGTAACTGCTGCATTCACTATCACCATTTAAGCATAGATAGCCCGATATACAATGATGTGGACATCTGTGGCATGTCAAGCACAACAATAAGGCTATCTTAGGCTGGCTAACACCATCTACGCGTTTCCACGGTCCTTAATGCAGTGACCGCATCATCAGGCTTCTTTATCCTCAGCAGCACTTATCTCTGCCGCGCGCAGCGGTTCCGGGGTGCCGGGCGCCGACTCTGCTATACCTCCTAAGGTTGGCAGTGGTTGGCGTCCCGGACCCGTCGGGGCTACTGCACATGTGCGGGAATCCCGTTCCATCACGGGTTTTCGCTGAGGCACAGTTTAGTGTTGGTTGATGCTCATTGGAGCACTGGGGACGAGCCCTCCTGCTGGGAGGCGTGGCTTGTACTTTAAAAAGCCTCTGCTCTGGGCAACATACCATTGCTGCTCATTTTCACACAGCCGTTCAGGCTGTTCGGTTCTATAACCTAGATTCACCATCCTGATGATGCGGTCACTGCATTAAGGACCGTGGAAACGCGTAGATGGTGTTAGCCAGCCTAAGATAGCCTTATTGTTGTGCTTGACATGCCACAGATGTCCACATCATTGTATATCGGGCTATCTATGCTTAAATGGTGATAGTGAATGCAGCAGTTACTGACAAAGAGGGTTCATTATATATCTTATTGAACCCTCTTCAGTTTAGCTGCTCGTAGCTGCTAGTGATTATAAAATCTCACAAACAGCGGCATTCATCTCTAGTGAAGCAGTGATCAGCTGTTTTTATTAGCTGCACTCAGCAGTGTTTAGTCCATGTGACAGGGTCTTATGAGTTAATGACCCTGGTCTAAGACTGTCCGCTGTGTCTGTCCCTAATGGGAATGTGGTAAAATAAAAGGAACGTTTGGTGCTGTAATATGTCCTTGCACCATTTAACTCCTAGTTACAGACCACTCAGCGCTGCAGTCTATTTGCCAGCTTTTATATAAACTAGATAAACACGCTAAATGACGTCAGTCAAGCGAGTCACTATATAGATAAAATTAGTGACCGTGTTTACTATAGCTGGTTATCGCATCAGGGTATTATCCACCATAATAGGGGATATACCACATAGTATATACCTGATTGATGCTATATTTCCTGGGCATTAATATATGCCTCAATACTCTGCCAGACGGGGGTTACATTTATTATTCTGGCCTTTACCCATTTATCGGCTCCAATGTATAAATACAGAAAATATAACCTACATTGTGCTTTGTTAGCCCTTGTGGCCATTTATACACGTGGAGCTGTACACAACCATAATATATATCTCGACCCATGCACCAACAATATAGATGGGGTCATTGTGGTTGTGGAGTTAGAACCTAGCGCATCATCTGGTATATACTTATATGGACTTACTACTGTTAGAATATCTACTTGTCCAGTAGGAGTGTAACTGGAATAAGAGTCCACGCCTTTTATACATTTTTATTTTTATCTTTACCTAATAAAAGTTATATTTTAGTGATTCCCTCGGTGATAAGCTTTTATATACAAGAGTAATTGATACCTCTAAAACCATAATATTTTCAGCAAATAGAAGTCCTGCACGTCTGCCTTGGTATCTCCCATTATATCCTTCTGGCCATATGGCCACTATTACAGTTCTTTAAAGAGTCACTTACCCTTTCTAGTCTGCAAACAGCAGACCTGTCTACAGTGAGACATATATAAAATTAGTGAGTAGCAAAGATAAAAACGGAGGTTAGAGCAAGACCCAATGAGAGTGGTGGAATGATTCTGGAGTAAAAACTGTTTCAAATGATGGAGGTGCTGCCAACCAGATAACCCTCCACCAAGGTGGGTGTGAGTATAGCAACAGAGAATGTGGTAAAATACTGGTGGAGAGGGCGCAACACTCTAAGCTTGTTGAAAGTGAAGGTCCAAGATACGATTCTGCCAGATACACATGGTTAAACCTTTAATCCAGTCTTCATGAGTGTGCTGTAGAACTACAGGTGATATTTCTTCACAGCACTGTAGGATTCACCATTTCAGGTGAACCACATTGTATATTTTTTATAGATACACAAAGGATTTTAGATGGCCCCAGAGGAAAACAAAGGCATTAAGTCTGGCAACCTTGTCAACTATTCTACCAGACTTCTATGCCGAATCCAGTGCCCAGGGAATTACACAAACAGCCATCCGCGTACATCCACAGCAAAGTGCAGAGGAGCGCCATCCTGTTGAAATTAACATGGGAACTCACTGTTCTTGCTGAGCACAGATGGGAATATGGTATCCTGTAACATCAGGAGGTATTTACCACCATTACGTGATCTAGCAATGAAAAAAATGCCCTGGATGTCAGACACAATTTACAAACTTTGCCATTGTGTAACTCCTAAACACGTTAGGGCAAAACTGACACCTGCAGTGTGTTCGTAACTAAATTCTAGCCCAGAATGATATATCACATTCCCATTTGAAAAGCCTAAGCTGAATTTAATATGGGAGGGTTAAAAATGGTCACCGGAAACGTCTCCCCCACGAAAAAAAATACAACCTCACTCCCAATTATACTTTCATGCATTGGAAGTCAATTTTCTCATTATTACACCAGTTAAAAGGGTGTGTCCAGACTTTTGCCTCACCTGTATTTTCAATATTAACAGCTTGACAAAACGGAACTTTGGAAATTCATAGCTGCCCACGTAAAAGACATATCCCTTGTCCCGGTACTGTGGAATAACTTGGTAGATTCTGCCTTTTAGAAATTTGGGAAAGCTTAGTGGCAAGTCGTTAGAAACTTGCAATGGTGGCCATATTAGGTTTCAAGAAAATCGTAAAATTCAAGAAGGGATTAATATCATTTTCTGTAATTGTGCCATACAGTAAACACATAACAGTGCAATAATAACACTTCCATATTGTTCTCATATAATAAGAAAGTGCATTCCTAAATAAATGTGAACCCTGGTAGCATGAATCGTGGGAGAGGGGGATAATCCACAGCAAACAAACTTTGTACACTTCATCTTGCTGTCAACAAATGGAAACATTTACATTTAGAGGTTAGATTAAAGGGACACTCTGGCAAAATCACATTTTTCCATGCCTGCCTCTTTCACCTGATTACCTATCACACTGTGGAGGTCTCCTGCAGTTACCTCCATGCAGTTCAGCCTCCAGTCTGATGATTGTCCTGCACCATGTTGAGAGTGAGATTTCTTGCTTTGCGTTTTACATAAATCCCATGATGCATCGGTGCAGCATTAGCTAAGGGACCTTTTACACGGGACGATCTGTTGCAGGCAGATGTCCAACAGGTCGGCCAAGCGGTAATCATTCCTGTGCTTTTACATAGGGACAAGCATCTCCCAGTGAATGGAGACAGGGGGGGCCGGGGATTGTTTCGGCCCACCCGCTTCCATTCATGGTAAGCAGGCAGTCATTCACAAGAGTTCGAGAGAACATGAGGCTGGACAGAAGATATCAACTAAACTTACTGAATGCGGACGGAGACCATCCTGTGCCTCTAGGCCGGTATTAGTGGCAGCAGCTGGCCAGCAGAGGAGCCGAGTGTCTCTAAGACATGTTAATCAGCATCTTGGACTCCATGCAGGCCGCTAGTAAAGGCTGTGGACCTGATTAGTCAAGAGCAAACCACATATGAATGCATCCAGTGTGTAACCCCCCACCCTGGCCTACTAACATCAGACAGCATTGGATTGTACCCCCTTGTGACCCCCTGGTCCTATGAGCTTACACTTATGTCTAATTCAGCAGCAGTAATATGATATTAATATATATATTTTGAATTAGCACAATTCCCCCCCCCCCCCCCGCCCGCTTCCCAACACCACAGACTCATTATCCTCATGGCCAAGAACCATTTCTGTCAACTTTCCTGCATTCATAATAAACAGGAAATTATTCATAAAAGTGAATGACTGCCTGTTTTCACAGGTCAATCTGTCAGTCAGTTTTCTGCATGCAGAAACTGAACATTGAATGAGAAGCGAACAAATTCTTACTCATTCAGTCGGGGCATGCAATTACACTGAACGATTTATAGGGACAAGGTTATACCTTTGCCTGCTGGGGGGGACAGTTTAGTTTTTACTTTCTATATTCACCTAAATAAGCTACAGAGCATAAGTATACAGTCAGGAGGATGAGCTGTGATCTCCTCTATTATAACTGTGTGACAGGAGTCGTGTGATTAGTAACTGACAGAAGAGTGGCCTTTAAGAGCTAGTAATTCTGGTGTTAATACCATGTGAAAAGGGTGTGAACTGTAATAATCTACCAGCAGAAGGTCTCGGTCACAAAGTATGAAACAGAAGAGTTGCCATTCACTGACAGCAAGTAGAGATCTTGAAAATATCAAGCAATTAAAACACAAACTATATTAGAAAGTGCATTACCCTATTTATGCAAAATCAGAAAACCCCTTAAATCTGTAGGGAGTCAATACTTCACCCCTTCCTGTCTAACCACAGTGTCCCATTACCCTACAAATACCAGCTTGAATACTGGTATATGCATCTATTATTGTACCATATTTGGTCACAATTAAAGATGGTAACTTGTGTTCCCTTTAACTGGATTTGCCTTTATTATAAAGGGATAATGGGAGTTATCAGTGTGCATGGCCAGAAGCAGCGACAGTCAGGCCCCTCACATGAGACACTTGCTTCATGTTCAGATTACCAGTACATTCAGGATCACACATCTCACTAATGCTCCTGACGTCACTTCACCAATTAGTTAATCCCAAAATGGTTTTTAACAAAAAGCAGCTCGAGGACACAAAAGTACAAAACAGAATTGAAACAAAAGTTTGAATCAAATTAGAAAAAAACTTGTATTTTCATACAGACGCTCGGCCGGGTTACAAAGTAATGGAACTTCTGTAATTAGTCTTCAAGCAAGTGTTATGTGAAGCAGTAAATGTTAAGACTTTTTTAAAGGACAGAGAAGACTTTATGGAGATGTATTACTTGTCACCTTACTCATTAGCCAAAAGGCAGGAAAAAGGTTTTTGTCCCGGGTGATAGTAGTTTATAAGGCCTCCTGCTCACAGGCAGATATTTGCTGTGGAATGTGTGGCAGGCGTCTGCACCACGGGTCCGCAGCAAATACCGCCCATAGCATGCTATGGAAAATCGATTTTTCCTGCTCACGAGCGGAAGCAAATTGCGGTTTCTGCAAGCGGAGGAAAAGTCACAGCATGCTCCATTTTTGCATGGATTATGCATGAACGGATTCCATTGAAGGTAAGCTGGTGTCACCAGCCAGGCACCAAGTCGAACTCCGCTACGGGAGTCCAGCATGCAGGGTCCGATGCGCCTGTGTCCAGGTGGCCTAAGGCAGAGGCCAACTATTGCAACAATGTTTCAAGCTAGAATTTTTTTAAAGATTTTTTTCAATAATAAAATTTTCCAAATCTAAAAAAAGTGTTCAAACAAAAGAAATTTCAAATGTTTTTTGTATCAGAGAGGTCACGGGTGTTGGACAACACCATCCCCAATTACCTTTTCTGAAATTGGTTGTTGGGCATGGATAATTTTGATGTTTGACCGCAATATCTCTTCCTGCCTCTTGGGTGGGAATAAGTACAACCAGGGTTGGATGAGCTGATATGGTTGGGTTACGCTGGTACACAGGCACCATATCGGTATATGATTCGTCAAAGTCTTTGGTAATAATCTATTGGAAGGAATGGCAAGGATTTGGAAGAGCAAAGATATTAGCATTGCTACAAAGGTCTGAATGGTAGATGTCAACAGTTGTTCCCAATCTCCATATATGCATGCGAAGGTTGGACACTCGAGAAAGCAGATAGAAGGAAAATTGATGCTTTTGAACTATGGTATAAGCCAATTCTCTAGAAACAAGATCAATGCTCGGCACAGCTGGTGGGTCACGAAGAGGAAGACAATAAAGAACACGCCGGCTGGATGCAATCTAGGCAGATACAAACACTTACATGGAAGAACTGAAGAAAGGAGTCAAAGATAGGAAAGCATGGAGAATGACGATCCATAAAGTGACCTAAGGTATGGATCCTCATATTTCTTCTACTGGATTCTCTTGGCTACCATCTAGAGTTTGGAAACATTCAGCTACAAATTTTGGATGATGGGATTAAAGCCCTTTTACAGGACCCAATATCAGGCATGAACATTCGCAAAATCATTGCCCAGTTGGGCTGTGTAAAAGATATAATATTTGCTCATGCTTTGGTTGAGCATTGTTTTTTAGCAGGCATATAATATGTTCACTGGTCAGTTGTACATCTTCTCCTGTGTGAAAAGGAGATGTACAGCCAGCCCATGGACATCAACAATAGTAGTGATGATTGTTCGTCCCCATACCAGTGATTCTCAACCCGTCTAAAAGGAATGTGAACTAGTGGTGACCTACATGCTTGGCCACGGAGTTTGGTCCTTTTTTGTTAAGATTTTCGATCCTCTAGATCATTCTTCAAATGATAAACTGATGAAAACAGCTTGCACTAAACTAAAAGTAGAGTTGATGAACTAAAACTATTTTCTTTCTTTGCTCAAAATAAGCAGCGCCGGAATTATAATGCAGTTCCATAGATACAAGATATTGTTCAGTCAACTGTTATCAGAAACAGAGGCGTAACATGAAGCTTCTGGGCCCCAATGCAAAACCTGTAACAGGGCTCCCAACTATAATGCTTTATTCATAGTACTGGGCTCCCTATATGGAGAAGAAAGACCTTATGGGCCGTCTAAGGGTCCTGGGCCTGGGTGTAACCACATCCCCTGCATTCCCTATAGTTACACCAGTGATCAGAAATGTAAAAAAAATCTGCACTGTTTAATTGCTATTTGGAGCTTACATGAGGTTTATTTACACCCATAAAAAAGGTGGAGAGCTATAAAAACTGTCTAAAAGACTATCTTTGTCACCCATAGCAACCAATCACAGAGCAGCTTTTGTTTTTCAAAAATGCTACAAGAAATGAAAGCTGTGCTGTGATTGGTTGCTGTCAGCGACAGAGTTTTTATTGTAGACAGTTTCCATACTTCACTTAAGAAGTAAAGACTTCTTTGTGAATGAAGAAGAAAAGAAGACAAGTAAACTTTTGGATGTAAAGGGAGAAGAAAACTTAAGAAAGTCAAGTTTTTGCCAAATTGCTTAGCCACTTATGCAAATTCGAACAGTAAAACCCATTCTGATTATGTCATCTTCCTTTTAGATTTTTCCTTCTCTATGTAGTCTCTCTTTTTTATACTTCTGCAGGAATCAACAGCTGCAAAATAGCAACATAAATATTGCAAAATGAATATTTCCGTGCCACCGCTGAAGGCCATCAGGTTGTTTACTTTACTTAATTTCTTGTGCTGGTTTTCGATGCCTCAGCATGTGTCTGACTTAACAGTGCCTCTACCCCAGTCAGTGAATACATCCGCACCAGCAGAACCAGCACATTCATCTAGTGCATAGTATACTGTCAAACTAAGCCATAACACGGACCCAAGAGCTTCCATTCTAGAAGGTGAGGTTTAATAATACCGCCTCTTCAAGCCTTTACACTGAAGGAGAATCAAATGATTCTCTTTTGCCCAAGCGGATGAGTCCGTGACGTCATCACCAGCTCCCGTTCGTGCTAGGGCAGCATATTTAGTAGACTGCATGATTCTGGTTGACTTATCGTTCAGTGTTTCACATTCCTATGTAAAGTATTTAAACTTTACGATAAGTGGACGAGCCAGCGCTGATTCTTATGTCGGCTGAAACTGAGCGGCAAATGAGAAGCGCACAGTTCTGATTTATTGTTCAGTCATTGGCTCGCGTTTAAACTGAACAATTATTGTCCAGTTTCACTCGTTTTAATGATTTTCTAAACAATAATCATTCCATGTAAACGGAGCATAAGGGCCCATGTGGTATGGATCTGTATTACAGTGTCCTCAGCCTGCAGGACGATCATCCTTAAATTCCATGTGTTCCGACAGCTGCTCCATTCATTTAGGTGTTCTCACCTTAGAGACTTTGTTTGCCCCTCCATGTATAGACGTAATTCCACCCACTTTCCTCAGTTCCATGTATCTTCTCATAGCTTGTGCTCATACTGCCTAGAACTTCTACATACAGAAGATACTTTTTTTATTCTAGGTATACAGTATAGTCACATCTGAACACCATCATGCAGTCTACAAACAACTAGAGACACTGTACGTATAGATTATTTATCCTGATTCAGAGTTAGATCATGTATTATACTCCAGAGCTGCACTCACTATTCTGTTGCTGGAATCACTGTGTATACAATATTTCATATCTTGTACTGATTCCAAGTTAAGGGCCTTTTACGTGGCCTGACAATTGGGCACGGATATTCACCTGAACGTTCGAGCCAAGTAAATGCACCAATGATCAGCTGACGAACATGCAGACATTGGTTGATTGGTTCATTTATGCAAGCTGCTCACTGTCAGCTGCATGTCTTCCTGTGTAAACACAGGTAGTATAGCTATATGCAAATCAGCTGCCCATATCACCATAATGAACAAGTGCTGATCGAAATGCTCATTGCCGGTCACGCTTGTTGCATAGGCAGATGATCTGCCCAGGTAATAGGACCTTTACATCCTGCATTATGCTCTAGAGCTGCACTTACTATTCTACTGGTGGTGTCACTGTGTACACAGACTACATTACTAACCTTATACGGATCCTGAGCTATAGCCAGGATTATACTCCAGAGCTGCATTCACAATTATGCAGGCTTCAGAGCATTCCCTGCTTCACCACTTTCTGCACAGAATTTACTCCAGTAATTTTCATTCTGGGAAGTGTCATCTTTACACCAGGCTCTGATGTGGGAAAACATACTATGCCCTGCGTTATAGGAGCTCAACTCAGTAGTTAGAGGTGTGGTTGTAAATAGAGATGAGCGAACACCAAAATGTTCGGGTGTTCGTTATTCGGAACGAACTTCCCGCGATGCTCGAGGGTTCGTTTCGAACAACGAACCCCATTGAAGTCAATGGGCGACCAGAGCATTTTTGTATTTCGCCGATGCTCGCTAAGGTTTTCATGTGTGAAAATCTGGGCAATTCAAGAAAGTGATGGGAATGACACAGAAACGGATAGGGCAGGCGAGGGGCTACATGTTGGGCTGCATCTCAAGTTCACAGGTCCCACTATTAAGCCACAATACCGGCAAGAGTGGGCTCCCCCCCCCCCTCCCAACAACTTTTACTTCTGAAAAGCCCTCATTAGCATGGCATACCTTTGCTAAGCACCACACTAGCTGCAACAAAGCACAATCACTGCCTGGATGACACTCCGCTGCCACTTCTCCTGGGTTACATGCTGACCAACCGCCCCCCCTCCCCCCCACAGCGCACACCAAAGTGTCCCTGCGCAGCCTTCAGCTGCCCTCATGCCACGCCACACTCATGTCTATTTAGAAGTGCGTCTGCCATGAGGAGGAACCGCAGGCACACACTGCAGAGGGTTGGCATGGCTAGGCAGCGGCCCTCTTTAAAAGGGGCGGGGCGATAGCCCACAATGCTGTACAGAAGCAATGAGAAATAGAATCCTGTGCCACTGCCATCAGGAGCTGCACACGTGGGCATAGCAATGGGGAACCTATGTGCCACACACTATTCATTCTGTCAAGGTGTCTGCATGCCCCAGTCAGACTGGTAATATGTACCTTAACAGTAACTGCGTTGGTGGTAATGTGGTGGTGACTGAGGACCTAGTAGCACGGTTGTATTTTGTTGGTTTTCGGAATGCGGCCAGGATTAAGTGGGCCGTGGCGGGGGGATGGTGTGGGGGCTCTCGTTGTGTCGGTAAAGGTGAAATTCTTGGACTGCCACCAGACGAACCAATGCAAAGACATTTGCCAAGAATGTTTTCCCTGTTGGAGGAGGAGGGGGATGTTTTTGAGGCACTACGTGTCCTCTCCACGTGTCCGTGGTTATATGCACCTTTACAGTAACCGCGTTGGTGGGAAATGGCCTCGCCGCCATCATGTCTTTGGGAAGCCTCTGTTTCCACACCCCAGAGACATACCATTAGCAGCGGTATAGGCAGAGGCCAGAATTCGTAACATTTCAGCCGTAGCATTAGGACAGGCCCCACTAACATATCACTAGCAGCAGTATAGCGGGAGCGCAGTCTTCGTTCCATGTCAGCAATAGTAGCACTCAAGACAGGCCCCAGTAACAATTCCGAAGCAGCAGTATAGCGGGAGCGCAGTCTTCGTTCCATGTCAGCAATAGTAGCACTCAAGACAGGCCCCAGTAACAATTCCGAAGCAGCAGTATAGCGGGAGCGCAGTCTTAGTTCCATTTCAGTAGCCTTAGTATAGCCAAGGCCCAAGTTACATTTATGTAGCTAAAGTGTAGGCCAACCCCACACACCTTTCTGTACCATGAGTGCAGGCAAAGAACATACAAATTGCTATGATTACACTGTAGGTGAGGGCCCCAAAAATTTGGTGTACCAACAGTACTAATGTACCTCAGTAAAAATTGGCCATGCCCAACCAAGATGGCAGGTGAATCGCTTTGGTTAATGTGGCTTAAGTGGTAACTAGGCCTGGAGGCAGCCCAGTGTAACGAAAAATTGGTTCAAGTTAAAGTTCCAACGCTTTTAAGCGCATTGAAACTTATAAAAATTGTTCAGAAAAATTATTTGAGTGAGCCTTGTGGCCCTAAAAAAAATTGCCCGTTCAGCGTGATTACGTGAGGTTTCAGGAGGAGGAGCAGGAGGAGGAGGAGGAATATTAGACACAGATTGATGAAGCAGAAATGTCCCCGTTTTGGATGGTGAGAGAGAACGTAGCTTCCATCCGCGGGTGCAGCCTACGTATTGCTTACGTATTGCTGCTGTCCGCTGGTGGAGAACAGAAGTCTGGGGAAATCCAGCCTTTGTTCATCTTGATGAGTGTTAGCCTGTCGGCACTGTCGGTTGACAAGCGGCTACGCTTATCTGTGATGATTCCCCCAGCCGCACTAAACACCCTCTCCGACAAGACGCTAGCCGCAGGACAAGCAAGCACCTCCAGGGCATACAGCGCTAGTTCAGGCCACGTGTCCAGCTTCGACACCCAGTAGTTGTAGGGGGCAGAGGCGTCACCAAGGATGGTCGTGCGATCCGCTACGTACTCCCTCACCATCCTTTTACAGTGCTCCCGCCGACTCAGCCGTGACTGGGGAGCGGTGACACAGTCTTGGTGGGGAGCCATAAAGCTGGCCAGGCCCTTAAAGACTGTTGCACTGCCTGGGATGTACATGCTGCTCGATCTACGCACATCCCCTGCTACCTTGCCCTCGGTACTGCGCCTTCTGCCACTAGCGCTGTCGGCTGGGAATTTTACCATCAGCTTGTCCGCAAGGGTCCTGTGGTATAGCAACACTCTTGAACCCCTTTCCTCTTCGGGAATCAGAGTGGGCAGGTTCTCCTTATACCGTGGATCGAGCAGTATGTACACCCAGTAATCCGTCGTGGCCAGAATGCGTGCAACGCGAGGGTCACGAGAAAGGCATCCTAACATGAAGTCAGCCATGTGTGCCAGGGTACCTGTACGCAACACATGGCTGTCTTCACTAGGAAGATCACTTTCAGGATCCTCCTCCTCCTCCTCCTCCTCCTCAGGCCATACACGCTGAAAGGATGACAGGCAATCAGCCGGTGTACTGTCAGCAGCGGCCCAAGCTGTCTCTTCCCCCTCCTCCTCATCCTCCTCATGCTCCTCCTCCTCCTCCTGTACGCGCTGAGAAATAGACAGGAGGGTGCCCTGACTATCCAGCGGCATACTGTCTTCCCCCGCCCCCGTTTCCGAGCGCAAAGCAGCTGCCTTTATGGTTTGCAGGGAATTTCTCAAGATGCATAGCAGAGGAATGGTGACGCTAATGATTGTAGCATCGCCGCTCACCACCTGGGTAGACTCCTCAAAATTACCAAGGACATGGCAGATGTCTGCCAACCAGGCCCACTCTTCTGAAAGGAATTGAGGAGGCTGACTCCCACTGCGCCGCCCATGTTGGAGTTGGTATTCGACTATAGCTCTACGTTGTTCATAGAGCCTGGCCAACATGTGGAGCGTAGAGTTCCACCGTGTGGACACGTCGCACAGCAGTCGGTGCACTGGCAGCTTAAAGTGATGTTGCAGGGTGCGCAGGGTGGCAGCGTCCGTGTGGGACTTGCGAAAATGTGCGCAGAGCCGGCGCGCCTTTACGAGCAGGTCTGACAAGCGTGGGTAGCTTTTCAGAAAGCGCTGAACCACCAAATTAAAGACGTGGGCCAGGCATGGCACGTGCGTGAGGCTGCCGAGCTGCAGAGCCGCCACCAGGTTACGGCCGTTGTCACACACGACCATGCCCGGTTGGAGGCTCAGCGGCGCAAGCCAGCGGTCGGTCTGCTGTGTCAGACCCTGCAGCAGTTCGTGGGCCGTGTGCCTCTTATCGCCTAAGCTGAGTAGTTTCAGCACGGCCTGCTGACGCTTGCCCACCGCTGTGCTGCCACACCGCGCGACACCGACTGCTGGCGACATGCTGCTGCTAACACATCTTGATTGCGAGACAGAGGAGGAGGAGGAGGAGGGTGCTTTAGTGGAGGAAGCATACACCTCCGCAGATACCACCACAGAGCTGGGGCCCGCAATTCTGGGGATGGGTAGGACGTGAGCGGTCCCGGGCTCTGACTCTGTCCCAGCCTCCACTAAATTCACCCAATGTGCCGTCAGGGAGATGTAGTGGCCCTGCCCGCCTGTGCTTGTCCACGTGTCCGTAGTTAAGTGGACCGTGGCAGTAACCGCATTGGTGAGGGCGCGTACAATGTTGCGGGAGACGTGGTCGTGCAGGGCTGGGACGGCACATCGGGAAAAGTAGTGGCGACTGGGAACTGAGTAGCGCGGGGCCGCCGCCTCCATGATACTTTTGAAGGACTCCGTTTCCACAACCCTATACGGCAGCATCTCAAGGCTGATGAATTTTGCTATGCGGACGGTTAACGTTTGAGCGTGCGGGTGCGTGGCGGCGTACTTGCGCTTGCGCTCCAACAGTTGCGCAAGCGACGGCTGGACGGTGCGCTGAGCTACACTGCTGGATGGGGCCGAAGACAGCGGAGGTGAGGGTGTGGGTGCAGGCCAGGAGACGGTAGTGCCTGTGTCCTGAGAGGGGGGTTGCATCTCAGTGGCAGGTTGGGGCACAGGGGGAGAGGCAGGGGTGCAAACCGGAGGCGCTGAACGGCCTTCGTCCCACCTTGCGGGGTGCTTGGCCATCATATGTCTGCGCATGGTGGTGGTGGTGAGGCTGTTGGTGTTGGCTCCCCGGCTGAGCTTTGCGCGACAAAGGTTGCACACCACTGTTCGTCGGTCGTCAGGCGTCTCTGTGAAAAACTGCCAGACCTTAGAGCACCTCGGCCTCTGCAGGGTGGCATGGCGCGAGGGGGCCCTTTGGGAAACAGTTGGTGGATTATTCGGTCTGGCCCTGCCTCTACCCCTGGCCACCACACTGCCTCTTGCAACCTGCCCTGCTGATGCCCTTGACTCCCCCTCTGAAGACCTGTCCTCCTGAGTAAGCGTTGCACACCAGGTGGGGTCAGTCACCTCATCGTCCTGCTGCTCTTCCTCCGAATCCTCTGTGCGCTGCTCCCTCGGACTTACTGCCCTTACTACTACCTCACTGCAAGACAACTGTGTCTGATCGTCATCGTCCTCCTCACCCACAGAAAGTTGTTGAGACAGTTGGCGGAAGTCCCCAGCCTCTTCCCCCGGACCCCGGGAACTTTCGAATGGTTGGGCATCAGTGACGATAAACTCCTCTGGTGGGAGAGGAACCGCTGCTGCCCAATCTAAGCAGGGGCCCGAGAACAGTTCCTGGGAGTGCTCCAGCTCCTGAGCAGGTGTTATTGTAGTGGAGTGAGGAGGCTGGGAGGAAGGAGGAGCAGCAGACAGAGGATTCGGATTGGCAGCAGTGGACGGCGCAGAACTGCGGGTAGACGATAGGTTGCTCGAAGCACTTTCTGCCATCCAGGACAGGACCTGCTCACACTGCTCATTTTCTAATAACCGTCTCCCGCGTGGACCCATTAATTGGGCGATGAATGTGGGGACGCCAGAAACGTGCCTCTCTCCTAATCGCGCAGCAGTCGGCTGCGACACACCTGGATCAGGAGCTTGGCCTGTGCCCACACCCTGACTTGGCCCTCCGCGTCCTCGGCCGCGTCCACGTCCTCTAGGCCTACCCCTACCCCTCAGCATGCTGTATTACCAGTGATTTGATTTCACAGGCAGGAAATAAATTGGCGCAAGACTGCAGGCCAAATATAATTTTTTCCCTTTTTTGAAAACGAAAGGCCCCACTGCCTCTAGTGAATGAATAATCTAAGTTTAATAACTGTGCTGTTTTCCTGCTAATGTGTTACAGAACGTGAGGGTAGCAGAGTTATTAACTGTGGCAGAGCAGGTATTTTTTTTCCCAATTAAGGAAAGCAAATGGCGAAGCCAGGAGTAAAACGTAGCTGGGTGCGTATGATTTTTAAAGGTGTCACACGCAGCCGACACGTGTCCACCGCCCTTAGGACGGACAGAGGCCGGACAAATAGAATTATTTTCCGTTTTTTGGCACCAAAAGGCAGCACTGCGTATATTCTATGAACATGAGAAGTTTAATAACTGTGCTGTGTCCCTGCTAATGTGTCACAGAACGTGAGGGTAGCAGAGTTATTAACTGTGGCAGAGCAGGTATTTTTTTTCCCAATTAAGGAAAGCAAATGGCGAAGCCAGGAGTAAAACGAAGCTGGGTGCGTATGATTTTGAAAGGTGTCACACGCAGCCGACACGTGTCCACCGCCCTTAGGACGGACAGAGGCCGGACAAATAGAATTATTTTCCGTTTTTTGGCACCAAAAGGCAGCACTGCGTATATTCTATGAACATGAGAAGTTTAATAACTGTGCTGTGTCCCTGCTAATGTGTCACAGAACGTGAGGGTAGCAGAGTTATTAACTGTGGCAGAGCAGGTATTTTTTTTCCCAATTAAGGAAAGCAAATGGCGAAGCCAGGAGTAAAACGTAGCTGGGTGCGTATGATTTTTAAAGGTGTCACACGCAGCCGACACGTGTCCACCGCCCTTAGGACGGACAGAGGCCAGACAAATAGAATTATTTTCCGTTTTTTGGCACCAAAAGGCAGCACTGCGTATATTCTATGAACATGAGAAGTTTAATAACTGTGCTGTGTCCCTGCTAATGTGTCACAGAACGTGAGGGTAGCAGAGTTATTAACTGTGGCAGAGCAGGTATTTTTTTTCCCAATTAAGGAAAGCAAATGGCGAAGCCAGGAGTAAAACGTAGCTGGGTGCGTATGATTTTTAAAGGTGTCACACGCAGCCGACACGTGTCCACCGCCCTTAGGACGGACAGAGGCCGGACAAATAGAATTATTTTCACTTGTTTTACAAGCAAAAGGCAGCACTGCATATATTCTATGAATAATAACTGTGTTGTGGCCCTGCCTATACAATTCTTTCCCTGCAGTATCAATGGAGGGTGTAATGCTCTGCAGAAGCGATTTTGAGAAGCAAAAAAAAATGCAGCACAGCTAACAGCAGCCTGGACAGTACTGCACACGGATAAATATGGCCCTAGAAAGGACCGTTGAGGTTCTTGAAGGCTACACTCACTCCTAACACTCTCCCTGCCTATGCAGCACTTCTGTCCCTAATGCCAGGTGCAACGGTCTGCAGAGGCGATTTTGAGAAAAAAAAAATTGCCACTGCTAACAGCAGCCAACACACAGCTATCAGTGGCCCTAATAAGGACCTTTGGGGGGTCTTGAAGCCTACACTAACTACCAATTCTTTCCCTACAGCAGCTCCGGTACAAACAGCACTTTCCCTCATCTAAATCACACGGCATCTGAGGCGAACCGCGGGAGGGGCCGACTTTTATGTTCGGGTGACACCTGATCTTCCCAGCCACTCACAGCAGGGGGGTGGTATAGGGCTTGAACGTCACAGGGGGAAGTTGTAATGCCTTCCCTGTCTTTCAATTGGCCAGAAAAGCGCGCTAACGTCTCAGGGAAGGAAGTGAAAATAACCAGAACACCGCATGGTGTTCGTTACGAATAACGAACATCCCGAACACCCTAATATTCGCACGAATATCAAGCTCGGAAGAACACGTTCGCTCATCTCTAGTTGTAAACAAACTTGCTGACTGTTTCCAATGGTAAGCAGCACAATTATGAATGTACCTCCAGGTTATTAGGAAGGTAGGTACCATATAAAGTGTGGTGAAGTGTAACAAGTTTTAATTGATATAAACATAAAAAAATAGAAAAGAAGGTAGAAAAGATATGTAGCTCACTGTCTGATTCCAATACAGCCTTCATCCCGGGAGACCATGTTGATGCATGGACAGGCACTGAGCCAACTCTCAGGTGAAACATGAAGGAATAGCAAATGTTAAGTCCGCCACCAGAAAAATAATAAAATAGTTAAAAATCCAATCTATTGATATATATTAAAAATTCACAAATGCTAACATGATGGTTCCAGCTTACACTTATCGAACCACGCAAAAAAAAAAAAAACGGGTTCTCATTCAGTGTAAACGATTAAAGCCAATGATTAAACAATGAATGAAAATTCGTTCACTTATCGTTCATTGCATACAAACATGAAAATCACCGTTCGCTAATCATTCGATTTAAATACCGATTGTTCAGTCGTTCTTATTCACTGGCACAGTAACTCTGAATGACTGAACGACTTAGCAAGTGAACGAGCAAACAATTTATCTGCCTGTGTAAACAGGCTGCGTGAGCGAACTCTGACATTGTTCGCTCGTGTGAATGATAAATCGTTAGGTGTAAAAGCACCTTAAGTCATAGCCAGATTTCAGTTCTTTGGAAAGGTATATCCTTCACCCCCTCACTGGCATTTACACATTTTGATTGCATGAGGGATATTTTACCTCTTTGCTCATAAACTAGCACTATACAAATGCCACCTATATAAAAGGTGACCACTATGGTTTCCCTTTGGATGATCAGAAAATTTTGGACATATTGGAAGATCTCCTGGTAGAAAATGAGAGGACTGAGCAATGGGGCAAGGGCTCCCCTTACATCCATAAAACCTAAATTCATGAATACACCATCACTTTCCCAATTTACTAACATCGATCACTTTACTGAATTAGTTACTGATTAAATAAAAAAATAAAAAAACACATAAAGAAAAGAATGCATCAAATTTACCTCAGAAGTGAGCAACAAGCCCTGAAGGAATTGAGTAAACATTATTATACCGTGTTTTCCTGAAAATAAGACCTACCACGATGAGCCATACCCTGATTTTTAGAGGAGAAGTGGGGGGAGGGGGGCTTGAAATAAAAGCCCTATCCCAAGAATAAGCCCTAACTACACTACATATAAAGACAATACTCACCTAGCAGTTGCTGTTCGGGTCCCTCACGCTGGGCTCCAGCGCTCCTGCAGTCTTTCGTGTTGTTGGTGATGGGACTTGAATACCCCGCCTCTAGTAAGCGATTGCTCTGATTGGTTCAGGAGCACTGCCTGAACCAATCAGAGCCAGTGCTTGATGAACCGATCACGCCATTCATTGGATTAAATAATTGAATGGCTGGGATTAATCCATCGAGCGCTGGCTTTGATTGGCTGAGGCGGTGCTTCTGAACCAATCAGAGCAATCGCTTGCTGGAGGTCGGGTATTCAAGCCCCATAACCAGCAAGAGATGCTTCACCGGCATTGAGGACTACGCGAAAGTTTGCATGATTACTGCAGCCCAGCGGGAGGGACCCAAATGGCAACTGCTAGGTGAGTATAGGACACCCCCCGAAAATAAGACCCTGTGCCTCTTTTGGGGCAAATATGAATAAAACACAGGGTCTTATTTTTGGGGAAACACGGTATTATTATTATAAACCATCCGATGAAGGTGGGAACATAGCAATCATGGACAAACTTGACTATAATATTACAGTTACTTGTCTTTTTCATGATGCTCAGACATATGAGACTTTACCTAGGCATCAAAATGGAGAATATGTAGAGAGACTCCATTTCATCTTAGCACGGGCTAGAGAAGACAATGTTTTTTCACTTGATGAATTTTTTTCACCAGTTTCAGGGCACCGCAATGGGTACACCTTGTGCACCTTCATATACAAACTTTTTTTAGGGTGGTGGGAGTCTACAGTAGCTTTCTCTGATGAGTACGATCGTTTCACACAATGCATTCTCTTCTGGGTCAGGTTTATAGATGACATCTTGATTTTCCGGGATGAAAGAGGGAGTCTCTTTGAGAAAATCATTAATGTTTTGAATTCCAATAAAATAGTGATTAAATTCATCTTTGATTTACAATCTAAAAAGATACATTTTTTTGCATCTTGCTTTTTTATTAGACCAACATGGTCAAATGCAAATGGAAATCTACCGTAAACCAACGGCCACTAATCACTTTCTGTCCCGACGGAGTTGTCATTCCCCATTATTGAAAAAGTGCATTCAGACTGGTCAATATCTAATGGAAAATTGAATTGTTCAAATAAGACCTCTTTTCAGCATCATGGAAAATTTAAAATGAGATGTTAATCTTCTAAATATCTCTAAAATGTATATAATATGGCAAAATCGGAAACACAAACAGCCCTATTGACATCGAGGCGAATTGTTGATAAGAGTATGACAATATGTATTAGCTGCATTGGTACATTCAATGGATATTCAACTAAATCCTTAAAAAATAATGGTTGACCTTTACAGCAGATCCCGATTTGAGGCGTGTCTTAACGAACCATTCAAGTATCACATATGGGAAAGGCCCAAATCCCAGGGATATGTTAGTATATAGTCACTTTGAAAATCATAAGAACCCAGAAACAAACAGGCTTCATATTACAGGCAGTTTCCCTTGGGGCAATTATATAATTTGCCCTTATGTTGTTAAATCGTGCGCCTTCATAAATCCATCAAAAAAAGTTTATATATGATATGATGATTTACCAATTGTAAGAGTATAGGAGTAGCATGTGTAGCTCAATGTCCATGACCTAAGGTCTATGTTAGTAAAACGATACAACAATTCAGAAGATGTATTGTAAAACATCTATTCAAACCTCGGCCAATACTCTTTTGACACAGCATTAGAGATGAGTGAGCATACTCGTCCGAGCTTGATGCTCGTTCGAGTATTAGGGTGCTCGAGATGCTCGTTACTTGAGACGAGCACCAGTACTCGTCTCGATAAAACGAGCACTGACCATTGAATTCAATGGAGCCGGCAATACAGCCGGCTCCATAGAAAGCAATGGGCTGCCGGCGATCGCGGGATGAATTGTCGGGAAGGGCTGAGAGCTGAAATGTCATTCAGCTGAGAGCTGCCCCTGAGCCAATCAGAGGCAGCACTCACTCACCCATTCATGAATTCATGAATGGGTGTGAGTGAGACCTGCCTCTGATTGGCTCAGCGCTGAGCCAATCAGGGGCAGGTCTGACTCACACCCCCTTCACACCCACTGCAGGCCAGCCGCGCTGAACTCCGTCTGCCGGGACAAGGTGAGTATATATATTTTTTTTATTTTTACACATTTCTGGATGATTTGCAGGGAAGGGCTTATATATTTAAGCCCTTCCCGACAATTCATCCTGCGATCGCCAGCAGCCCATTGTTTTCAATGGAGCCGGCTGTATTGAGGGCTCCATTGAATTCAATGGGCTAACATCGTTCTGCCGGGACAAGGTGAGTATATATTTTTTTATTTTTACACATTTCTGGATGAATTGCAGGGAAGGGCTTATATATTTAAGCCCTTCCCGACAATTCATCCCGCGATCGCCGGCAGCCCATTGCTTTCAATGGAGCCGGCTGTATTGCCGGCTCCATTGAATTCAATGGGCTAACATCGTTCTTCACTGCCACAGCTGTTACAGCTGTGGCAGAGGAGAACGATCTTTACCTGACAGTGGGGGGTGGGGGGGGTCTCACTCTTGCCACTATTGTGGCTTAATAGTGGGACCTGGGAACTTGAGATGCAGCCCAACATGTAGCCCCTCGCCTGCCCTATCCGTTTCTGTGTCATTCCCATCACTTTCTTGAATTGCCCAGGTTTTCACAAATGAAAACCTTAGCGAGCATCGGCGATATACAAAAATGCTCGAGTCCCCCATTGACTTCAATGGGGTTCGTTACTTGAAACGAACTCTCGAGCATCACTGAAAGTTCGACTCGAGTAACGAGCACTCGCTCGCTCATCTCTACACAGCATGTAAATTACACATATCAAGGGAATGTAAACTGCCTAAGATACTGGGGCCTTTATCCAACCACGTTGGGTCCCCGTGGAGGAAATTTAGTTTTTTAGATGAAACAGTATGAGTCCATATGGCCTTAATGAAGGCTTTTGTTTTTTAGCAGTAATTTGCTATAACAACAACAGGCTTTAAAAGAAAAAAAAGTTTCATTATTAGCCCCGCTCCCCTGATGAAACATGTTGGGAAGGGGTAGGGCTTTTATGATTTTTAAATGCAGTTAACCTCCAGCAGGAACCTGATGATATACTTTAGGGTCTTCTCTCTGCAACTGAAGCCCACTTCTCCCGCCTCGCTCCCACCGATAGATACAATCTATTGATTTGAATGTTGCAATGTAATTGAGTGAATTAACTTATAAGCAAGTACTGTTCTACTCCTTTTGACTGGTTATCAGGTCATTTTTGTACACCCTGCAGAGGTGAATTGTGATTGTAAATGCCCTAATAGTTGTTTTTAGACAAACTAATAAACTTTATATGTTTTAATTGATTAAAATTGGCCTTTTGGCAAGAGGCATTTTCTTTGACAAGATTTAGTTGATGACCGCATAGAGGTATTACACTATTCTGCACACTTCTATATAACCATATGTATATAAACATCTGCGATATGATAAAGGTCTGCTTACTAACATACATAAAACATTTTACAGGTAATTTTCCTGTCAATTCTAATAACTGGATGCCTACCAAGACAAGCCGCCCCCGCCACTACTTAGCATGTCTATGGTAATGTATTTTACAGCTTGTATGGACATCTCCAACGGACGTGTCATGTCCTAATCGTGTTCTGTAATATTCCTCCCCCTACATCTTGAAAAGCGTTTTGTGGACCGTGCAGTATTGAGTTGGATAGGCAGCTCTGCCAGATTTAGTTGCTGAACCCTTGTGACATCTGAACTTCGGATACACAACTTCCAAAATAACAACTCAATATTCTTATGTTATCTGCCTCAGCATTTTTACTTTCTTGTAGATGTCTCTGCCAAGATATTTATCACTAAAATAACACAGCCTCTCAGGCGAATGCATCCTCTCTGCAAACTGCTACTGCGTGGGGGACCTGGAGAATCAGAGCCCCTAGGAATTCCAGCATTATTACACACTAGTTGTACTAGAACAAGAAGACTTGTGTTTACCTATAAAACAGAGCAAAGATCATTGATTAATCCCCCAGCTGGAGGTGCACTGTAGATTCCTGGGTGCATGAGAAGAAGTGTTTATGAGCTCCATAGGCAGAGGTTTAAAGGGGTTTTCTGGGTACTATTAATGACCCATCCTCAAGATAGGTCATCAGTTATTGATTGCCAGGGATCCGCTGGTCGGGATTCCTGGTCATCTGCCGATCATCCAATCCGCTGTCAGTGCAGCAGGGCCAGGGATCCCTGTCAATCAGCTGATTGCCCGCGGCAATTGTCAGTGCAGTGGGGCCAGACAATGTCATTGGAGTTGGAGCAGTAATTCTCAAAAGGTGGCTTTGCTCCCATTAAGGTTAATGGGAGCAAAACCACCTCCGAAAATTCCTGCTCCAACTCCAAAGACAACGTCTGGCCCCACTGCACTGACAATTGCCCCGGGCAATCAGCTGATTGACAGGGATCCCAGAGATCAGTTGCCGATGACCTATCCTGCGGATAGATCATCAATTGTTTTCGCCCAGATTACGCTTAAAATATTACATTCTGGCTATTTGCAACCGCCACTAGGAGGAGCTCAGGAACTTTACTGCATCCTGCTTAGGGCTCGTTCACACGGGCATATTCAGTTTCATTCAATGAAATACACAGCGGTTTAATGGACTGAAACTGTGCGTATTCTCTGCATATTGCATTATTGTTCATTGTATTTTCATGTGCACAAAAAACACTGCAATAAGGCCCCATTGATTTCATTCATAATATGCAGTGAATACACACGCATCATGCATATTAACTGCATTTTTACACACTCCCATTGACTTTAATGAGCTATTTTGGTTATAAAATAGAACGTGCTCCGATTTTATTTTGCATGTCTGAATACTCCAATGCAAATTAATAGGGTTTCAGCTTCCCATATTACGTGCGTAATAAGAAGTGTAAATATGCCTGTGTGAATGAGTCCTTATACACTAAGTAATAAGTAATGCAAGTACACAGAAGGCTCCCTCTAGTGGTGATTGCAGTTATCTTTTAACAATACAGGGACCTTATGTCTGTGTAGGGGACATGTCCAACCACTATAATAGATTATCAAATTAATCAACAGAGAATTTTGCAGCTAAAAACAACATGGTATGAAAAGGTGAGAATCACTTATAAAAGCGTTACAATACTCATTATTAGTGGAACCCCTAGTACCACAAATATGATCCTGAATCTAAAGAACTAGTCTGCTTTCAACTGTAACACTTTAGAGGGGTTAGGAACATTCCCAGTCAGATCCCCTGGTCATTGCCCCCAGGGAAGTCACTAAATTGTAGTGAATGCCCCCAAATGTCAGGATGGAACACAGAGATTAATACAAAGTTGGAAGTCACAGGATGGCCAAAGATCAATATTGTGCCAGGAGGGCGGTTAGAGCCATTCAAAAGTACTAGGGATGATCCAAAGTTAATCCAGAAGGTAGAACCAAGCTTAGTATCAGGTGGTCTGCATAAAAGATACACCACAATCCAAAGGAAGGAGCAAGAGAGACGTGCTGGTCAGAAGGAAGGTTTTTGACTTCTATCATTGCTAGAGCAAAGAGATGGCAGTAGGAGAGCAGAAATATGAACAGAAACTATTGGGGTCTATGTTTCACGGTTGACGACAAAACGTCTACATTTGATTGCTAACAATCCCATGTCTTACCTTACTTTCCCTGCAGTTAATTCTCTGGTTGCCAGCTATATTGATTTCTCCTGAAACCAAGTAGGTGTAGAAATGAACTACTCCCTTCCCCTTAGAAGACAACATTGAACTTTACCTCTTAGAGCCTATTCACATGGCCACATTTTACATAGATCAATGATCTCTGTGAAAAAAAATCGTTCCTTGTCCCATTCTCATCCGTTTTCATGGATGAGAGTAGGGTATGTGGTGTATGGGCCTCTAAGAAAAGTCAGCCGGCACACAGATGACGTCCCCGTGCTGTACAATTTATTATGTGTTTGAATTCTCGAACACTGCAATGGCCCTGCGAATAATCATAGAATGGTAGAGTTGGAGGGATCTCCAGGGTCATCGGGTCCAACCCCCTGCTCAATGCAGGATCACTAAATCATCCTAGACAGATGTCTGTCCAGCCTCTCTTTGAAGACTTCCATGGAAGAGAAGTCTTCCTAGCATTCCTTGTTTAACAGCTTGCAATCATGTTGGCTACAAGGCTCTGGTTTTCCTGACATATCCCTACTTTTGTGATCTGTTGACAATGCTAGTTTATATTAACACAATTCCACACTTTGCATTGAAGAAGGGAGAGGAGGGGAATGCGGCTGCAGTTTCTCATTCAGTGTTTCAATGAAATGGCATAAAGAAAGAAGCAGTAGCCAAGACATGTGATTGGCTCAGTGCACATAGCACAGCTCTGACATCACACGGACATCCATGGCTACACTATATATAATGTTCATCTACAGCTGTCGTAGGAACCATAGGTATCTATTAGCATGCTGCACAACAAGTAATTGAACTAGGAGGTGTAATTTAAATGATTTAACTCTTTGCAATCCAATTTTGGTTTCAGGATTTCCTAGGGGGCTTTCTCTTTCTGCCTTTTTTCAATGGCGCCATCTGCTGGCTAGAGCCAGTACTGTGGTATTGGACATGCTGGAGAGGCCCCTGACAACAGAGCAGCCAGTTATATACAGAAAGAATAGCCTGTCAGACATCTTCTGACATCGGAGCTGTACAGCCTTCAATCAGAATGTCTTCAGATGTCAGACAGTGGATTGGAAAGGGTTAATAATATCCATCACTTGGATCCCTATGCAAAATTTGTTCAATGACCCTCAAACAATCATAATGCTGTATACTGCAAGTACTCAGTTGCACAATCGCTCATCCACAGGTACCTGGGCCCAAACTATTCAACTGAACCTCAGAAATTCTCAGATCATTACAGCTTCAAGGGCATAGCTAAATATTGATGCAACCCAAAAAAAACGTTGCTGTATATAGTGAGTCTACTATCATCTCCAGCTGGATGGCATATTGTTAACAGCAGTTATAAACGTTCTTCAAAGAATTTGACATTGGCAAAGAATTTTACCTTTTTTTTTCTTCCAACCGAACCAGGTAGAAAAATGCAATATTTTAATTGCATCAACTCTCGACAGATTTATGTTTCTGTAAACCGTCCCACATGAATTATACCCTTACCCCATCCAGCTTAAGAAGCCATAAATCATCTTATGTCTCCGCTATGAATTCCTCAAACACATATAAGCATATTTTAATATTAATCTTCAGCTTTCCGTGATATTTAAATGTTATAGAAGTCGCCTCCAAAAGTTCAGTGAGAACAAATATTAAACACTCTGACACGAAAAGGCAGAAGGGATCTGTGGAGCAGAGATTATAAATGAAAACGACTCAGCAAACAAAAAGAAGAGAAAAAAAAAGTTGGGGCCAATATGTTATGGTGGAGGTCCAATCAACAAATCTAGGTGGAGGTCCAAGAAGGTCTGAGTCACTGATCACTCACCAATCAACAAAAGGAAGATGGAAGTCCAAACCCCTTAAGCCTCTGAAACTCTTGCACTGATGATCTAACTTAAGGATAGGTGGACAATGCAAATTAGTGTAAAGACCCTTTGAGAATACGGGCAATTTCTTCAGGAGACTAAATGGTAAAAAATAAAATAGACAACACCATAAAAGTATGCACATAATAGTGAAATAATTCATGGAATAATGCTCCCTGGGAGTTTGGGCAAAACTATCCGGGGTCCACCTTCACACCAAAACCCCTTCACAGCTCCAAGACCACATCACCGCTCCAGATTTCACACCCTAAACTATACATCTACATAGGAGGGTGCTAATGTACCCCACAGGCCTCCTGGATCTCAGTATATAGAATGGTAGAAACGGTGGCTTCTCTGAAAACCCGAACCAAGAACTAAGGGTGTATTGAGACCTAGCAGCTGTGCTGCCAATTTGGTGTATGTCTGAGAAAAAGCAAAAAACAGAAACAGATTTATTGTGAATTGCTGTGGTACCATAGCTGGAAGAAGTCACCGAGACCTCAAATCTCTAGTAATTCACAGGAAAGCAATGTACATTTTTTTAACAGCATGGCAAGAACAAGAGTACAACCGCTACATCTAAACATACCCTCAGGTTATAAAAATATAACTTGGACAGTAAAAGGTTAAGCATTGTGAGGGGCAGATATAAGTTTGAAGTGTGCATCTCTTGATCTTCCTACCCCCAAGGAAGCAGAGGAGACTTGAATAGTAAGTTTTTAGGGTTTTTTTGTTTTTACTCCGTTTTGTTCTGTAACAGTTTTTTTCATCTTATTTTGTCTATTAGAAGTTTTGTAAGGCCTGAACATTTATAGATTCAAGCTTAAAACTTTAATAAGTTTGGCTCTTGTATGTTTAAAGAATCCATATAATCTCAGAGTGCTTTAAAAAAAGCTGTCGTATATTGATTTGAAGGAATGCTGCCATCCAATAGGTGGCACTGCAGAGGTATATTGTTCCATCTTCTTTATTTGCATAGAGTACTTTAAAGGGGTTGTCCCGCGGCAGCAAGTGGGGTTATACACTTCTGTATGGCCATATTAATGCACTTTGTAATATACATCGTGCATTAAATATGAGCCATACAGAAGTTATATACTCACCTTCCCTGCGCTGGCGTCCCCGTCTCCATGGTGCCGTCTAATTTCAGCGTCTAATCACCCGATTAGACGCACTTGCGCAGAAGGGTCTTCTCCCTTCTGGTCGGTCCGGGCACGAGCGGCGTTCTGGCTCCGCCCCCTTCTACGTGCCATCGCGTAGCTCCGCCCCGTCACGTGTGCCGATTCCAGCCAATCAGGAGGCTGGAATCGGCAATGGACCGCACTGAGCCCACGGTGCACCATGGGAGAAGACCCGCGGTGCATCATGGGTGAAGATCCCGGCGGCCATCTTGGAGGAAGAGAAGGAAGAAGTTGCTGACAGGGGATTCGGGTAAGTAAATTTTTTTTTTTTAATTTCAACACATCCCTTGGGTTTGTCCTGCGCTGAACGGGGGGCCTATGCAAAAAAAAAAAACGTTTCGGCGCGGGACAAGCCCTTTAACTCTTGGACCAGAAGGCAATAGATGTATGTTGGATACCTATCAGCTAAAAACTTGGTAGGTGGCAGCAGTATGTATCTGAGGGGCATTGACTGTTTTGGAGTGTGATGTATGCTCAATTTGCTACTTGAGAGGAAAGTGAGTGCAAGACAAGTGAAAATAAATTAAACCCTTACAGTTCTGCCAAAATCATATGCTGCAAAAGGAAGGTATATAAAACCACAGCTTTAAATGAATCCTTAGAAGGAAAATGTGATTTTCTGGCTTCACACAGAGTGGATGAAAGAAGACATCTATTATTTTACCTTTGCATACTGTGTTCTCTGTAGAAATACTGTGGCAATTTAAGGTGTGAACGTGTCATTTACATGAGCTGAGCTATACTTACAGTGCTGACAGCCTGCCTCCCCATTCAGCTGAGACCATCCAGGACAGCACTTATTTACAGTCCGATACTCTCGGTTGTACACCTGACGATATGTGGTGTAATACGCTGTTCTGAAATGACAACAACAAAGCAAAAGGTTACACTCATGCAGGGCAGAACTGTTGCAGCAGACCTCCAATAACTTCAAATATGCATCACAGAAATTGCATCACAAGAGACGTCTTTAGAAGCAGTCGTCTGGTTTAGAAAACTTTTTTCTTTTTTAATAACCGGGTTTGGGATCTCTATCAGTTATTGGAACAAATAACCAGCACACCGGTGCATTACAAGGTCACCCCACTGACTTCAGTAGGCATCATACATCGCTTCATGTCCCCTGTGATAGCACTGCAGTGTAATTAAGCATTTGCTGCCGGGTTCCCCTGTAAATTACAGCTGATCACCGAAGGTCTCCAAGGTCGAAAAACCCAAGATCTCCTCATTTTTGGTTTATGATCGATGAGCATCTTTATACCATACGGCTCCCTCATACTAGGTCCAGGAAATGTTGAAAATACAATAAACTGTGAGAATATGTACGAGTATTTGTGGTTCTCCCTTTCTCATGTTCACTTTACCAAACCTCCATGATGTAGCCCCAACTTAACATGGCCTTAAACCACAGTAGCACAAAGCCATGTATGAGGTTGGTTTAAGTGGTCTACAGTCCATTGACCCATCCTATGGTCTACAGCAGTGGTTTTCAAACTGAGGGCCCACTACTTGTTGGTGAAGCACAGCTGATAAGGCAGTTCTGAGATAAGTGATTATAAAGCTGCATAGCACCTTCTTTGACTGCCCCAATCTCTGGTTCAGCAACATATGTGACTATTTTTGCACATACTACCGAGTTCAGGATACATATTTTTCTTGGTTATGTATTGCCAATATTTTCCACACTGCTGTACAGATACTATATTTTCATTACTCACATTGGTCTCTACCCCTTATCCAGAGGTGTAACTTGGAGCTCCTGGGCCCCAATGCAAAACCTGTAATGGGGCCCCCAACTATAATACTTTATTCATAGTATTGGGCTCCCTATATGGAGAAGAGGAGCCTTATGGGCCCCCTAAGGCTCCTGGGCCTGGGTGCAACCACATCCCCTGCACCCTCTATAGTTACGCCCCTGCCCTCACCTTAAACACATGTGGTAATTTTATATGAAAGCAATTTAACCTATCAGTATATTTTTGAAGTGTGCGATGAAACCCATGCAAACACAAGGAGAACATACAAACTCCATGCAGATGTTGCCCTTGATTAAACTTTTAACCAGGATTTCATCACTGCAAGGGAACAATTGAAACCAATGATGCACCATGCTCCCAGGACAGAAAAGTTTCGATCAACTGATATAATTCTAAAATATTTTGGTATGGACTATGACCAATATTGAGGACCCAGCAGAAAAGAATTAAGAAACTGTGGTCTACAGTACACTTTAAAAAAAGTTTAGAGTTATGTACATAATGGTCTGCAGTCCCATGATTAAGCGTATTATGGTGTACAAATAGCTGCATTTATAAATAATTGAAACTTTCAATGGCGAAGAACATCTCCGCATTATCTTTATGTGCTGATGTCTATATTCATTCTATTAACGGTCAATGCATAAAATGAATATCCAGCTGACGAATTATGGTTCCATTTCTACAGGAAAAGCAAAAAACTATATAAGAATGGAGAAGTCATTGACACTATGCCGGCTTTCCTCACACCCATCTGCCAGATTCTTATTTTAGCTTCATTAAGCAGTTATATGCGAAGCAATATTTCATAGCACATTGTGAACGATGTCCTCATTTGTTGAGTGCTATATTCTGAGATGTTTTCATGAGCTAATAAGCAGCCTCATTGCTTTACAATTTACTCCAGCCTGGGCTTAATGATTAGGGTCAAATGCATTCATTTTACCTGGAATTGCTGCTTTGAATTCGCAAAAATTATTAAAAAAAAGCTTTCCATGCTGTCAGATACTGTCAACAATTACCAACGGGAAGATATCAGAGGTCCAAACAAATGCTTGGTTGCTAGGGCACAGATGTTTAAATACCGCACCACCTGCTTTCCCTCATTGATTGCTCTATCTCGGATATTAAAACATATAAGGGACATAACACCCTCTTCAGCTATCAGCTCATAATAGTTTTTGAAGATTAGGACCTCTCTTCAGTTGACACATTGACTCAATAGAACAATATCGCTATGGCATTTCCATGAGTACCTTGCAATATTCAGTGGATTAAAAGAGACAAACTCCCCATGGCCTGTGCACAACACTTGGCTTAGGTTTAGAGTCATTTTAGGAGTCATTTAATAGACCTTGGACGAAGACCAATGAGAATGAACAGGCCGGGGTAATGAGGCACTGGCATTGGTTAACATTGTAGAAACTTACTCTAACAAATTCACAAATCAGTATCTTAAAGTGGCTTAGTATGTTTGGCTGTGAAAGCAGACGGTGAAAGGGGAGTTTTCCAAGGCTTGGAAAATGGTTTCTGTAGTTTCATATACAAGGACCTTGAGACGATGATGAACAAGGCAGAAGTGGTTCCCTCAGCCAATGGCCCTTATGATACTTCTTTATGATATCTTCGATCAACCAAGTACGGAAGTAATAGAGTGCAGCCATTTTTGATGAATTACAGAACATTGTAGTTTATGAATTTACTATTTAAACCAGCATTTTTTATAAAGTCAGTCTTTAGAAATGTATATAAATAGGAAAAAAAATGTTCTAATAGGTTCCCAGGGGTGGAAAAACTAATCTCCTACATATTTATAATGGCCAAGTCATAGAGATCATCACTTATTAACCTAAAACTCTCACAGATGATAAAATGTTGAATTCTAAAACATCTCAGCACACAAGTAATCCCAATTTATGGGGATTTGGTCTTCTTGGAGTGCTTACATGAAAGTTTATTGAGGTATTGCCTCCTACCTCTTATTCCTTTTTTATAGACCCATATGAGATTCCATACACTACTGAAACTATTATTCCATTTCACACTTTTCCATTGGCTCTCGTCAAATAGCTAAATATGGAATACTTTAGCCCCAATGCAACTATCAGGCTAGTAATCCCACCATATATGGTGACCTAAAGCCACCTTAGCATATGGTAACCATTCAACCCCTAGCTACTATATAAAGCATGGCTAGGTCTACAACATAAATCTTGGAGCCACAATAACTGTCCCATACATGGCTAGCTACCGAGAACTTGTACTAATAATAATAACCACCTTTATTTATAAAGCACATGTATATTACATCACTTAATACTGAGTTCTGTCTCTATTGGGGCTCATCTATATTCACCTATTAGTATATGATTAACATTATGCAGAGAAAAGTGTCAACATATTAAAAAGGTCTTCCTGCAATTAAGTGAAAAAGCAAATGAACCATGGTGAGGAGACAAAAAGGGCCATGTGGCTCCTGGAACAAGGGGGAAGAGCTTGTGCTTTTATGTCGAGGGATAGGGAAAATGGCTTTGATCAAATGTTTGGCAATGATCAGATGTCTGTACGGTAAAAAAATAGCGGGCGTTTCATCAGGAAAAAGTAGACAATAGATTGATGAAGGATAAAGTGGACGAGCTGGTGAAGGAGTATAAAAAGGAGAGCTCGAGTGTTTACAGCAGCTACTTGTGAGCCAACCAGTGGAATCCCAATGTTATCAACCCTGGGAAATGAGTTGTTGTTGTGAATGTGTAATGCTTGTCCGTAAGGTTGGATTGTGACACTAGACCTGCCCAGAGACTGGGACCATATCATAGATTTTATGGCAGGGTTGCAGCAGGTTCTGGGATCAGTTGAGCCTGGGTAGTCATGAAGGTTGTTTTAGGAGGCCAATGGCTTAATGGATGGATGAAGAATAGGGGCAGGTGTATCCCAGTTTACTAAGTGTACTGTCTTCGTATGTATGTCTTAACTATAGAGTGGCACATACCACAAATGTTGCTTTATAAAATGTTTGTGCGTTTATGGTGTGTATGGAAGTGAGAGTGTTTAACATGTGCACACATTTTAGAATGTAGACTTTGTCTCAGTTGGGAACTTAAGATTTTTCCCTAACCATATATGTGAGGAGGACATCTCACAACATGAGAAAATTGTTCTAAAGGTGATTGTCCAGATTTTCAGCACTTGAAAAACATGTCAAAAATCAGTGTGGCCTAAGGAACTTTTGCAGGATGTGTCCTTTTGAAGACCATCAAAAAGATATGGTCCAGAGATCTGGGTCTTTCGAAGAGCCTAGGTTGTCTGAGGCATATTCATTTTTTGAGAACTAGTCTCTGATCAGGAGTCTGTCAAAGAATCTTTGAATTATCTAGCAATTTCTAGAAAACCATGTCCTCGATCTGAGTCCATGTAAACTATGTTTATGAAATACTATATCCAATTCCATAATTTAGAACATGACCTGTGGCTCTTCATCTATTGTAAAACTCTGGCAAGATGTGACAGCCCCTGAGGGTAAGGACGTGTCAGAAGTTATAGCTTTGTAACAACTGAAGAGGAACTCAGATAGTAGACTAATGATCTAGATATCTTGAGGAACCTAGAACCTAACAAATCACTTGAGGTTTTCTAGTCTCTTGTAGTCTTACCCATTACCTTGATCTCATAAAGATCCAGACCACTATCCAAGTACAACAAAAACTCATTCTTAATATCTGTACAAACAACTACAAACACCAAATTAGCTTCCAAACACAATCATCTCTTAAATCACTAAAAATAACTTTGAAATATTCAAGTTACTCTCTTAACGTAGGTATTAACTTCAATGTCTTTGTACCTGGCTTCCTTTAAAGACATTCTTAAAGAGCCTTGTATTAATTGCATTTATTAAGAGGCAGCCAAAAAGGGCTTTTGGTGGAATTGTACTCTACAAAGGGCTTCAAACAATTAAATCACTGTTTCTTATTAATGAGCAAGTAACTTGCCACTGCTGCATTGCTACTTTCAGCTTTTGAAGTCCTGGCAAACAATCCTTCCATGCTACTTAGTCCCTTTGTTCATAGCATAGGCACTGTGAATAATCGTAGTTGCTCCTTTTTGTATTACAGTAACTTATACATTGCTTCTCATAATTACTGGAAATTACAGTTTAAAGCGAGTTCATTGAACCTGACACTCCTGTTCCTTGGTTGTGTGGGATTTATGTCCGGAATTTCTCTCCCTCCTCAGCCATGTAATAAAAACAAAAATTAAGATGTGCCTTTAATGTTAGCTTTGCCATCTTGTTGGTGTGAATCCACTTTACTATGTGAGGGAGTATACCAGTTATAGGAAATGAACACTACTTCATTATTTGCCATCGACTTCATAGTAATAGGTCTTTTAGGGATGCAGTCCCTTATGCTTCTATAGGGTTTGCCTCTTTTTTAGCTCTGGTCTATGACTGTAACTCAGCTGCATTGATTAATGGGAATCTGATGTACAATAGATGTAAAGGTCAGCGCAAGAACAAACTCATGCAGGCGATTATGGGACACCCACTCCAAACTTCAAATGCATGCAAAAATGATCCCGGCATCACAGAAGAGGTTCAGTGGAACATTGCTGCTTTATTCAAGTAATCCCATATTCATAAAACTTGATAAAGGCAATCCTGCCAAAGCGTCACACTGTACTGGCCCTTTATGTATCTGGCACCTCTTCCGTGATGCTGTGATCTTTTTTGCATATGTGGGATTCTGAGGTAGCTTGAAATACTCCTTGTGTCCCATGAGAGACTCAGATTTTTGTTCTATATATCCTCCATGCTATACACTGCAACTCTGCTTGTTTTAAAGTTGAAGCTCCCCAAGAAGTTTGTGCATTAAGTGCTGATTTGCATTGAAGCAAGGGAAGAACAATAATTTAATATAAATGAGCCTACATGCTTTTTCTTGCACTACACTTTGACCCCTTTGCTGTAACTTTGGTGGCTGATGTTGGTGTCATTAGATGACACACATGCTCACCGGTGCTGTAAAATCATCAAATGTGAGTTTAACACATTCAGGGACTGTCAGGCAGGTTGAAAGTTACCATGTTAAGTCTATGGGTGGCGCTGCTGTGCTTTAGGCATGCGATGGAATGAGTGAAGCATTGCAAAGCAACACAGCATACACTGCTAAGCTTCACCATACACTGCCCAACCAAGAGCGATAGAGAGACAGCAAGAGAGAGAGCGATAGAGAGAGACAGTCAGGGAGAGCCATCAATAGAGAGACAGAGTGAGAGAGTGATAGAGACAGATAGTGCGATAGAAAGACAGTGAGAGAAAGAGCGATAGAAACAGAAAGAAAGCCGTAGAGAGACAGACAGAGCAAGTGATAGACAGAACGAGAGCGGCAGAGACAGAACGAGAGCGGCAGAGACAGAACGAGAGCGGCAGAGACAGAACGAGAGCGGCAGAGACAGAACGAGAGCGGCAGAGACAGAACGAGAGCGGCAGAGACAGAACGAGAGCGGCAGAGACAGAACGAGAGCGGCAGAGACAGAACGAGAGCGGCAGAGACAGAACGAGAGCGATAGAAAAACAGACAGAGGGATAGTAAAGAAACAGAGAGAAGGCAATAGAGACAGAAAGAGAGAACGATTGAGACAGAGAAACAGACAGAGCGATAAAGAGACAGAGAAACACAGAGATAGAGTGATAGACAGAGCGATAGAGAGACAAATAAAGAGAGATAGCAATAGAGAGACAGAGAGAAAGAGCAAGAAACAGACAGAACGAGAGCGATAGACAGAAAGAACGAGCGCAATATCTAGACACTGTAAATAATCACCTAACCAAGCAGATTTAGAAGTTCCCAACCACCACTTTTGAAACATTTTATGTTCGCATAGCGAACATTGGGTCAGCCTAGTAAACTAAATGTAAGGCTGCCTGTCTACGTTTGCGGAATCCCGCGGCGGATCTGTGGTGCGGAGATCCGCCGCGGGAGCCGCCCTCCGGGAGCAGGAGCCTGCAGACAGATCTCCGCAGTGAGCCTATCTGACAGATTGGCTGACCGTGGAGAATCGCGGCAATTCGCAGCATGCTGTGAACTGCTGTCCGCGAGCAGAGAATCACAATGGTTTTCCGCTCGTAGACAGGGGGGAGGGCTGTGCTTTCCATAGCAACGCTATAAAAAGCGTGCATTGCATTCCCCACGGCGGGATTATCACCGCTGGGAACGCAATGTAGAAATGCCCCTGAACAGGCAGCCTAAGGAACATGTAAGGCATTGCTCAAATACGCTACTGAGTTCTGTAAGGAGCCTCCATTACAGATCCCACTGGACAAAAAGGGCTCAGTGTGCCGTGCTATTTTTTCTAGTAAAATGCCAGACACCATGATGAAAACCCAATGGACCCCATTATGAGCATTGGGAGCTATTGCTGTCTGGCATATGACTCCTGCTTCTCCCTTCAGAGGAGGAGAAGAAAGAGAAGAATAAACACAATGAGAATATGCAACCTTTATGTAGATGTTGTCCATAGTCAGATTTGAACCTAGAACTCAAACATTGCAAGCCAACAGTGCTAAGGACTGTTCTTACTTCTTTCTTATCTGCAGAAGGAGAACAATAAACACTAAGAGAACATACAAAGTCCATGCAGATGTTGTCTTTGGTCACATTTGAACTTTGGACCCCAGCTTGCAAGGCAACAGTGGTTATGACTAAGCCATTATGTTTTTATTTCTTCTTCTCCTTATTCTTTCTTCTTTAGAGAAGGAAAAGAAGAAAGTGAAGGAAAGCCGGTGAAGGAGAGGAGAAGAAGGAGAATAAGAGGATGTTATTCTCCTCCTTTTTCTTCTGCTGCTTCGGAGAGGGAAGAAGCTTGACGGCTCAGTGTCTAGCACTGTTGCCTTACAACACTGGGGCTCTAGGTTCACATCTGACTATGGACAACATCTACATAAAGGTTGCATATTCTCATTGTGTTTATTCCTCTCTTTCTTCTCCTCTGAAGAAGAAGGGAGAAGCAGGAGTGGGAAGGAGGAAAAAGCTTGATGGCTCAGTGACCAGCCTTGTTGCTTTCAAATATTGGGATATTAGGTTCATGTATAACTATGGAGAATGTCTGAATGGTGGATTTATGTTCTCATTGTGTTTACTCTTCTCCAGTGTAAAAAAATGAAATGGAGACGGAAAATACAGAAATGGATTGAAACTGAAGACGTTCTTCTTCAATGCATTTCTATGGGCTTGAAAATGGGAACATCAAAACCAAAATAAAACCGCTAATGTAAATGAGTACTATTACATACAAAAGCAAATAAAACATAAATAAAATCTCCAAGAACGAACAACTACCGAAAATATATCGCTAAAGACTAAAACCCCAGTGTAGAAGTATCGTTGTAGACCGTAATGAAAACAAAGCAGGTTCTATGCACATGTCCATGAATGAGGGCACATCGCACTAAACTTTGCACTGTATGCAAATGTTTTTTAAGAAATTGGCAAGTGCCCCCATTCCTAGCTTGGTACTCTAGAAGTATCCTGCTCTGGTAGGAGGCATGTGCTTATTTCAGGCAATATCACCATTCTTCTAGTTTACATGCTCCATATTCTATAGATCTGCTTGCCTTGATCCTCTACCTGGGGCGGCACTCAATTCCTCTGCAGCATTTCTTGACAAATTCTCTTTATCTTGGCATCTGTACAAGAAGCTCTTAGTGTTTATCAGTTTCAATTTCAAGTTCTGATTTAATGATTTTTTTCCCCATGTGATGAGACAGCAGAAAGTGGAATGAAAACAAGCGATAGGTAAACCGGTACCAGGCAGAGGCAAAGCCCTAGTATGGATTCTTCTTCATACAAGTGCAAACAATCGTGGCATGTGCAATAATATACACAGGCCACATGTATATGGGATCTTCCGATAAACAGACATCAAATTACATTTTGCCCAGGATCTTGCATTCTGCAATAAAGGCATGAATAATTTCTTGCGAGGGGGATTAGCCTTTCTGAAAGGTTCTTACAGGGAAACGGCTGTAATATTAGGCAGCAGTGAGGAGCACTAAGGTGAAATGCGCAATCACTCACACTCGGAAAGGTACTGCCCCCCTTAAAAGGATATATATGCCTGTCTTAATGGGCCCTTACAATATAAGATTTACTTCTAAATCCAACAAGAACAATCCATCAATAAAGCAAGATTTTGTATTTACCTATGAAACAAAGAAATGGCCCAAAAAGTTATATCCAGTACCTACCTCCGCTCGTAACCAACACACCAAATCTGTCCCGCACACCCTTGTTTCCAAACTTTCACCATCCGACTGTAGGCCTCAACCACTGGCTGTTTATGAGCAACTATGGACAGTTCTCTTTCTGGACACACATTTGGCCTGCAAAAAAAATTAGAAATTCTGAGATGTTAAAAAACAAATGTTTTATTTATGCCCTTTTCTTTTTTTTTTACTTAAAAAAACCCTGAAATATTGCAGTTTGGCCAGTAAAGTACATATAATACTTTGACATTTCTAGTTTTGTGCAGCTCATTTTCCAGCTTTGCTGTATAGATAGAGTCAGAGTCAGCAGTGTCATCTCATTATCATTAAATGGCAGAGACTCATTGTGTTAATGGAGACCTAGGTAAAAAGGATAAAAACATTATACACTGTAAACAAAGATAAAGTTCTGTACATAGCTTTCCTGACACTCTATAATCTTTGGGGAAGGAGGTACTCCAAATCCTCCTAAAATGACTGTCACATAGTGATAACTACAATGTGCTACAATGCTCTAAATGGAGTTATCCTAATGTGTTAAATGTCAAGTTAGCATTTCTACATTTTAAAAACAGGACGAACGTACATACATGAGACATGCCCTTTAAGATGTATCTCAATGGGAGGCTGAAGGGAAGTAAAACTGAGAAGGACATCAGATACATCCCACAGTCATGCCAAGTATAAGTGGGTGCGGACAGTATTATCAATCTGTAACTTTGTTTCCTGTAGGAATCAGTCTGTGGAGTCCGATTTAGATATAGAAATTACAGGAGAAGGACACATAAAACAAAGATTTATTTAATCCAGGGTGGCAACCAGGAAACGGGAGCGCACGTCTCCGCATATTTACAGCAGTATTTAAAAGGGGTTTTCCAGTTTGTGTGTGTAACAATTAATCCTTATAGTGAAAAGTTCTGCAACTTTCTAATACACTTTGTGCTTCAAACTGCTTGCTGGCTGTGACTGGAAATGCTCAATTTAGTGGTGAAACACTCACCGGGTTAGTCTTGACCTAGTCCTGTTCACATAACTAAAGGGATCAAGTTTCTGATACATTGTAGCAAGTATTGCACCCAGAGGCGCAACTTGAAGCTCCTGGGCCCCAAAGTAAAACCTGTAACAGGGCCCCCAACTATAATGCTTTATTCATAGTACTGGGCTCCCTATATGGAGAGGAGAGGCCTTATGGACCCCTAAGGCTCCTGGGCACGGGTGCAACCGCATCCCCTGCATCCTCTATAGTTACTCCAGTGATTGCACCTAAGTAAATGGTGTCTTTGCACTGTTTTTCGGTGCATGGCAGAATAAGATTTCCTTTATGACTTCAGGCTATTGAATATCAGCATGCCATTATTGCGGCACCCAAAAAGATATTTAGTCAGCTACCCTTATGTATACAGTCATTAGCATAGTAATATACAGTACATGTTTATATCTAAGATTACAGCACATTCTTATCAATCAATCCCGTAAATTTGTATGTGGCAAGTTTGACTATGTGGCCTCCCAGAGTTTAGAGTTCAGCAAACTTTTTCAACTTCCATTTTCCTGCAATTAACACTTACATTACTTTGGTAGGTAAAAAAAATTGCATTGTAGGGACTCGACTGCTGGAACACTTACCGATCCCAAGAATCAAGTCCAATTTTTCGAAGTAGTTGACTAGACATTAGAGATGAGCGAGCATACTTGCTAAGGACAATTGCTTGATCGAGCGTTGTCCTTAGCGAGTACCTGCCCGCTCGGAAGAAAAGGTTCAGCTGCCGGCGCGGGTGAGAGGTGAGTTGCGGCAGTGAGCATGGGGGAGCGGGGGTGTGGGGGGTAGAGAGGGAGAGCGAGATCCCTCCTCCGCTCCTCCCCGCTCTCCACCACCACTGCCTGCCCGCCGGCGGCAGCCAAATCTTTTCTTCCGAGTGGGCAGGTACTCGCCAAGGACAATGCTCGATCAAGCAATTGTCCTTAGCGAGTATGCTCGCTCATCTCTACTAGACATGCCATCATAATAGTCTTTTGGAGATAAAGATATGAACAGTGGCGTAACTGGATATTTTTGGACCTCAATAGGCCCAAAACTACCATGTGTCCTATATAGTATTGGTGTCTTCTACACCAGGGCCCAGGTGCAACTGCTATCTCTGCACTCCCTAGTTATGGAATTGAGCACATATCCCTCATGCACTATAACTTTCCACTGGGAATAAAGGACTGTGGAGGCACATTTTTAGGACTTTTGGGGTCTCATTGATCAGAACAATATGCCATAAATCCAAACTATGAAAGAGCCCTGTTCATTTCTTAGGATAATATACAATGGAAGAAAAAAAGTTAATCTTCCATAGAACCAATTAAAGTCAACAGATGGCACTACCGAGAAAAGGCCTTGTACAATGTGATTTGTAGACTAGTCTAGGGAAGAGTTCTATGCTTGTAAGGGTTTGCTATTATGCCTTTATAGTCTACATAGATGTAGAATGTTATTTGGCTGATATTTTAAACTAAACTCAATTTCCCTGGACTATTTCTTTGCAAAGACTTAATTGATTGCTTTCCTTACTCTATGTGTATATCATAAAACTAAAGCAATTACATGAAGCAATGGAAATATTACTGCCTACACACCATTATTTATTTTCTATAGCAGGAATTTATTGCAAATAGTTGAGATAATTCTTCCATTCTTTGGAAAATTGCCACAGGATCATTAATGCCTCCTACACTGTATCTACCAGGATTAAGATCTCACCCAACGCTGATGGGAAAATAAATTGTTCGCTACATCCTCCTTTAACAGCATAGGGGTGAAATGCCACTGATAAGTAAGAGCTTGAAAATTCATAAATCAGCGCAGCTTCTACTAAAGAAAGGAGGCTGCAGCTCAGTGTACGAGCCGCTGAGGGCCGAGGGTCTGCTGCTTTATATTATTTCTATTCTTTTCTTTTCGGACAATATAGTACAACATTTAAAGGGCACCTACCAGCCGTTCTATGCTGTCCAGCTCTTTTTTAAATTTTTTTTTTATGAAACGTCACAGCATTTTAGAGAAAAACATTGTCTGTGATGAGTGACCATGTCGAGATTGCATGCTGCACATGGTTTGGGAAGCAAGAAACTAATCGCAGGTTCCCTTTAAAGAAGCTGTCATCTTGGACAATTTTGGGGGTACGGCTTATATTTCAAGACCCCATCCCTCTTCCCCCAAAAAAATCCCCACAAAAGAGCACTACAAAGTCGTGCGGCTTTGTAGTGCCACAAAATTGCAATATCGCTGGGAGAAAACACGGTTATATCACACAGAACACAGCTGCGATATCGCTGTGATTTTCTTGGGGTGAGATCGCTGTCGCCCGTGTGAAACAGGCCTAAAATAACTTTTATTAATATTAAATTACAATAAAACATGTGACCACCAATAATATTCGTGACTTCATTTATCTAATATGACAGTGTTCTGCATCCTATCCCGTAGCACACATCCAAGGGAATGGTGTCGAAACGAGAAAAACAACCAATCTGGATGGAAAAAAGATTGGAAAGATTTCTCTTTCTGGACGCACCCCTAAAGGTTGTTGAAACCGCCCTTACAAATGTGTCTAATGACCGGATAACGGCCGAGTCAAGGGGCGACTACTCCCTACTAATCCTTTTTGACCTGTCCGCTGCGAATGACACTGTTGACCATGACCTCCTTCTCACTATGCTCTGCTCGATCAGCCTAAAAGACACTGCTCTCTCTTGGTTCTCCTCCTATCACTCTGTCCGCTCTTTCAGCGTCTCTTTCGCTGGCTCTACCTCCTCTTCACTTCCTTTCACTGTCTGGCTCCCCCAGGGCTTGGTCCTTGGCCCCCTTCTCTCCTCTATACAGCCCCAATCGGGCTGGCTTTTCGCAGATTTGGCCTACAACATCACCTCTATGCCAATGACACCCAGCTATACACCTCTTCCTGTGACATCTCTGCACCTTTCCTCCAAAACATCTCTGGCTCTCTGTCCGCTGTCTCAAACAACATGTCCTCCCTTTTTCTCAAACTCAATCTCTCAAAAACTGACTTATTCATTTTTCCACCCTCTACCAGCCAACCTCCCCCCAACATCTCCATATGAATAGCTGTCACTACCACATCCCCCAGACAGCATGCCTGCTGCCTAGGGGTCACATTGGACTCGAAGCTCTCCTTCATCCCACACATCCAATCTCTGACCCGAACCTGCTACCTGTACTTCATGAACATTGCAAAAATCTATCCCTTCCTGACCACGGACACGCTAAAGACTCCCATCGTTACCCTCATCCATTCCAGACTTGATAACTGCAACTCACTGCTCATTGGCCTTCCCCGCACCAGAATCTCCCCTCTCCCATCCATACTAAATGCGGCAGCAAGACTCATCTTCCTGTCCAGCCATTTCTCAGACGCCCCCACACTATGCCAGTCGCTGCATTGGCTGCCCATGTATTACAGAACTCAATTTAAACTCATCACCCTCACTCATAGAGCTCTCTATGGCGCCGCGCCACCATACATCACCTCCCTCCTGTCCATACATCACCCAGCCCGCGTGCTGCGTTCTGCCAGCATGGTCAGACTAGACGCCCCCCTGATACGAACCTCCCATGCTTGCCTCCAGGACTTCACCAGAGCAACACTGACCCTATGGAACACTCTACCCCAAGACATCCCTGATGCACAGAATTTCAGACGTGCCCTAAAAACTCACCTTTTCAAAGACGCATACCAACTCCCCTGATTTTAGTCTTCGGGCCTCAAATTATGCCCATCATGTTCACTCCTTGCCCCCATACCTTCTATACCACCCCACCTTGTCCTGACGAAGCCCCCCATGCATCAAATGTGCTGTGGAATAAGTTGGCGCTATACAAATAAAGTTTATTATTATTATAAGTAAGTCACGCAACTGAACAGTTACTTTAACCAACCAGTTGCTGGTGTGTTACCACTATTGTTGGAACATAAATCTTTTCAACAACAGTGAAATTAGTCGAGTGGACCCCATACCGATATGTGGGGTAACACTAGAAGACTGACGAGTTGGTATAAGTAGTGCTATTTCATGCAGAAGAGATTGACACAATTAGTCATTTTTCTCGGTTGGACACCGTTCCCTTGGATGTGTTTTATGGGATAGATTGACAAGCTATATGTAGTGGGAATTATGATACATATTTAGCGACAATTGTGTCAATCCCTTCTGCATAAAAAGCTGTATTACGCCATACTTGTGAACTGAGCCTGTGTGTGGAGATAGAGTCATACTTGCAAAATTAGTAAGTCAGTGAGGCAGACAATTTCTCAATAACGAATAACAGTTTTACTAATCCGCCAACAATGGGTAAGCAGCCACACCAACGATACACTTAGCAACTTCACAGCCAGAAAGGCAGTCTTTAAATGCATTGCAGTACTGTAACATGTATAACCACTTGTGCGGCACGGAGGGGGGCGGTGATTCCCCTTGTCATAGGTGTTCAGATTTCCTCCAGATTGAGCAGTGTTTCATCAGGCACATCCTTTACCCAGACCAGATTGTTATCTGCCAGAGGATCCAGCTCATAGCCCAACTCTTACTCTCACCCACCCAAGGCACACTCAACCTGTCATAATGCAACTGTAGTGGTGAGACCCCAGGCACACTCGACCCACCACTCCAACTGTGCAGTTGCTTTACTGGACCCTAGCTTGAGACACTCACTGAACTATAGGACCCTGGTGGTTCATGGGTTAAAACCCTACACCAGCCACGAACATGGAGTGCAGAGGGCCCTATGCAAAGAATGTGCCTGGGCCACCCCCCAGAAAAAAAATTATAAAAACAAGCACACACTATAAGACACCTTGAGGGGCAGGCTTACATACAATAGAGCTCAGCCTTCGTATGCATCTAAATAATGCAGTCACCATATTATAGTCAGATACCAGTTCTATATAATAATAGTGGTTACAGTGCAGTTACCTCCAGTGATCACAGGAGTTGTCGTTTTTGCACAGACTTCCCATCCTGCCACTATCCTCTCCTCTCCTCTCATTGCCCCCATAGAGTAACAGTGTCCCCTCCTCTTGGTGTCCCAGCAAAATAATAGTGCCTTCATGTGGCACCTCAAGGTAACAGTGCCCCCTCCATGACCTTGCAAAGTAAAAGTGCACCCTCTGTGGCCCTACGACATAATAGTGTCCCTTTCTCTTGGTGTCCTTGCCCTCTGTGGCCCCAGTTAGCAAAGGTGTCTGCTTTATGGCCCCAGTTTGTAAGGGTGCTCTCCTCAGTGGCCCAACTTAGTAAGGATGACCCCACATAGTAAGGGTGCCTCCCCACACTGTACTGAGAGCTGAAGACAGTGGAAGAGTTACGCCATGTATACCAAAACAGACTGGGGGGTATCTGCAAGGACTATGTGTTAGCAACAGTGACTGTCTGAAGAACTGGAGGTTAGAGAGCAGCAAACTAATGGTGAAACAGTGGAGCCACACTTGGTCCCAGCTCCCTTCTTCTGGGCTCCTGTGCAGCCGAACAGGCTACATAGACAGTATGTCCACCCTTGCCCTACACACTATCCAACTCATTTTGCAGGAATTTGGTCCCTTTCAGTTTTATTTACCATGCTCATATGAGGACGTGCAACCCTCATGCTAACAACGTTACCTGCCATATCATTACTCTACAAACAAGGCATCTGGGCTCTTCCTCCTCAGCATCATATTGGAATGAGCTATAAAACATTCGAACTGGGAAAAATCACCATTACTGTATAATGGAAACTCAGCAACCATGAAAATGGAAGATACAGTACATCATATAAAAAACTGGTCTTTCTGGTCTTCTGTGTCAAAACCACATGCAGGGCAAGTCACATACTGACATGGCAATAATACTCCGCAATCAACAACAGCATTTCAAGAATTCTGAGGTGAGCATCGCCACGCATTACAGCAGCGCAGAATATTTCAGAAGAAGACTATGCTATCCTGTGGGCCACACTGACCACCGATATGATGGTGCCAGTGTAGCCAACCTCTATACCATGCTTCTAAGTGGGAGGTGACAGACTGATCGTGGAAGGACTTGGGTCGCTCAGCAGCACAGAGTGTTTTAAGAGACAGTTGTATTTCTCTTATGGGAAGTCTAACTAATTATATGATAAAGGGATGTAATATAACAAGTGATTATTTCCATTCAGTTACACTATGTACACACACATCTGTCCCCCCCACCCCCCATTATATCTACTCCAATAACGTCATTCTCACATCTTAAGCTAAAAAATTTTATCATCACTAAAACAATTGGAAAACATAATTACCAGCAATCAGGAGTCGCCTGCAGCCGCCAGTCGAGTTGTTTCATATATTAAGAAAAAAAAAACCTACTTATGTGAAGTTGCTCCAAAGTTAATGCCATATTCTGCGACTTAAGAAGTTGTGCTGAGCATCTTTTGAAGATTCTGTTTCTTCCCCAGGATGGCACAAATTACATGCGCTCTACTCAAATTCAATTTATAATTTTAATGGTATCCCGCAGAGAGAGGTTAACGTAACGACTGGCGGGGTCTTCGGCTCGTACAAGCAATTACAGCCCACAGCTCTCAGAAGAGTTTTAAATTATGGTACAAGTAAAAAAAACATGTTGTTTTATTGGACTTTACTATCTGATTAATTCCCAAATAGTATAAAAACTCTAAATATGTTTATCTAACCACCACAAGGACAGTCCTGGTAAGCTGATACATTGTTGCCTTGTGTAGGGCCTGAGGGGGCAAAGCATGACAAGGATTCATATGCCAGTTTAGTAATGCTCCGCCCCCTTATGACCTGCATTAGGCCCCCTGTCCTTAGTTTTACCAGGGTATTCCTACGTAGTATACATGATGGACATCCAACTCATGCTTCTTCATGGAAACCACAAGGAGGAAACAAAGAGGATTACTACCCCAGAATCCCACAGCAAAACAGACTCTGATGCTCCTGCCTTTAAGGCGTTGTACCAAATTTAAAGTTATTCCCTTGATCGGTAGGGGTCTTACCACTAAGACCCTGCAGATCTTGAGAACAGGGGTCCCGTGTCCTCCTCACTACAGGGTTACTGAACCCCCCACAGTAAGGAGAATACTGAATGAAGCGCTGGTTGTGCAAGACACCAGTGTTCCATTCACTTTCAATGGGACTGCCGAGACACCCAATCTGCAGCCACTCCCGTATTTCTCTCAGCCCCATTGAAATGAATGAAGTGCCAACTGCCACGCATGTGCAGCCAGCGCTCCCTTCATGTGGGAGAGAGAAGTGACCCGACGCAGTGACAGTGCAACGCAGGTATCCCGTTCTCAAGATCAGCGTGGGTCTCAGCGGTGAGACCCTTGCCAATCAGTAACCTATTCCCTATCCTGTGGATAGGAGGGAACTTGTAATTCTGGTACAACCCCTTCAATTATCAGGCTCTACTCTTCATACATAGCTTAAAGAGCCACGGAAGTGAACTTTTTTTCATTCACTATAACTATTCCCCCAGTAGAAGTCAGCTAGTATCATCTTGTTTAGTAATTCCCTTCTGTATGAAAATACCTGTAGCCCTCCTCTTCAGGTGCGTCATGTGATCTCATTCTGACCACCTGAGATTTACTTGGCTTTATGTCCTCTCAAGAAGTCAGTTTTTCAGACACTAGAATTCCTGTTTGATATTACACGGACTCTTCAAAAGAAGGGGGACATATACTCCCATCACAGTCACTGCAGATTAGAGGCTCCCTTCACAGTTACAATGCAGAAGCTAACAACTCATCCTTCTGACTGTATGGGAGATGGGGGAAAACAAGTCAACACAAAGACCCAAAGTGATGGTTAGATATAAATGGTTGCTATGAGATTCAGTGTCCCTATGCTAAAAAAAAAAAAAAAGCTGCCCTGGCCCAGCAGGAGGACAGGAAGGGTTGTCATGGGGACACTGATGCTTTTTTCTAACAGTGGCAGTTCTCTGCAGTTCCTCTACTTGGGGAAATAGGAGATGCACACAGTCAGAAGCCTTGTCTGACCACAAATATTAGCCAGGCTCCTACCAGCTGATGATGAAGCTTCTTGGCACAGCAGTGGCATCGGCCGTCTCTATGGCAACAACAACTGTTTTGATCAATGCCCTATAACAAACTAGAAAGGATATTTTTGGCAGTATCTTTTGTAGTGCAGAAAACAAGCATCGCAGGACGCGGAGTCCGAGGGTTCATTTTCTCCATACTTTAGATGTACAGAGCGCTAAACTTTGCTTGTTTTTTTTTTTTAGGACTTCTTGGAAAATCAAATCTCTCTTCTGATTTCTTTATTTTTTAGACCTTCAGGGGGAAACAGCAGGGACCATTCTAACCTGCAGGGGTTGCTATTTTCATAGTCACTTCTTGCACAAATCCCCTCCTGTGCCTATAAGTCTCCTGCCAAGAGCAGACCTGACATGTAGTTGCTAATGTAGAGGAATGGAAGGGGTAAAAGAGCACCGCCAAGATGAGAGGCCTGCAAGGAACATGCCGAGGTACAATGACTTTCTTCAGATGCCCTTAGCAGCCATTACATATCGCAAGCCCATAACGATGAGCATTTCCAGGGAAGGAAAGAATTCTCGCTTTATACATTTCTATCTCCATGTAACCTTAATCCGTGGAGGAAAGAAAAAAGAAAAAGCTTGAAAAATGACTAAAAATGGAAACTCGACACAATGTTAGAAGATTCAGTCATTCTTTTTTCAGGTCATCATTCCACGTTCTTCCTAGGTTTTTTCAATCCTACACTTATCTATTAGGACATCACAGAACCATATTTTTTTATAAATGTTTTTATTAAAATCAAGTCAGAATATACATCCAGCATTACAATAATATCTCAGACATTATTAAGGTTTTCACTGTTCAGGATCTGAACCGAGATACATTATATTGTAACATAGACCATCTGTGTTTGTCCATGAGCAGATAAAAATATGGACGTCATCCCAACTTAGATTTCTCATTTTACATAACCAAAGAAAAAAAAACAAAAAAAAAAAACAACAAGGGAAAAAAAAGGGAAAACAGAAACAAAAACTAGACCTGCCAGAGTCACATATTTATACATTGCCTCTTTTCCCTGTATGAGTTTAGCTAGCAAAACGAGCCCATTCTCAGACTGTTGCCATTGCGTCTATTTTAGGGATGAGCGAGTATACTCGCTAAGGCACTACTTGCTCAAGTAATGTGCCTTAGCCGAGTATCTCCCTGCTCGTCCCGAAAGATTCAGGTGCCGCGGGGGAGAGCAGGGAGGAGCGGAGGGGAGATCTCTCTCTCCCTCTCTCCCGCCCGCTCCCCCCCGCTCCCTGCCGCAACTCACCTGTCAGCTGCGGCGGCTCCCGAATCTTTCGGGACGAGCGGGGAGATACTCGGCTAAGGCACATTACTTGAGCAAGTAGTGCCTTAGCGAGTATACTCGCTCATCCCTAGTCTATTTGTTTAAAACAGACTCTTATCCTATTTAATGGAGACTTGCCAATGAATATGGAGGCCCCCCACGGCAACGGCACAACCAATAGAACACCCTAGACAGGGATATGCCCCACTGCCACCTGCTCCTGGAACCAGCAGGTATGGTGAAAGCAATTTCTCAGCCTTTCTCTTACCCTCTGCGGCAACAACTGGACAAAACTCCCCCAGGGCTCAAAAAAGGACAGCACCATTTTTTCCCTGAAAAGCGATGTCGCATCCCCATATAATATATATTTCCAGGTGAATAACCCTTTAATCATGTTGATTAGTTGTTTGCTGCACAGCATGTTTTTAATGTTTCTACACCGATTTTGTTGGAAGTGCCAATAAACTAAATATGTTTCATTTTTTTGACAATTTACATATTCATTGCTGTGAGTAGTTGTCATACGGGCCCCAGTACACTACTTTGCCCGGGGGCCCATAATGCTATTAAGACGATACTGATGAGACCTAATGCTCAAAGTCTTTTCCATGCTGCTTGGAGATTCCCATTTTCATACCTTAGAAATTAAAGTCAGGAATTTGTTTTGAGAATCCATAGTCGTCACAGCTCACAAACATTAGCTTATGTTATCACCGGAAATGTCTCTGGCCAGAAATTCAGATGAAATTTCTCTTGATCTGTATAAAGGCTATGCACACCTTTGTACTTCTTTCTTTTAATTAATGTGTTTTTCAAAATGAAGACTTTTTGCAATTAAAGGAAGAGATCAGGAGGACAAGAGCAGAGAACGCTACTATTACAGAGGGCTGTTATTCACAAAAAAAAAAACAAGGAAAAAAAAAAGGGGGGGGGGGGAACAGAAACAAAAACTAGACCTGCCAGAGTCACATATATATACACATCGCCTCTAGCAAAACGAGCCTGTTTTCAGAAACTGTTGCCATTGCGTCTATTTGTTTAAAACAGACTCTTATCCTATTTAATGGAGACTTGCCAATGAATATGGAGGCCCCCCACGGCAATGGCACGACCAGTAAAACACCCTAGACAGGGATATGCCCCACTGCCACCTGCTTCTGAAACCAGCATGTATGGTGAAAGCAATTTCTCAGCCTTTCTCTTACCCTCTGCGGCAACAACTGGACAAAACTGGATAGAACAGCCTTTAGTCCCGCCGCCGCCACAAAGTGCAAGAGCTTGCGAACTCCTCTTCAGCAGTGATATACCTTAGGGTCCAGATATCTAAAAATCGCCCACATGGGCTTCTGAGGGCAGAAATTTGTCAGGTGCGAGTTGGTGTATTCACGGACTCAGGACCAAAAAGCTTGTATCAAAGGGCATGTCCACAAGCACTGATATAAATTAGCATTCAGTGTTTTACACTTAAAACAGTTTGGGCTGAATATATTCCCATATGGTATCCTCTGACAGGGGTTAGATAAGATCTATGGACGACCTTTAGCCTCATTTCCAGGAATCTTGCCGAGGGTAGGAATTTATAAGCCGACGACATAGACTCCATAATCACTGTGGGTGTGAAATTTGGGTACAGAACCATTATTTACTGTATTCTTATAGTCCCGCTGTACAATTTAAAGTGATCCTAAATGTAGGGAAAATTAAATGGTTGAATGGCCACTTTATTAGAGACTCCATCTGGTAGGGCGTTGGACCTTCTTTGGCATTTAGAACCGCAGCAATTCATTGCGGCATGGATTTGATTAGGTGTTTAAATGGTTCTACAGGAATATTGCCGACAGGAGAGCTCCTTGTAGTTGCTGCAGATTAGATGGAGGTACTGCTATGCTCTGAACAGCTGACAGGAAGGGTTCATCAATTCATGCTGCTTGTGCCAAATTCTGACCCTCCCAGGGATCCAAAACAAAACTTGGAATTTAGTGACCAGGCAAAGTTTTTTGTTTTTTTCTACTGCTTAGTAATCCAATTTTTTGCCTTTTTTTGTGGCAGCGTATGAGCTTTGTGCTAGGGTGGAGTCAGATGATGATTTAGGGTGCGTTCACACATAGCAAAATGCTACAAATCATCCTCTGAAATGGAAAATTCAGCGGCAAAATTTGCATTTCCACGTCAAACTCTGCATCATGGGCGCGGATTTTCACTGGTATTCATCTTGAAAGTGCAACGAACGCCACTCCTCTCACCTGGTACCGAGCCCTCACTGCAGCGCACATCCCTCACCCAGCAAGCGCTACTAAGCACCACGAAGAAAGTGATGTGGAAGTGGGTGCAAGTGGGGTCACCATGCGACCAGCAACAGCAATGTTTAGTAGCACCAGACAGGTGAGGGCTGTGCGCTGCAGTGAGGGCTCAGTATGAATGAGAGGAGCCAGGTCATAGGCCTTAATCAGCTGCGGATCGGCAGCTCAATACCAGTCCAAGTCTGCACCAATGGTGCTAAATTGTACGGTTTAGGAGTTGAAAATGCTGCAAAACTATATGTGAACACACCCTTGAAGTGTTTTGATGCAACTTATGGCTCATTTACACGGGCGGATTTTCACCGCGCATTACGCATGCGTAATATGCGGTGAATAGAGTCAATGAATGTAAATAGATTTTCATTGATCCATTCACACTTGTGTCTAGTAATTGTGTATGTCACACGCATAAGAAAAATCACAGCATGTCCTATTTTATCGCGTATTATGTGTGTTTAAAAGCCCTATTATTCTCTATGGGCGAATATGGTACTCAATGCATACGCAATGCCGAAACGCAAGTAGCAGCATAGCAGTTGTGTTTTTCACACATGTGGCTAGGAAACATGCTAAGGAGTTAAAAAAAACAGAATCATCATCATTCCAGGCTTTTTTCCTGCCTGTGTTTTTGTCGCATGTAACATATGCACACAAAAAAAACTGCTTATGCGTTTTTTTGCAGGCAAAATTGAACAATATGCAGAGTTTTACGCATACGGTCATTTGAACGAGCCTTTAGTGTGAACACTGTATATGAATTGAAAGAGTACGGAGAAGCTGTCAAGTACAAGACAAGGAGGGGTCTGTGGGGGGTAAGTTGGCCACTACAAGCAATTGTTGCTGAAAAGACGGCACCCCTGTGAACCCTGATGACTGATGATGAGCGGTCACGGACTGCTTCCAGCGCCTAGGTCCGGACAACAAACTGCTGAATTATCTTGTTCTTCCGGGCAGACTGCTCTGGAACCGCAGAAGGCCCTGTGTACCCTGCAGGTGATTTCAGACCACATCCAGCGTCTTCCTTCATTGTTAACTCTGCCTGTCCATGGGACCGAAGAGCAGAGACTGAGCGAATGCTGAGCCAGCAGTGGCCCCATGTGCCTATCTACAAAGTGCTGTAATTTGCCTTGTAAGCTTAACAAGCTGTAACCACAAAGATGTGTGCCCAACTGAGACTGCAACTATCAAGCTGTGTGCCCAGACTGTAACCAAGGCTGTTCCTAACCATCAAGCTCTGTGCTCCAGCCGGAGTAAAGTTCTGTTCAACTGAAACACTATTAATGCCTCATGCACATAACATATTACAGATGCATATTGTATGGACAGTAATAAAGCATCCAATAAAAATCTATGGCCTACCGATTTCATATGGAGGCACTCAGACCCAAAGACTTGAGGCATATTTGACCTCATTCCGTATTATGGAGGTATTCTCCTCCATACAGAGCCACTATACAATAGTAGCACCCAGTTTCTACGGCTCCATGCTATGGATCCATTGGGACTCTGTGTGTCTATCTACAGGCTTCATCTATGTGGCTTTGCAGTATACATAAAGCCTAGTGCCATCTTAATGCGTGGGCCTGATGGGCACTTGCCTGGGGGCACCACAAGCATTGGGGCCCCGTACTATTTTATGTATGCTAACATTTCAATGCACCTTGCATCATATATGATAATGTTGTACGGTGGGATATGAACTTGGCTCCAATCTGTCTAGGCCATGTGTGAAGACTTTAATTCTGTCATTTTCTGTTTCACTTTCAAATTACCCAGAATTCCGTTTGTAAATTATCCGTAATTTCTATAATAAAAAGTGAGATTTCCTGCTGAATTGATGTGTGAATCATCTCGTGAAGCGCAGTACATCATCTCATTACTTTCTAGTGTAAAGTAGCCTGGCCCTATGAACAAAGAGACGTCTACATTGGAAGAGGTAAATGGACCCTAGAAACTTAGCCTTCCGGTTCTCCAGTCTAGGTCGCCGGTTACTAACTCGCTCGTCCTCCTGAGTTTTCTGCCGCATCCCCATATAATATATATTTCCAGGTGAATAACCCTTTAATCATGTTGATTAGTTGTTTGCTGCACAGCATGTTTTTAATGTTTCTACACCGATTTTGTTGGAAGTGCTAATAAACTAAATATGTTTCATTTTTTTGACAATTTACATATTTATTGCTGTGAGTAGTTGTCATACGGGCCCCAGTACACTACTTTGCCCGGGGGCCCATAATGCTATTAAGACGATACTGATGAGACCTAATGCTCAAAGTCTTTTCCATGCTGCTTGGAGATTCCCATTTTCATACCTTAGAAATTAAAGTCAGGAATTTGTTTTGAGAATCTATAGTTGTCGCAGCTCACAAACATTAGCTTATGTTATCACTGGAAATGTTCCTGGCCAGAAATTCAGGTGAAATTCCCCTTGATCTGTATTAAGGCTATGCACACCTTTGCACTTCTTTCTTTTAATCAATGTGTTTTTCTAAATGAAGACTTTTTGCAATTGGTGGAAGAGATCAGGAGGACAAGAGCAGAGAACGCTACTATTACAGAGGGCTGTTATTTACCTTGGGTGAATTTTCCGCTCTTAAGAGCAGTGAGAGGGGAAAGGGACCAGCAGCTGAAAGAGGAGAGATCAGCTGTGTAGTATGAAGTGGGCATGGTTATGCTACACAGCTTCTGACAGAGGAGGAGCACAGCTTGTGCATATTCATGGAAAGATCAGCTGATCAGTGCTGGGAATGCCCCCGAGCCAGAAACTTAAATATAGGAGAGCCTGCAAGCCAAAGAAACAGAAGATCATTTTTTTCATGCACAGAGGTCATAAATGGCCTTTAATTTCCAGCATGCATTGAAAACCTACAAATTTAAGAATGACTGACAAACATGAAACTCCTTCCATGGCACAGGCTCCAGGAAGATGAGACATAGGGAGCTGTTAGGTGCTGGGCTCCTTACAATATGGAACTGACTAAAGGCCCCTTTACACGCAATTATCGCTTAAATGTCTGAACTACTGAGCAAATTGTTGACATTTTTGCATAAAATATCTCACACCTAATCTCTATTTTCCCTCATTGGCTAAAGTAAACTCAGTAGCAGATGTTTGCTCAGCTAGTCATATGTTTATATGAGGGATTATCTGGCCAGCAGATTCCATTGTCTTCTCCTGCCATGAGTAAACATTGCACTCATTGTGTCTCCAAGGACAACTAAACAATCGTTAAGCCGCTGCAAAGACTCAATAAACTGCATTAAAATAGAATGAATTCTGAGCGGCTTGAGAATGGTTTTTACACTGGCTAAAAACCAGCGCTGAACGACAATTAAATGAATAGTGCACAATTACCCGTGTTTACATGTAACAATCACTCACTTTCAGCTGCTTGAACGAATTTTGAGCGGTAATCGTTGCATGTAAAAGGGCCTTTAGTTGCCCGTTTACCAGGGGTTTTCATCACCTTAACAAGGGTCAAGGAGACAAATTTAAATGATATTGACTCTGCAAAGCAACTTTTATATAAGTCTGGAAAAACATCCCCAGTAACCACAGTGTCCCCTCCATGTAACCGGCAGCACGTGGATAGCTCCATCACTTCTACATTGTGAAGACCATATCAAATAGCTCCCCATATCTCAGCTTACATGACCCAGGTGAGTGTGATTAGATAAAGTGTAGTCACATACAGTTAGGCTTTATATACTGTTACTTTACTCAATATTTTATCCATAAATCATCATTTTCTACTTCAGTATTTAAGGAGGCATCTGAATATTCCCTAAATAACAAGTTTATTCCTAAGCATATATTTAGGAAAGTGTCATACTCATTATCTTTTCTAATGGCTGATCATTAAACTTCAGTTAATAGGTCACCAGGGACCAAAGGAACATTCAGGTAACACATGAAAGCTAAAAGGTCTTCTTTAAAGGCCTTTATTATATTGCTTTTTATGACAGGAATGGGGTTTAAATACCGCCCTGCGCCAGTTATAAAGGGAGTTAATTAGAGGAGGCAAGTGCCATAAAACAAAATGTGAGCTGTAATTTTATCTCTGAATAACTTAAAACACATTTAAAGAAGATTTTATTTTAAATATTATCCTCATCTTACATTATAAAAAGAGTGGATTTATAAAACAGCACTTCCATCACTTCACAGACATAGCCAGGACAGAACTTTAGGAGCGCTGAAGGATAACAAGATCCCAATAAACTACATGAAAGGGCACATACTCTAACATCTCAATACCACAATCCCTTTCAATGTGCCCATGGGGCATATAGATATCAGAAATGGGGCTCCATCTCTAGCCGCCCCCTCCATGAGCTAACAAGATGGTTCTTACTCTAGTGGACCCAGTCCTTACCTGGAACGGCCATCATTTAATAACACTATCATATAATATTATGGTTGTAGTTGGAAGCTGTAGTTTTTAAAAAAAAAAAACATCGGTCCCTCACCTGTTGATATTGTGAAAGAACTACAACACTCAGCATGCCCGACAGCTGCACATCTTCAGGGCATGCTGGGAATTGTAGTTTTCAAAAAAATCTTGTAAGCCCATTAAAGTGGACCTCCAAGCATATTCTCCCACTAGCCAATCTGACATCAGGTGTAGAGAGAGGTGGCGGCACGTTGGGAGCTTGTCATGGTAACCATATTACGCCCGGCAAATATCATGTTTTAGTCTTATGCTAATTGATAGGACCTGTGTTCAACACTGATGGAGCCTCGTAAGATTGCATGGGCAACTGTATCATCCAGTATGCAGCCACTTCCAATGTCAGTTTGGGAGGGAGAGGATGCCTGGAAGTACACTAAGGGCAAGTCCACAACAAAATCCGTATATGGAACATATGGATTTGGGTGCAGATTCACCATGGAAGTTCATCCCTGCTGCATTACAAAGGGTTAAAATTGATACATTGCGATTTTTTTCCCTTTCCATGCAGTTATTCATTTTTCTGCTTTAATAGCATTAATAACATGGAGTGCGTTTTAATGACTTTTCATTCAAACCACAAATTCAAAGGGGACATTTTTGAATTACAATAATAAGGGAACCTTTCAGGACAATATCACAATGACCACACAGAAAAAATATCAAACAATGGAGAAGACTCAAAAACATCAACATGCAAGAGCACACACAAGCAGGGGAGGGTACACTGCGAATTGTAAGATATACATTGCAGGTCCACTTCCGCTAGAACTGTAATCCTGTGGACTCTACTTGCCCAAAAATGCAAATAAAATCTGCAGCAATTCCGTGCCATGTGGATTTACCCATAGGGCTCTTTCACACGGGCGCTGCGATTTTCAGCCGCCCGTGTAATGGCCGTAGCGCGACCAAAGATCGAATAAATGATTGGCAGCCACGACCAAGCCAAGGCTGCATCTCCTGTTTATGTACCCGTTCAGACCGGAATACTGTCGGGCGAAGGAAGAGAGTTTAGCTCTGCTAAACTCCTTCCCCCTCTCCGCCCCTAGCCGACTGCCTGCAATAAGAGGGGGCACGGCAGGAGCAAGTGTGCTAATCTCCTGCCCTATCCCGCCCCCTCCCTTTGCCAACAGCCGGCAAGGGGCGGAGAGCGGAAGGGAAGGGGATTTAGCAGAGATGCTGCTAAACTCCCACCTTTTTTGGCAGCTCCCATAGGAGTCTATGGGACTGTCCGCCGTATTGTGACCGGAAGATAGTTGCCGAACTATTTTTTCGGGCTGGCATAAAAACAACTGACTGGAATGCGGACCGTATGCGCTATCTTTTCTGGCCCGCCGTTTTTACGCAACTCAAAAACGGCCATCTGAACTGAGGCATTGGAAAGCAATGCATCGGATGGGTAGCGTATATCCACTGGCTGTGAAACCGCGGTCGATATATGCCCCTGTGAATGAAGCCTTAGGCCGGGCTCACACGAGCGTATGTTGCAGAGTGCAGGCTGAGAAATATACGTGTGTGGCACATAGTCAGTATGCAATGACACTATGTATTGGTTGCGCGCAGCTTATCGCCATGTACTATCTTGGCATGTATGCTCACATAATACGTGCCAAGATAGGATGTGCTGCACTTATTCTTGCGTGCGTAGTTTGTACAGTTGTACGAGAGTCAACATGGCCACCTACGGGAGATTAGTACAAAGTATTAAGCGTGGAAGACCCGTGCACAGAATATGTTGTACCGACATGCTTGAGTAAGCCGGGCACTATGCACTGCATGGGATTTTCTGTAGCTCGGTGGGGACTGTGCGTGGTTACAGGGTCTTGCTTAATAAAAAAAAAACAAAAAACTTGCTACACGTGTCACCTACAGTATCCCGTTTTTCACTCCTGAAGTTGGGAGGTGTACCGTACGGCACTTTTAATTAGTAACTATATGGTATAATATGCTGTATGACAGCACACATCAATATAGCGCTACTTAAAAAGTAGGTGATGATAATAAATTTCTGAGCTTGTTGGCGCCCTGAAGTTATCCAGTCCTTTCTGAAGAGTTTTTTCCATCAGTACCACCTCGTCCAGATGCACTATTAGGCCATATCAACGTCAGACGGAGAGATGTCCCGCTCAAGACTGGATTAGCCAGAGAAATAAAGCCATTACCTAGGGCAATCTATTTGAATGGCTATCATATAATACCACACATTACCCTTTCTGTGCCATATGGGTGCCAGCACTTCACATCATGGGTTAATTTATAAAAGCTTGTTGAGCGGCGGATTACTGCCCTGTTTACATGTGGTAATGATTGGGTGAAAAAGCATCTTAACGAACGCTCGTTCACAATCATTGATCATGTAAAAGGGCCTTTGCCAGTCAGCATTTATTTTTCAGCACTAAAAGTACCTTTACACCAGCCGATAGTCGGCCAAATAGTTATTGGCGACTGGCAGCCTGTGTACACGGCCCCCCAGCAAGGCAGAGAATGAAAAGTCACTCAGTAGTCACTAGTCGTTCCATTTCAGCTGGCTGAAATAGGTCAGGAAAGGTATCCTTTCTCCTTAAGGAGAACACCTAGAAGGTGTGTGAGGAGACACCTACTGGTAGAAGGTGAGTGAGGAGGCAATTAGGTGAAGGTGAGTGTTGAAAACCCTGAAACAGCTGTATGGATTCTGGCTTGCTTTTCAATTCCCAGTCATTGTTACAAGGCTTGTATAAAGAGTCTAACATTGGCTTGCAGAAATGTTGTCTTCCAATAGGTGGTGCTGCTAAGGTATTATTCCATCTTCCTTATTTGCAGCTGAAATGGAATGACTACTGAGTGGCTTCTTACTTAGTGTAAATAGCAGTCACTTAAGCTCTGAAAAACTCCCGTTTACTGTGAATGGAGGTGGGCGGACGGAAGAGATCTTCGGCCACTTGGCTTCCACTATCTGACAGACCATCACTCCCGTATAAAAGCACATAAGCAATAGTTGCTGCTTGGCAGTTGTTCCATGTAAAGGTACCATAAGGTATTGAGTTCAACTCCAACCAGTGCTAACATCTACATGGAGTTGGTATGTTCCCTGGGTTCCTTAACTTGCAAATTCAACAGAATGATAGAATAATTCACTTTTTAGTACGGTACCTGAGTGATTGAGATAGGTAAATTAGATTGTGAGCCCTATGCACCAAACATACAAACTTATGGCAACTATAATACTGCCCCCTCTACGCACAAGATTGCAACTACTATAATACTACCTCTTGTGTACAAGAATATAACTATATAATACTGCCTCCTATGTACAAGTATATAGATACTAGAATACTGCCCCCTATGTACAAGAATATAACTACTATAATACTGCCTCCTATGTACAAAAATATAACTACTATAATACTGCCTCCTATGTACAAGTATATAACTACTATAATACTGCCTCCTATGTACAAGAATATAACTACTATAATACTGCCCCGTATGTACAAGTATATAACTACTATAATACTGCCCCCTATGTACAAGAATATAACTACTATAATACTGCTCCCTATGTACAAGAATATAACTTCTATAATACTGCCTCCTATGTACAAGAATATAACTACTATAATACTGCCTCCTATGTACAAGAATATAACTACTATAATTCTGCCTCCTACGTACAAGAATATAACTACTATAATACTGCTTATGTACAAGAATATAACTACTATAATACTGTCGCATATGTACAAGAATATAACTACTATAATACTGCTCCCTATGTACAAGTAGATAACTACTATAAAACTGCTCCATATGTACAAGAATATAACTTCTATAATACTGCTCCCTATGTACAAGAATATAACTACTAGAATACTGCCTCCTATGTACGAGAATATAACTACTATAATACTGCCTCCTATGTACAAGAATATAACTACTATAATACTGTCTATGTACAAGAATATAACTACTATAATACTGCCCTTATGTACAAGAATATAACTACTATATTACTGCTCCTATGAACAAGAATATAACTACTATAATACTGATCCTATGTACAATAATATAACTACTATAATACTGCTCTCTATGTACAAGAATATAACTACTATAATACTGCCACATATGTACAAGAATATAACTACTATAATACTGCTCCCTATGTACAAGAATATAGCTACTATAATACTGCCCCCTATGTACAAGAATATAACTGCTATAATAGTGCCTCCTATGTACAAGAATATAACTACTATAATACTGCCCCCTATGTACAAGAATATAACTACTATAATACTGCCCCCTATGTACAAGAATATAACTACTATAATAGTGCCTCCTATGCACAAGAATATAACTACTATAATACTGACTCCTATGTACAAGAATATAACCACTATAATACTGTCCCCATGTACAAGAATACAACTACTATAATACTGCCGCCTATGTACAAGAATATAACTACTATAATACTGCTCCTAAGTACAAGAATATAACTACTATAATACTGCTCCCTATGTACAAAAATATAACTACTATAATACTGCCCCCCTATGTACAAGAATATAACTACTATAATACTGCTTATGTACAAGAATATAACTACTATAATACTGACTCCTATGTACAAGAATATAACCACTATAATACTGTCCCCATGTACAAGAATACAACTACTATAATACTGCCGCCTATGTACAAGAATATAACTACTATAATACTGCTCCTAAGTACAAGAATATAACTACTATAATACTGTTCCCTATGTACAAGAATATAACTACTATAATACTGCCCCCCTATGTACAAGAATATAACTACTATAATACTGCCCCCCTATGTACAAGAATATAGCTATTATAATACTGCCCTCTATGTACAAGAATATAACTACTATAATACTGCCCCTATGTACAAGAATATAACTACTATAATGCTGCCTCCTATGTACAAGAATATAGCTATTATAATACTGCCGCCTATGTACAAGAATATAGCTATTATAATACTGCCCTCTATGTACAAGAATATAACTACTATAATACTGCCCCCTATGTACAAGAATATATCTACTATAATACTGCCCTCTATGTACAAGAATATAACTACTATAATACTGCCTCCTATGTACATGAATATAACTACTATAATACTGCTCCTATGTACAAGAATATAACTACTATAATACTGCTCCTATGTACAAGAATATAACTACTATAATACTGCCTCCTATGTACAAGAATATAACTACTATAATACTGCCTCCTATGTACAAGAATATAACTACTATAATACTGCCTCCTATGTACAAGAATATAACTACTATAATACTGTCTTCTTATGTACAAGAATATAACTACTATAATACTGCCCCCTATGTACAAGAATATAACTACTATAATACTGCCCCCTATGTACAAGACTATAACTACTATAATACTGCCTCTATGTACAAGAATATAACTACTATAATACTGCTGCTATGTACAAGAATATAACTACTATAATACTGCCTCTATGTACAAGACTATAACTACTATAATACTGCCTTCTATGTACAAGAATATAACTACTATAATACTGTCTATGTACAAGAATATAACTACTATAATACTGCCTCCTATGTACAAGAATATAACTACTATAATACTGCCCCCTATGTACAAGAATATAACTACTATAATACTGCCTCTATGTACAAGACTATAACTACTATAATACTGCCTTCTATGTACAAGAATATAACTACTATAATACTGTCTATGTACAAGAATATAACTACTGTAATACTGCCTCCTATGTACAAGAATATAACTACTATAATACTGTCCTCCTATGTACAAGAATATAACTACTATAATACTGCTGCTATGTACAAGAATATAACTACTATAATACTGCTCCTATGTACAAGAATATAACTACTATAATACTGCCTTCTATGTACAAGAATATAACTACTATAATACTGCTATGTATGTAACTACTGGGGAACTGCAGCACAGTTGTATTCAAATGAGCAGTGCCAGCTACAGTTCATTGCACATCTGAACTAGGTCTGTAGCAGCTTCATTCTCGGGATCAGTGGGCGTCCTTGAGGACGGACCTGCACAAATCACCAAGTGATGGCATGCCTTAACAATACCCCATCACTTTATGAGATGGTAATACCTCTTTAAATGTTTTGCGATAAAGGAATGAGCAGAATAAATGGAGCAGCCACCTGAACAGCTCTGTATCGGGTGATCAGTGATGACCACCAGGTAATTACTATATAGAAGTCGAGTCCAAAACCATTCAGACGTCGCCCCAGTCCTGGCTGTAGCCCAAGCAAACACAGTGAACCAGAACACCCAGTCTGACTGGCTGCCAGGCACACGGGAGACATCTGTGCAGTGGACAGAACCATGGTGGCACAGCGCCCTGCAGCAAATTACCTTCTCTGTGATTCTTTTAAAAAAAAAACTATAAAAAATGATGTTTGCACATCTCAATTCAAAAATGAAACCTTCTTAAGAGGAACATAACGTCTACAATATTGCATCAATAGGAGTAACAAGCTGAAGTCACTTGCAGCTTGTAACAAGCACATCATGGTGCTGGCTTGGGTATCATTAATGCACTGAGCATCAAAAACTCGGGACCATCTGAAGCATCAAATTCCAATGTATTGATCCAGATGAGTCCTTTTTAGACGTGTAAAAAAAAAAAAAGAAAAAGGAATTGCAGCAGTTAAAAATAGGAAATTGGCAACAGAAAGTGGCAACCAATTTTATACAGCATGTGAAAAATAGGTCTTGCCCTATCTTTTCCCGAGATATGCTGGCAGCTCCCATAGACTTCCATAGAAGCTGAAAAAAGGGAGGGGGAGAGTTTAACGGAGTCCAATGCTGGGAAAAGATTACGGCTGGCTCTATTTAAGCACTAGAAATCATTCTGAGGATTTCTGCCGACTGAGGGATTTTCACACTGCTGTGTTTTTTTTCACCGATATGCCGCAGCTGCCTGTGTGAATGGACGAGAAAACACTAATTAAGATTGGGACTTGAGCCTCTTGCGATTTTCTCACGCAATAGACAATCATCCGGCCATTTAAAAGCAACTACTGATGACTTAGCCAAAGGATAGGTTATCTGTTGATACAAGACTAGACAACCCCTTTAATGAGTGCTGATCGATATACTATATTATTGGCCACTGTTCATTAAAATAGGCCAAAATCGGCCCACGTAAAAAAGCTCAAATTAAACAGATCACGTTTATATGCTGATAAACTTCCAATTTAACAGCAAGCACCCACTGATCTGCTAGGTGTCTGTTTTTTCAGCTATATTAACCCCGGACTAACTAATCCAAATGAGCCATGCAGAATAGTATGTTTTGGAGTCTGTCACTGTTCCCTGACCTCACACTAATTTTCATATAAGGGAGATGGAATAATACCTCCACAGTGCCACCTACTGGAAGGTAGCATTTAGAGATGAGTGAGTATACTCGCTAAGGCTAACTACTCGAGCAAGTAGTGCCTTAGCCGAGTATCCTCCTGCTCGTCTCTAAAGAGTCGGGGGCCGGCGGGGGGCGGGGAGATCTCTCTCTTCCCCCCGGTCCCCCCTGCTCACCGCCACAACTCACCTGTCACCCGGCAGCCGAATCTTTACAGACGAGCGGGAGGATACTCGGCTAAGGCACTACTCACTCGAGTAGTTAGCCTTAGCGAGTATACTCGCTCATCTCTAGTAGCATTCCTTCAAGCCAAAGTCAGACTCTTTATACAAGCCTTGTAACAATGACTGGGAATCAAAAGCAAAGCCAGACTCCATGCACAAACAGCTGTTTCAGGGTATTTGCCCCTCATTAGTGTACAGTAGCAGTCTGGCTTTGCTAGTGAGAGGCCTGGGACAGGGGTCCGAAACGCTATCTTTTCCCCTTAGGGAGAGCACCTAGATGGCAAGTGAGGAGACTCAAAAGGCCATTCATGCTCCTCTGGATAATATGTAAATAAGGGAGATGTAACAGAACACATATTAAAAAAATCTTAAGGCAAAAAAAAAAAAAAAAAGAAGATTGGGACTTGTTTGCGGCTATTCTTCTTTCATCCGATTTTTAGGTGCGATTGGCCAGGCGTAAAAATGCATACGGTCATGTGAAAGAGGCCTTCTAGTGATGAAGCATCAGCAACAGTCAGGCGAGGGAATGTAGAGCCGGTGCAGTATATTCCTTCATCCAAACCATCCTGTTCTAGGAAGTGATCTTCTCTCCATACTGATGGAACCAGGAGCTCTTTGGAGGAAGTCCCGATTAATGTTGCACACAGGGTTCGAGAGAACATGGACAGAAGATATCAACTAAACTTACTGGATGCGGATGGAGACCATCCTGTGCCTCTAGGCCGGTATTAGTGGCAGCAGCTGGCCAGCGGAGGAGCCAAGTGTCTGTAAGACATGTTAATCAGCATCTTGGACTCCATGCAGGCCGCTAGTATAGGCTGTGGACCTGATTAGTCAAGAGCAAACCACATGAATGCATCCAGTGTGTAACCCCCCACCCTGGCCTACTAACATGAGACAGCGTTAGATTGTACCCCCTTATGACCCCCTGGTCCTATGAGCTTACACTTATGTCTAATTCAGCAGCAATAACATGACATACATATTCAGAATTAACACAATCCCCCCGCCCCCCAACACCACGGACTCATTAACAAGCATCTATGTTGCATAATTAATTCTAATTAGCTCAGAATAATTTTCCTGATTAATTACCATTGATATTGTAGCCGAGCTAATGTCTCTAGATATGAATTTAATAAAGCTTACTGACGCTCAGTATTTCCGACTGGCATTTTCAGTGATGTTGGTTTAACCCAATGCCCATCCATGCCGTTACATACAGACATAAGTGTTTGTAGCAATTAGTCAGATGTCTGCCAGCGCCATACTATGGCTGCCAGTAGAGGGTGTAATGCTGGGTTTACACGTAAAGATAAACTGAAGGAAAGCAAGCAATGTGTATATAGCGACTCGTAAGGCTTCGCACAATCGCCTTAACACATACAAATAATAATGCATTTGTATTCGTTTTTGCGTTCACTTATAGTTTCTGCCTTGGCAGCGGTTACCCTTCAGTTTACACTCTAATCTTCGAACGATTTGTTGTTTTTCTACTTGTACTGCTCAATTTGTTCACCGAGCAATAATAAATTTAATATTGCAATGAAAGATGTGATCAACTGCAAATGAGTGAATTCTCATTGGTCGTTTGCTTGCTGGGCACGTTCACACCGCACGTCATTAAGACTGGCGTTGTGCTATGCGACAGTCAATCTATTCAAATCATGCAACTTTCCTATCACTTTTCAATGGGAATCCCATGAATGTAAAGGCTATGAACGCTGCTTACAGGAGAAACAAAATGTTTTCCCTTGGTGGTTACCTATAGGTAAAAAAGTTACACTAAGGCCGATTGCACACAACTAGGTCAAATTCCACATGCAGGATCCCGCAGTGGAATCCGATCTGGTGCCCAGCTGGTGACCCCTGTAGACTCCCTGCATACCTGTCCGCAGTGTCTATCTGTAATGCGGATGTGCCAGCTGGCACATGCGCATTATACATGACACCGCAGTGACGTGGATTCCGCAGCCCGTCCACAGCGACAGCTGCGGATGGCTTCCATTGACTTCAATGGAATCCGTCTGCACGGAAATCACACTAAAATAGGACATGCTGCGATTTTTCCTCCGCGAATGGAAAATCACCATTGATTTCCGCTCGTGGACATGGAGAAGCATTTTTGCATAGGATGTCTATGGGCAATATTTGCTGCAGAATCCGGAGGCAGACGCCAATGTGCATTGGGCTAAAAGGGGGTGCACTAGAATTAACTTATCACCTATCTATAGGACAGATGATAAAAATCAGATCAGTAGGGGTCTCAGTGCTAAGACCCCCGCTGATCCCAAGATCAAGAGTCTCGTGTTTCCTCATCTTATCATAACTGCAGGTTCGCTGCACCCACCCGCAGTAACATCATATTGAATGGGGCAGAGCGATGGCCAAGCATGAGCAGCTGCCACTCCATTCATCTCAATAGGGCTGACAGAAATAGCCAAGAACTTTTTCTTAGCCATCTCCGGCAGTCCCACTGAAGATGAATGGAGTGGCACAGCACATGCGTGGTAAATCTCCTCCTCACTGCAGGGGGTGCATAATCGTTGTGTCTAAATGGGCCTCGTCCAAATGCCAATATGCACATGCATGCTTGGACAAGCCTGTATAAGTATTGAACAGGGGAGTTAGGCTGTATTTAAATAGCAAAAAAAAATTACAGTATGTCCTATTTTGGGGCGATTCTGTTCAAGAATTGCCCTTTATTTGCTATTTTCATAGTTTTTTTTTTTGTTTGTTTTTTTTTAACAAGCACCAGAATAACATATACAGCAATGGATTACGCTGACAGCGAAGAACCAGTATGGGGGACGAACAATCACATGAACTATCACTTGGCCCACATACTGTCTAACTTGGCCTATGTGATGGCCATCCTATCGTAATCGCATTGGTAAGTGTAAGAAGGCCCTAAGACACGACCAGACATCTCATGCTCAGCAAGTTTCATTACGGCAATGCTGCAGGGTCAGTTACGGATTTAGTAGCACCCGTCAAAACCATTCGTCCTTTCTTGTAATGCACAGACAAGTTGTGTCCCGCAGAGTCTCTTGCTCTGGGGGACCCATCACATTTATGGAATCCAGTGCACTGCTTATGAGTGACATACAATTGTGCAAAGCATGTGCCATTGCTCTATATAACCAGACATGAGCCTAAGGGGTCATATCTCGCTGCCACCTACAAAGAGGTGATCAATGTCATGTTAACTCTTTAGGGAATTTCCATTAACCAGCTCCCTCTAGCAATAAGGTCTACTCCACAGGTACTAAATTCATCAAAGTGCACTTAATGCTGCTAATGAAGTTCAGTTAAATGACAATTAAAACTAATGAAAAGAAATAAACCTGCACACAAAAGCTTATTACACTGTAGCAGCAACAGTTTGCAGCATGTTTAGCGAGTAAAGATAGAGGATTCTCCTGGCAACTCTCATCGAATACCTATAAATGCAGTAGATTACCTGGTACAGAGTCTCAGCGCACTATGAAGCATGCTTCATAATTCATAAGGGAAGGTCAAGTAGACGCTACATGAGCTTCGCCTTATCCTACCACCCTGCATCATGGCCTAATAGTGCATGGAGCAGCAACAATGTGTCAAACTTGGAAAAAGTTGGAACAATTGTTCTAGTTTATCAGGTTTTTATAAAAACTCTCCTCATCTGATTCTGGGAGTAGGTAACCACCAAGATGGGTGCCATAACAGCTCTATAGGGGCAACAGACAGCTTTCCCGGGCTTCTGAGTGGGAAATATAAGTGTATTGTATTAGTGGAACTAGGCTGTAGCTTGGTGAAATAATGCAGATACTATACATAAATCAAAAATGAAGAAGTAACGAGTAACCTAAGGGGTTTTGTCTGGAATATTCCGCTCTGAGGCAGTGAATAGCGCATTCCATGTATATTTTTGCCATGAATCATGTAATAATAGATAAACTTGGTATTGGTAAATAGAACCCTCGGACAGCTCTCTGGCGGTCAGCGTTATCAGCTGCTGACAACAAGGTGCTTCAACAAGTGCCAGCTTGTCAGGAGGCATTAAATCATCAATTTCACATTTTAAAGTGGCGGTGTTGGGCAATAGATAGAACAGTTCAGTCTGCATTCTCTACTTAAGATCATCTCTACCTGGATAACCTCAATCACATAGTTTGAACCATAAGATTTTGCTAAATAAGAACCAAAATGAGTAAAAAAAAAAAAAACTTTAACCAAATTGATAAGAACGTTCTTGATTGCAAGGAAACAGTTTTTAAAACCACTGCAGCCCTGGAGTTTACTATGACCCAATGGGCCCAGCAGGAAAAAGGCAAGACAAGCAAAGCTCAGTATGACTAGTGGATGGGGATGCACCAATAAGTATTCGAACTAGGGCTGGATAAAGTTACTCATCATTATTTGACATTAGTAGTTCACCATATGGCTTCAAGAAGAACCAACCAACTGCTGTAGGCACAGCTCACAAATGCTCACGGAGCCTTTAGCATTTGGTTGGTTCTTCTTGAGTACTAGTCCCGATCCTGAGTCTACGGAGAGGCTCGCCAGCTGTACATGGAAAACTTTTTCGCTCTTCTTCGTACTGGATCTATCATTTTATGGGGCCCCTTTCTTCATATGCTCTGACTCCCCCCATGCCAGAACAGGGAAGAGCTGTATTACTTTGCTCACCTTATTATCTCTTGAGGTAGAGCATGGCAGACCCTTGGGGCAGTTCACTCAACCTTATTTGCTGCTGTTGTGATGCATACAAAGAATGAGTCCTATAAAGCTCATCCTGCCTATAGGGAAGAGGATGGGGCTCACAAGCTGGTAACTCTCCCCATAAGTCCCATATAAGCCTCAGAGGTGCCCTCTGTTTGTGGGACACTGTGGATGTCACAGTTATGAGGGCAGTTTAGTCGTCAGTGATCAAGCGCACTGTAGCCTCACTGTTAGGGGGTACGGTGATTGACTTGTGTTCTGCTGGGATCTCTGTGGAAGCTACCGATATCGGGATACTATGGCTAGCATTGCTATGGAGGCATCTTGGCTGTCAAGGTTATGGAGGCACTGTAGCGGTCACCGTTAGTGGGTGTTGTAATAGGCTGTATTCTGCTTAGGACACTGTGGTGGCATCTGAAAGGGGGCGAGTATCCAAATGTTACCAGTCCATCAGGTAAATATCATCATACATTGTGATTCTAATGACAGGTCTGCAGTGTATAAAATAACTGTTCCTTACAGACTGGGTACGGTAGGTCAGTCCCAAGGACATTGGAGAATGAGGGTGGCAGCAAGTGATGCTTCCCCTGCCGATTCTTGAAAGAGTATCAACCGATGCCAATGTCATGATAGTAACACACAGTACCAGGCTGATAGTCACTAAATGTGTCAGTCTAAATGCTAGGCAAATGTTACCCCTCGGTCATACCAGCCATTAGGTGAGAGCACAACGCATTTTAATTTGTGTCTATACATATATTTTATGTCTATATATATCATACTTTTTGTATAAGGCACAGTATTTTGTATACCTTCTGTAGTATACTACATACCCTATACAAAAATTAAAGGGTGGCACAATCTTGCCTGTTGGCTCCTCCTAGGACAAAAATACTCAGAAATAACAAGTTAGCAATTAAGCCTTGGCCGCCATTTTCTTAAGGGAACCTGGGGCAGTAAGTGCTGACAGTCAATATGGCTGCATGTGAGAGAATCTTCTTATGCATCAGTGGTCAGTGACTACGTTACCGTAGGTCTCTGCTATAACACTGCAACCTACTGGATACCGCTTAATCATGTAGCTCTAATCCTTTTGTGTATGCGGTAGTGTTAAAGTAATTCAGTATTTAATCCTTACTCACTTTTTATAGACGGTAGTATACCTTTAAATTGGGCATTTTTAACCCCTTAGTGTTTTGCACTTTAAAAGACCAGGCAATTTCTTTCCTTTCTACATTGTTATGTTCCATGATCCATAACATTTTTAATGTCGCACTAATGGAGCTATGTGAGTTAAATATTATGCAAACTTTATTCTTTGGGTCAATAAGATTATGGAAATACCATATTATGTATATATTTGTTCTTATTACTTTGGCATAATAAAAGCCCTATTTGCATCACCACCTTCCTCAACCCGTAACATTATTATTTTGTTGCCAAATAAACTGGGGCAGGGGTGGCCTTGCATTTTTTAGAGGAGCTGTAGGTTTGCTTTCGTACAATTTTGGGGTACATGCAAATTTGATCACTTTTTATTGCATTTTCTGGAGGCACGTTAATTAAAAATATATAATTTTTGCCTTTTTTTATTTTTTATGCTTTTTACTGTGTAGACATATTTTTATATTACAGATTATTACAAATTTGGTGATATATAATATGTTTAATTTTGAATTTCTTTATACAATAAATGAGGTTTGTAGGAAAAAGTGCTTTTTTTTTTTTCTTTTCTCTTTTTCAAATAACCTTTAATTAAGTTTATTGCACACTTTTTTTTTTAAATACTTTTTATGTCCCTCCAAGGGACTTGAAGATGAGATTGTTTGCTGAAAAGCACACTATGATGCACTACATAAATAGCGTAGTTTAGTGTACCAGCGATCGATTGTCTGGCATGCTTGGCAGATCTGGAGGCCTTAATAAGGCTTCTGATTGCCATGGGAATCCACTGGAACCCCGCGATCACATTGCAAGGTGCTGATAGACGATATAAGGAACTACCTCCCCCTGTCACCCGCTTACATGTTGTGATCGCTATTGATCATGGCATATAAGGGGTAAACAGTCATGAATGGAGGTTTCTCTCCTCTCAGCTGTTAGAGCAGGGTCTCATATGACACCAAGGACTCGGTAGGTCCCTGCACGATTCCCGCGCCGACCTTAGATCAGGCTGTCGTAAAACATGGCCACCTAGTCTAAGGCACCTTAGTGACCACCGTAAAAACCTGTATAGCTGGTCACTAATGGTTAAGAAACCAATTGGAGAACATTTACAACCACTAAGTAGAATATTCATTTTTTTGTATTCTAAGCCAAATGCTCTTTAAAAGGTTTTTCATTACCTATTCAGAGGCATTCTCCGTAATTCCCATATATTTCAATGGGGATCCCCCGTTAAAGACCTTCATCTACTAGCCAGAGTGGAGACCATCTCTCCCTCTAGAGAACCCAGTATGTCTGTGCACTACACGGAGAAGCAAGTGATCACAACAGAAACCATATGTAATGTTTCACTTCTCCTGTAGGGGCACTACAAAAGTACTGGACACTTGCTGCCTAGTTTCAACACAGATTACAGCTCATTGCTGAGGATTTGATTGGGGGAAATAACCTATGATCAGCTCATTAATGGGGGCTCTTCTATCAAAAAAGAGGGGTTGTGTACAGCAGGTGAGTTGATATAAAGTGAAAGTGTCCTGATAACAGGTTTTCATTAATGAGCTGAATTGCCATGGAAACAGAAAAAAAGATCAGAACATGTTCCAGTTGAATTATAATTAAAATTAAAGCAAAATTGAAAAAAAAATATTCCTATATCAATCAGTAACATTTAGGACAGAAATAATTGAGAGAACCTTGTGTTTCTGACAGATAAATTACTCGGCTCCTGCCCATAACCCTCCGTTTGTCCCACAGGATAGAACCAAATTTCACAGTGAGATGACTAATAGAGCACTATCGTCTGAACAGAATATATCAAAGCAACGCAACGAAGTACATACTCATTAGAAAGCTTTAATCCATGTCTTCAGCAGAGGAAACACAGTGGAGCCCAGTGAGGACAAAATAGAGTTCTCAGCCAAAACATGGGTGAAATTTCATAATTTTAGGTTTTACTTTTTTGTTATTTTTTTATGCTTTTTCCTACTTTAATTCACCTGTATAATTTTATCTAGTTATTACAATCTCCTATTTTCCCCATGGTTGGGTTAATTTTATGGCCATGGTGATGGAAGATGAGCAGCTGCCGGACACCTCCATAAAATGAGCCATGGATGTGTCTGGCATCTCCCTGCTTAGTTAAGGCCGTGTACACATTAGCATGATTGCTTTAGTTTATAATCAAAGCCATTTCACCGTGACAAATCCTTTTTCCAGTCAATCCAAACTCACTCTGGAGGACTCTGTGTGCTGTAATGGGGTCACCAAGTTCCGTCACTTTATTAAAAAAAAAAAAATTATATATATACACTACCGTTCAAAAGTTTGGGGTCACATTGAAATGTCCTTATTTTTGAAGGAAAAGCACTGTACTTTTCAATGAAGATAACTTTAAACTAGTCCTAACTTTAAACAAATGCACTCTATACATTGCTAATGGGGTAAATGACTATTCTAGCTGCAAATGCCTGTTTTTTTGTGCAAAATCTACAAAGGTGAATAGAGGCCCATTTCCAGCAACTATCACTCCAGTGTTCTAATGGTACAATGTGTTTGCTCATTGGCTCAGAAGGCTAATTGATGATTAGAAAACCCTTGTGCAATCATGTTCACACATCTGAAAACAGTCTAGCTCGTTACAGAAGCTACAAAACTGACCTTCCTGTGAGCAGATTGAGTTTCTGGAGCATCACATTTGTGGGGTCAATTAAACGCTCAAAATGGCCAGAAAAAGAGAACTTTCATCTGAAACTCGACAGTCTATTCTTGTTCTTAGAAATGAAGGCTATTCCATGCGAGAAATTGCTAAGAAATTGAAGATTTCCTACAACGGTGTGTACTACTCCCTTCAGAGGACAGCACAAACAGGCTCTAACCAGAGTAGAAAAAGAAGTGGGAGGCCGCGTTGCACAACTAAGCAAGAAGATAAGCACATTAGAGTCTCTAGTTTGAGAAACAGACGCCTCACAGGTACCCAACTGGCATCTTCATTAAATAGTACCCGCAAAACACCAGTGTCAACATCTACAGTGAAGAGGCCGCTGCGGGATTTTGGGCTTTAGGGCAGAGTGGCAAAGAAAAAGCCATATCTGAGACTGGCCAATAAAAGAAAAAGATTAAGATGGGCAAAATAACACAGACATTGGAGAGAGGAAGACTGGAAAAAAGTGTTGTGGACGGATGAATCCAAGTTTGAGGTGTTTGGATCACAAAGAAGAACGTTTGTGAGACGCAGAACAAATGAAAAGATGCTGGAAGAATGCCTGACGCCATCTGTTAAGCATGGTGGAGGTAATGTGATGGTCTGGGGTTGCTTTGGTGCTGGTAAGGTGGGAGATTTGTACAGGGTAAAAGGGATTCTGAATAAGGAAGGCTATCACTCCATTTTGCAACGCCATGCCATACCCAGTGGACAGCGCTTGATTGGAACCAATTTCATCCTACAACAGGACAATGACCCTAAACACACCTCCAAATTGTGCAAGAACTATTTACAGCAGAAGCAGGCAGCTGGTATTCTATCGGTAATGGAGTGGCCAGCGCAGTCACCAGATCTGAACCCCATTGAGATGTTGTGGGAGCAGCTTGACCGTATGGTACGCCAGAAGTGCCCATCTAACCAATCCAACTTGTGGGAGATGCTTCTAGAAGCGTGGGGTGCAATTTCTCAAGCTTAGCTCAACAAATTAACAGCTAGAATGTCAAAGGTGTGCAATGCTGTAATTGCTGCAAAAGGAGGATTCTTTGACGAAAGCAAAGTTTGATGTAAAAACAATGTTATTTCAAATACAAATCATTATTTCTAACCTTGTCAATGTCTTGACTCTATTTTCTATTCATTTCACAACGCATGGTGGTAAATAAGTGTGACTTTTCATGGAAAACACAAAATTGTTTGGGTGACCCCAAACTTTTGAACGGTAGTGTATATAAAATGGGTGAGAGAATTCCCGACCTAAACCAGTCCCGTCCATAATAACCCCCCTCCACTCCTAATGGCATGAACGTTTTTTTTTTTTTTACATATTTGTGACCATACCAAAATTCTGCACACCACTGCTAACAATGGTAAATGGCACATTCTTGTCTATAGGCAGCTATTATGGCAGGGGATGCAATATATGACAAATACATGAGACAATACATTAGAACACAATTACATTGACTATTGGAGACTGCACTAGTATAAAATATACCTTCTGTATCATCAGAAGCTCAGACTGCAGTTTCCCGCCTCTCATGCTTTACACTGCAGCTCTGCTTATTCAGACTGGCTACTTTGTAAAAGTGCAACTGGATTTTAGTGTATGAGAGCGGATTATTATTACATCAAATAGAGGATTATAGACAATCAGAAATGGGGGAGCCAGGAAAAGTGTCCCTAACTGGAAGGCAACCAGAAGAGCTCCAATATAAGTTGTCACCCAGTTTTTCCAATCTTCTGAATGCCAAATATTCCTAATTATCTACAAAAATAAGATTTATGTAAACTAAAAGGCCTATTAAACTTTTTACAGAGTTTTTTTTTTAATTTTAGGACAAAAATGCTAATTAGGTAATATTGCAATTTACAATGTTCCATGCGTGGAAGTGATTGCAGTCACTTGCGGGCCACATAGCCGAGGAACCCAAAAAGGTTTTTCTGCCCCATAAGAAAGGAACTAGAACTATTATTGTAGTTGGGGTCCTTGCTACAGAATTTGCATTGGGGCCAAGAACCTTAAATTTATGCCGACGCGTGCTGATGTATGCCATGTTGTAGAATGTTTTTTTGACTCTGTAAGATATTGGGGTTCATGTATGATTTCAATCTCTACCCCCTCTCCCCTCCTCCTCCCCAATTCCTTATAGTTATGTTCTAAAATGTATTCAGCAATGGTCTGTGACTCGTGTTATCAGGAATGGTTTGTTGTCCTGTTCTTGAAAAACGACCAACTCTAAGTCATTTTGCAGGACATTATCAGTAGGAAGCTCTAGGTGTGAAGTGTGCTGTGGTGTGATTAGCACGGGGCAGTCCAGCAGGCGGGTCACATGTGGAGTACTACAGCAAGCATACATATTGTGAGCACTCAATCACAAGAAGCAGCCACAAAAGCTTCAGAATCCCATTAGGTACAACATATAAGGCTGCTATTACACAAGCAGTAGAGGTTGCCGTTAGCACTTGCGTTTTCCTGACAATTGCCGGGCTGAACCTAAGCGCAGTTGCAGTCCAGAAATTAGTGCTATTACACAAGTGTTAATAGTGCTCATGTAATAGCAGCCTAAGGAATGCTTTTACATTCCGATGAGAAAAATTTGGAAAATTTAAAGGGAAATTGCCTCCTGATTTGTCCTTTAAGCTATCTATGGCTGATTTCCAGAATCAAAGCTCTCCACTATACCCCCTGGGAACAGCTCAGAGATTTTAGTCACTGAAAATCCAACATAAGCTTTAACCCTTTCCAATCCAATTTTCAATTCAGGGTTTCCTAAAAGGCTTTCTCTTTTTGCTGTTACACAACGGTGCCATCTGCTGTCTAAAGACAGTGTGTGTGCGCCAGAGAGGCTCCGACAGCAGAGTGGCTGGCAATAGATGGTAAGAATACCCTGCCGGATGTCTTCTGACATTGGAGCTGTACAAGCTTCAATCAGAATCTAGAAACCAAGTGTAAGGGACAGCGCTACAGCTCAAAAAACCCACAGAGGTATAGCCAAATTTGAAGAAAAAGCAGGACTTACCTGTTGCCAGTGGGATAACCCAGGGGAGGGTCAATCACCAACACCTCCATGTCCTGGTCAGCGTGTAGAAATTCCACAAAATGGATGGTCCACGGGTATAGTCGACTTATAGACAGGGGAGCTTGCCCAGCCAGTTGTACCCCTGGGTGGGGTCGGACCATGAAACAAATCGTCAGTAGAAAAAAGGAAGGCTCGGCGCTCAAAGCAGGAACCGGCTGGTCACGATACGCAGAAGTGGTCCGCACACATCCCGGACACCCCTGACTATCGACCGTTGGCTTGTTGAGAATGTAAATCCCTGTTTTTACTTATATTCAATGATGTAATCTATGTTTATTGTACTTGAAAAAGTTGCGCTGTTGGCAACGAAATGCGTTGTACAAGATTTTATAATATTAAAGATTATTAATTTGATCTTTAGCTTCCCATTGGGTTTTTTCCTGCTTTGAGCGCCGAGCCTTCCTTTTTTCTTCTGACGATCAATCAGATTGTAGGAAGACATCAGACAGTGAATTGGAAAGGGTTAAAGAGAACCTGTCACGTACCCCCTGGTTCCCTCTGTGAGAGCATTCAGTAGTGTCAGACACTAGATGGTAATACCCCAATATTTTCACCATTGCTCCCAATAACTGGAAGGGTGATTCTATCTGGAAATCGGATTGAAATAGCACCCATTCATTGGTGTGGAGATACGCACATGGGCTTTTTTTTTAGCTAGAAGAACAGTGCAAGTTTCAGACGAGAATACTGCAACTTTTTTTTTCAGTCTGTGTGCAAATACCCTAAGGCCCCTTTTAAATCGTGCAAATTGCTCGTTAAATAGAGCGCTCTGCATGCTAACTGTGCCACGTGAACACATGTAGTGAAAGATCAATCAGTGATAAATCCCTGATCAGATCCTTCACACAGACCATAAAATGATTGTTGGTCTGCCGCTGCATCGTTCAGATTAAACAGGCAGATGGTCATCTATGAACGACTGCCTGTTTACTGTGAAAGGAGGTGGGAGGGGTGGATGATCTACAGCCCTCTCCGTCTTCATTCACTGAGCGATGATCCTCCCGTGTACTCTCGGTCTTCTTACAAATCTATCAGCGATCAATAAACACTACATTGCACAATTTATGTGAGGTTAACACAAGGTGACCCTATACTGTGACTGTTACAAAAAAGTGCACATACTAGATTCCTAGGGGCAACCCTTTGGCTTTTGTTCCTATTTTCTAAGGAGTAGCAGAGGTGAATCCGTCATTTGTTACAGTGATAACTATTTAAGATAATGTTGTAATATTTACCTGCCATATATAAACAAACGTGTTTCTTCTAAATCAGACAAACTCAGCTCTGCTACATTGTAGGCATATTGGTAAGTCTGTAAGGTTATCACAGCAAGCATTTTTATGCCATCACAAATCCTCAATGTAAGCAAGTGGTAATCCAATCCCCGAAACTGCCTAAGGTGAAGTTGCACGCATCTGTCTGCTACCTAGTAAAATATTCCACCTTCCCCACTGCTCAGGGGCTCAGGAGAATTCTCTGCTCACTACAAAGGATTCTTCTCTAAGAACTCCCCGTACATATTACTAGACAGAGACACACTAACCAGAGTTTCCAGCAAAGAGGAAATCATTTATCAAACAGCAGACAAGGTGTATCCAGCAGCAGGAGCACAATAAAGCACTTAATGTCATCCTGCCACACTGTATTTTGATTTGTAGATGTAGCAGAGCTGACTTTGTCACTGGACTTGCACTGATTATGCATGGTCATCTAAATCAGTAGATTTAACTGCAGTCTTATGCAAAACATACATCTAGTAGGGATGAAGTTGTCATTGGACTTGCATTGGTGTTGCATGGTGATCCCAACTTACTGAGTAAAGGTCATGCATTAGATTTACCTGCAGTCCTATGCAAAAGCTGCAAATATAGATGTAGCAGAGCTGATTTCTCAGTAAGGGTCCATTTACTGCATGCATATGTGCGTAAGATTTTTTTTTCCTTTGCACATGTATTCACTGAGTTTTTTACATGCGCAGAAAAATGCAAGGACCAATTGATGTCACTTTTTTTTTTTTACACTGTCTACTGACTTCATGCACAAAAATGTAGCAAATGCTCATGCGTTTTGACTACATTTTTTTACGTTCCTATAAACTTTGATGGGTGATTTTGGTCCATAATACGAACCAAAATAGGACAAGCTGCAATTTTTTTTAATGCGCGTGAAAAATACATGTCAAAATACAAGAATTGTGTTCTTTTGCTATTCGCATTACATCCATAAAAAATATGGATATAATACGAACACAAAATACACTCATGTGAATGAGCCCTAAGATAAGTTTCCTATAGAAGAAACCACAGGTGCTCCATTGCAATACCCTGGTAGCAACAGATAGCGATGCAGCAGAGCTAAAATGGTAACTATGTTTTTTGGTTGCACTATAATTACTCACTTGCAACTCTATGGGAAGCCACAGTCAACATATGTTATATCATAATGAATTAAATGAATATCTCGGCTCTGTAACATATAGTCATATCAAGAGGACTCGTTCCATATTCAAACTCAGTTGACTACATCTACAACATAATCTATCAGGACAATGTAGTGTACAGCATACCAAATGATAAACTGAGCTCTATTACATCTACAACATCATCTGATATCATGATAACATAAGCCAATTGACAAACTGAACTCTATTACATCTATAAAAATGTGATATCTAGATAACTTTGGCCAAATGACAAACTCAGCTCTGCTACATCTGTAACAAATCTTCACCCCCAAGACAAATGTGTTTGCAGACTCAACTTTGCCACATCTGTAATAGATTGTGATTTGCAATTTGCAGCCTTGTAATAAATGGTAAACTCAGCACTGCTACATCTCCATTCAATATCCCTACTTACATGTAGGACTGCAGCTTGGTCCCATCTGTTGCTGAGCACCTCTCCGCTGAATCAAACATCAGCAGCAATCCCAACATACGTAGCAGAGCCGAAAGCAGAAGCCCCTTGGTGGCAAATGAAGTCATTATTCCTTCCTTCTTGGACTGTGAAGGTGATAGGCTGCAGATTCCTTGAAGGGTTTGCAATCCGGTCACAACCACATTATCTTCCACAGGATGGGGCAGTGTCAGGCATCAGGGTCTTTGCCTCCATTGTAGTCTGTAAAGTTACAAGTTAACACAATGAGTCCTGGCAGCTGTTTCTAATTGTATCAAATCCACAAGAATTGGGGGGGGGGGGGTATTATTTCTTTAGGGAGCCTTTCCTGAAGGAGGTGCTGGTGGTTGGTGTGGATTTTGGAGATGTACAAGTTCCAGCTTCTCATTCCAATAAGCACAGTAGACCCCCCTCCTTTCCTTTACTCCAACAGGAGCCTGTAAGCAAGGAGGGGAGGGGATTCTCCAGACAGGTCGCCTCCCTCTGGACAAATTACAAAAGATGTTCCTTTTTTTTTCTTCACAGCCTTCCCCACTCAGAACTGACTTCAATCAATGAAGAGATGCATGTAGATGTTGGTGACATCTCCTCCTCAGCTTGGATCAGTCTGTGTCTCGGTTCTGCCTGCAGATGGAGATGGGGGAGATGTTCCCGATGCTTCATGTTATCCATACAGTACAGGAATCCGGGGAGCTTGTGCATCCTCCATCTGACACTTTCTCCTCCTGGTTAGGGAATGCTTTGGATAGACCCTGCCGTCTTCTTGCTCCAACACCTTTATCTCGAAAGAAGGGGGGCTGCCAAATTAGTAGCAGAGAAAAAACAAACAAGGGGAAAGAAGTGACAGAGTGAATATGATGGGACTTGTTCTATATAAATAAATAAACCTCGTTAGTTATGTAGCGCCAAATTATTCCGCAGCACGTAATTTATTTATTGCCCCTCACCAAGCTGGGTACTCATTTTGCCGACCTCCGAAAGATGAAAGGCTGAGTCGACCTTGAACCGGCTACCTGAACCAAGCAGTGATTGAACTCGCAACCGTCAGGTCGTGAGCGAGAGTTTAGGACTGCATTTCTGCTGCCTCATCAAATAGACGCAAATGGAAAGACATTGGTCATATTGAATTACTTGTTAAGTTATAAGTTGACTAAACCCAGTTCCAGGTGTAGTAGAGCCAAGTTTGTCATTTGGCACAATGTTCTGTGCTATCAGATGTGTCATCTGTGTTCTTCTATAAAGCACCACATGAACTCAGTGAGTTATTCTTAATTACAAAGAAAAGTATTGGATGCCAGCCTCAGCTCTATTACATCTGTACGTTGTGGTCACTTTGTTGGTACTAGGTTTTGATATTTGCTCATACGGCTCATAAATAAGATTTTTTTTCATCACCCTCTTTTTTAACTATAGATTATGAAGAGTCAGTCACAGATAACCCTCCTAACAACACAGCAAACACAGGTGCCCCCTATAACAGTACGCCAGCTACGGATGCCCCGCACAACCGTGTGACAACCAGGTGCCCCCCATAACTGTTCACCAGCTGTAGATGTCCACCATAACCGTGTCTCAGACGCAGGTGACATCCATAACAGGTGCCTCCCATAGCAGTGGGTCAAACATATGTGCCCCCCATAACAGTGCAGATAATGCTGATGCCCCCATAACAGTGCACCAGCTGCAGGTGTTCCCCATAGCACTGTCACCCAGAGACTTCCCCTTAATAACGTAGCAGCCACAGATGTCCCGATGACAGTGTCAGTCACACATGCTCCCCATCAGGGATGTAACTATAGAGGATGCAGGGGACACGGTTGCACCCGGGCCCAGGAGCCTTAGGGGGCCCATAAGGCCTCTCTTCTCCATTTAGGGAGCCCAGTACTATGAATAAAGCATTATAGTTGGGGGCGCTGTTACAGGTTTTGCATTGGGGCCCAGGAGCTTCAAGCTACGCCTCTGCTCCCCCATAACAGTGTGTCAGCGACAAATGCCCCTCAAAGTGCCACAGCCAGATGTATACCTGCAGTTCCAGCTAGGAAGGTGTGTGTATATGGTTCAAAAATGAAGCACCTAGAAGGAGTTGCTGTTTTTCTGCAAAACTCAGCATGTAGTTACATCTCAAGCAGATATGCAAATGCAGTTGTGGTGTGATTAGATAAACTGTCTTGTCACCTGAGGCCCCAAAAGTGGTCCCACCCGTGGCCTATAAAAAGGCTCTCAGAGACTACTTGTGTGTAGTGGCCTCATTTTCCCCTTGTGTAGAGCTTGTTGACCACTAGACGCCTCTATGATGCAGAGAAGAGATTTCACCTCGTTACCAGAGTCTGAGAGGGGCGCATTATTGGGATGTGAGAAGCTGGATGGTCATATTGACAAATTGGCCACCACCTGGGCCTTTCTGACCAGACTGTTAGGAGGTTTGGGAGCAGTGGATGCCTGATGGCACACAAGGCGACCGGGCTCAGGATGCCCTCGACAGACAATCAGTAGTCTGACCCTCCGACAAGCACGAGCTGCTCCAATTGTTTAGTTTTCTGCTGTCCAGAGGTGACACCATCGTTACACCCGTATCACATCTTTCATCCAAGCTAGAGGTAGTTCAACAGGGTACAAGAGCCTCCATGCTTGCCTGTATGACATCTTGTATCCAAGCTAGACGCGGTACAAACGGGTACTAGAGCCTCCATGCCCACCCGTATCACATCTTGTATCCAAGCTAGAGACAGTACAACAGGGTACTAGAGCCTCCATGCCCACCCATGTCACATCTTGTATACAAGCTAGAGGTGGTACAATAGGGTCCTAGAGCCTCCATGTCCACCCATATCACATCTTGTATCCAAGCTAGAGGCAGTACAGCAGGGTACTAGAGCCTCCATACCTGCCCACTTGTATCACATCTTGTATCCAAGCTAGAGGCAGTACAACAGGGTACTAGAGCCTCAATGCCCACCCATATCACATCCTGAATCGAAGCTACAGGCGGTACAACAGGGTCCTAGAGCCTCCTTGCCCACCCGTATCACATCTTGTATCCAAGCTAGAGGCGGTACAACAGGGTACTAGAGCCTCAATGCTGTATCACATCTTGTATCCACGATAGAGGTGGTACAACAGGGTCCTAGAGCCTCCATGCCCACCCATGTCACATCTTGTATACAAGCTAGAGGCGGTACAACAGAGTACTAGAGCCTCCATGCCTGTCTGTATCACATCTTTCATCCAAGCTAGAGGTAGTTCAACAGGGTACTAGAGCATCCATGCTTGCCTGTATCACATCTTGTATCCAAGCTAGAGGCGGTACAACAGGGTACTAGAGCCTCCATGCCTGCCCATATCACATCTTGTATCCAAACTACAGGCAGTACAACAGGGTACTAGAGCCTCCATGCCTGCCTGTATCACATCTTGTATCCAAGCTAGAGGCGGTACAACAGGGTACTAGAGCCTCCATGCCTGCCCATATCACATCTTGTATCCAAACTACAGGCAGTACAACAGGGTACTAGAGCCTCCATGCCTGCCTGTATCACATCTTCTAGCCAAACTAGAGGCTGTATAACAGGGTACTAGAGCCTCCATGCCTGCTTGTATCACATATTGTATCTAAGCTAGAGGCAGTACAACAGGGTACTAGAGCCTCCATGCCTGCCTGTATCACATCTTGTATACAAGCTAGAGGCAGTACAACAGGGTACTAGAGCCTCTCTTCAAGGGGTCAGTTTTATGCAACAAATTCTCCTTTTACTCCGATATTGTAATCACTTATATCGACATTACAATCACACACAGTTTCATTCAATTCTGACAACTCCTTCTAGGGAAAGGATTTTATTGATAGCCTTGATAGGAGTATATATTGATAGTCTCTGTATATTCGTGGTTCATCTAGTAGAGACTGCATTGAAAACCGGGAAAACTGATTAACTCAGACCATTGGACCAGTTGTGACGTGTGTGTGTGTGTGTGTGTGTTCAGGCTGAGCTTCAGTCCTGTCTCAGGCTAACCCTCTCTCCAAATATGTGGTCAGCAAGGAGATACAAAGTGGCAAAAACAACGGTCCAGCAATAAATTCTAACCACACACACTGAACATACAAGAGACTACAATTATATGCATATTAGCACACAGCAATAGGATGGATGATAAATGTTAGATTAGTAGGGGTCCAACTGCTGGGATGGCGACTGATTGCCGGAGCAGGAGACCTCAGTCACCATCATTCCAACACCTCACTATTCATGATCTATGCTTTCTGTCAGTGAACCTGCCCTGACCTAATATATCTCAAAGCTGACAATTTGCTACAATTGGATCTAGCCTAGACCGTCCTCTGTGAGCTAAACACACCAGCAACACAAATCTCTACTGTCCTGATAGCTTGTTACAATGTACAACCCTGAACTGCATACAATTGTATCAAATCTTCAGCTTGGGAGGCATTAGATCTGCATATGTATTTTATGTGTACCTTTAGTTCAGGGACAGCTGGTAACTAAGGGCCATCCGATGGATCATAATTGAATAGCTAAAATATAAGGCCCTGTTCATTTAGCAGAACTTGTCGCAAATTTGCAGTAGATGCAACATTAAATTCATGACAGATTTGCAAAAATACGTATGCCATGCATTTGTATGGAAATGCCAAAGTCTATAAGGTGCAGATTTTTTTTTCATGCGCAAATTTGAATTTGTTTAAAAAAAAACCAAAAGATATTATTTCTTCATGCAGAATCTACGTCGTTTTCTGCACGCGGATTAGCCCCTCTAAATGAGGCTATGTGTATGCAGATGCGCGGCTGCATTAATGCAAACCCACAGCGGAAATCCCTAACACGCAGATTTCTGCCGCAGTTTTCACTGAAATCCATGTTACATTAATTTAACATGGTAGAAATCCGGGCTGGTCCAAGGTGTATGTGGAATATTGGGAGGGAGAATCACAGTAGCCCCTTGTTCAGCTCACCTTCAAAATGCTAATTGTGATTGCACAAATTGTAATTGGCCCAAATCCCCCTGTCTTCTTTTGATCAATATACTTACCTTACCAAATTTACTAAAACTGAAATTCCTTTAATCTAGTATTCATCGCATTTCAGTAAAACAAAAATGCGATGGGACTAAGAATTACATAGAGCCATGCCAGGGACCAAGAATGATGGGACCATTTAGAGCTGGCATACTTTAGCCCTTTCCAATCCACTGTCTGACCTCTGAAGACATTATGATTTAAGGCTGTACAGCTCCGATGTTGGAAGACATCTGTCGGGGTTCTCTTACTGTATATTGCCAGCCTCTCTGCTGTTAGAGCCTATCCAACATGTCACCTCATGCAGTACTGGCTTTAGCCAGCATATAGCGCCGTTTTATAATGGCAGAAAAATAGTAAGCCCCCTAGGAAAACGAGGATACAAATTGGATTGGCAAGGGTTAATATAGTGCAGTCCTGTACTGCAGTGCTATTTTACTCCTCTTTTTAGATGACATGAACAGTCACTCACTGTTAGTGAATATTGGGTATACACAGATAGAAGATCACTGCAGTATGCTATATAAACTATAGTATTAAAGTTACGTTACATTTTTTCGTACATTTATGTTAGGCTACATTCACATATTGTTGGGAACCCCATGCAGAGCTTCCATCCCATCCGGATGGCTACAAATTGTGTCCAGACTGCTAAAATGCCAGAATACAACAGAAACCTGCTAATACAGAAGCCAACACTGCAAGCTTTGGCTTCTGTATTAGCAGGTTTCCATTCTATTCTTTCATTTTGGCCAGACAGAATAGAGACCACACTATTCTGTCCAGTCAAAATACTGGAATTAAACGGAAACCTGCGAAAATGGTGACCAAAGCTTGCAGCTATGGAATTATCCAAACTTCAATCTGGACTCTGTTTTCAGCCATCCAGATGGAGACCTCAGATGGAACACCTGAATGGAGTTTCAAACACTGTGAATGAGGTAAAGGTGAAGCCTTACACAAACTGTAAGATTAGGTAGAGGGATAGCCAATACTTTAAATCCACAGGAAATCCAGGAGAAGTTTAGAATCCAGTATTTCCCTCCCACTTCAGTCAGGAATTCTGTACACCCTCCTTCTGTTCAACAGGTTTTTTTTTTTTAGACATAAGCACCAACCCCCTCCCCAATCAATAAATCCAGAACCAAGCTTATCAACTGTAAAGCCTCCCAGTAGTACAATCCTCAACTCTCCCAATACAACCAATTTTGAAAGTTCTAACCTCAATCTATACCCCAACCACTGGGACGAACCAAGATTACCCAATTTTGTCCACTGGTATCTTCTACTCCCAACAACAACAAAAGGACAAATTGAGAAGAGGAGGTAAAAGGGCATGGAAACACCTCAATAAAACGCCAAGCAAAACAACCCTCTGAGTGAGTTATGCGGAGGCATGAGGATATGGAATTGTTATAATCTGTCACAATATATCCCAAAGAACAAAGAAATCGAAGGATTGAGTAAAGAACTCTCCTTCAGCCCCTCCACAGGCCCTTACTTATTTGTTGATTTGAATCTATTAGAAAACTTACCCTGTGTAGATACTTTTCCCTAAAGAAAATTTAGGAGACCCTCAACCAGGTCGCCATCCTCACTGATGAATCCATCCTAAGAGGAGTGACCCCTGTATGTTGAGTTTGAGGATGTGGTGGGTTCACTGCTCCAAGAACCAATTACTACAAATTTGAAACCCTCTACTAACTTCTATTCAGTGGAAAATAAGGGTCACCTTGTTGAAACCTTCCATAACAGAGTTCTTGATGATTTCAGGTGAAAACACAGATTCCACCATAACCTAAATAGAGATCAGATGAATATTATCAAACAATTGACAGTGAGTAGGAATATTCTTATAAATAGTGCAGATAAGGGTGAGGAAACAATTATTATGAACAGGGATTTCTCGGACTTCGAGGTTTTGAGAATCTTGGGTGACCTCGAATATTACAAGAAGCTGGATAATAAGCCAACTTTGACTATTAAAAAGTCCCTTGAGGAATTTATAGAACATGCATGGCCCACAGTTGCCTTACAAGAAATTAAAAAGATTTTATTTGTATCACAAATCCAGAGATTCTTTACTCCTAATTTTCTTCCCAAGATTTACAAGAGTTGTTTCCAATACAAGCAACCTTTCAAAATATATAGATCGCCACCTTTAAAGATTTGTAGCATACCTGCCGGCATATCTAGGGGACATGGCCAATCATTTATCGTTTACTGGGAATGTTGTATGGAACGACTCCTCTGTTTGAGCTTCCCTGGATGTCAAGTCCTTATATAATAATATTCCTCATACAATGGGCACCAATGCGGTCAAACATTTTTTTGGCTGAAGGGTACCACCGTGGGGACAAAATTCAACCCAAGTTATGTAAACATATATGGGGGTGCTTGAGCGAAGAATTACAGATGCATGCATTATCTTTTCCAAGATATCTATTGACAATGTTTTAATTATCTTAGAATAAGGACCAAAAAACACTGTTCAAACATTCAAAACGGTTTCTAACAACATAACTTATCCTGACACTTCTCAAGCCACTATAACAGAGTTGCTCCTAGTGTCTAATGGCTTTATGAGGTTTTGGAGAAAATTTATTGGGGACTAAGGATGAGCGAGTATACTCGCTAAGGCACTACTCGTCCGAGTAATGTGCCTTAGACGACTATCTCCCTGCTCGTCCTTAAAGATTCGGGGACCGCTGCAGCTGACAGGTAAGTCGCGACAGGGAGCAGGGGAGCGTGGGCGGGAGAGAGGGAGAGAGAGATCTCCTCCCCCCGTTCCTCCCCGCTCTCCCCCGCAGCTCCCCGCTCCGCAGGGGTCCCCAAATCTTTAAGGACGAGCGGGGAGATACTCGGCTAAGGCACATTACTCGGACGAGTAGTGCCTTAGCGAGTATACTCGCTCATCCTTAATGGGGACCCTTACTTCCACCTACACCCATTCGTTTCCATCTCCAAATAACTCCCCACCCCTTCTTGCCACTGCGAACTTGCTGCACCCACTGCAGCACCACCAGAGTGAATGGAGCAGGGTTCGCGCATGCATGGTGCCGCTCCATTTATTTCAATAGGGCTGATGAAAACAGCAGAAATCAAGCGCTCAGCTATCTCCGGCAGTCCCATTGAAGATGAATGCCTGCTCAACTGCAACTCCATTCAATCTCCTCTTCACTGCGGGGATGCAGTGATTCCACAACAAAGAAAGGGGGACATGGGAGACCCACTCTCAGGATCGTTTGGGATCTCAATGGGGATACCCCCACTGATCAGACATTCATCACCTATCCTATGAAGAGGTGATAAAAGTCGATTGTGGTAAAACCCCTTTAAGATTTCATTATTTCATTAACTGAGCTACTATCAGTCAGTTGTTCTTCACAAATCAAGACGTATTAATGTCTGTAATCACGTCCTGCGTGCTAATATGGCTGCCAGTGACAAGATGATGATGATAACTCTGTTGAACATTAAGATGCCTCCCCCCTCCTCCTGTCACTCAGCGGGCTCCAGCATGTAATTGTCAATATTTCTTATTGGAAGCATCAATGTCAACAGGAATCTGGGAGAAGTGACATCACTCTCCCTTCTAGAAGACACAAGGCAAAGAATTCTTGGTCAGCAGGGGGTGCAAGAATTTGACAAATGATCAGGGATGGGGCACAATTTCTCAGATTATTAACAAAAACTAGTCAATACAAAGTGTAGTGAAATTCCTTTAATCTGACATCAGGTAATCTGACATCAGGTAATCTGACATCAGGTAATCTGACATCAGGTAATCTGACACTTATTCCCAACGCAGAAATAAGCAGTTTGTTATAGTATTTTTGGGTGTTTTTTCAAATGCTATATACTATTAAAAGAGTATATATTTTTTCCCATGAACATCCAATAATCCAGAATATTTGATAATATCAAGTCCAACTCATGCCAGATTAAAGGAATTTTACTGAACAGGTGTTCAGAGACTGCCTGTTTTGTCTTTATTATGACTCATTACTCTTCGATCAGACTTTCCATTAAAGGGAACCTGTCCACAAGATTATGCCGCCCTAACTTTGAGTCCCACTATCCTAAGGAAGTGTTTCACTCTAAAGTGCTGCTGCATTGTAGAGAATACATACTTTCTAACACTTTCTCAGAGCCAGCATTATGTGCCCGAGTCTGCCACTAAAGGCCCAATTACACGCAACGATTATTGCTAGAAATTCATTCAAACTATGGCATATGAGTGATAATTGTTGCATGTAAATGCTGCCATCATTCACTCTTCAGCTGAAGGATGATTTTAAGGCTGGAGAGAGAGATAATAGGGACCACACGCTGTGTTCTGCACAGGAGTAGGAGATTTTATTGTATTCTGACAACAGCCTGTGCGAGAACAATGGAGCTGTGTACAGAGCTCAGACCACATGCTGTGCCCTGCAAACAGCTCCTAAGGGGCCCTTTTATATGTAAATGAAGATTATAAAGCGCTAATGGAAATGAGTGTCCATTAACACTTTATACAAAATGATCACAAAAAATTTCAATTTTTTGAAAACCTTAACTCATGCTGACCATAATTAGGTCAACATGATCTTGCTGATAGTTTGCAATTAAAAAGGTGTTATCTCATGATAACAACCCCAGGCCAACTGTCTTATCAGGAATGTCTATGGGAGAGTATGCACACAGTCTTGGAAGAAGACGCTGATTTCTTGGGGACACAGCACTAAAAACGAGGGACCCAGTGAGCTTAAAAAGCAGGTGTCCTCACCTATGAGCCCCAGAACATAGTTTATTGGGCTTAAAGGTGACAAAAGACGCCTTTTAAATAAGCACAGTACTTGCAACAAAATGCCACTTCTCCCTCCTGCCTTATGCACTCATTGTTTACTCTGAAATATTGCTAAAATCTGTCTCAAGATGGATCGGCTCACTGAATGATCAGGTTACATGCTGCCCAGAGAAGTCTATAGAGAGGTGGAAGGGAAAACAGCTGCAGAGAAGGAGAGAGACAAAGAGATACTACTAATGACTAAGTATTTTATCTCACTCCAGTGCACAAATCACATCTACACTGCTCAGTACTGCTGTATGATGTCCTCTATGCTGTTGTTGATGTTTCTGGGGGTTGTGCTACAGAAAAATACGTAAGTGGGATCTCCTCTACGTGTGGCATGTTTGGCCGATATCATCCCGGGCAGTCTCCGCCTACTAACTCAGGGAAAAATGCAGGATTCAAATTGTGTAATGGCCTGAATTAGTTATTCCTCATGTACACACACGTGCCAACTTATTTTGAAAAGTCACTAAGTATCAGGCATGCTTTAACGAGACGACCAGCTTCTATTTACTGATTTCTTTGGTTTTTGTAGACCTTTTTTAATCTAATCAAGCAGTTTTATAACTTAATAAATCACAAACAATATAACATACAGTATGTACTGACATAGGATGTAGACAGGCATGTTGGGAGTGATATAAACTTTATCTTTTGAGCTCAGCCAAAGTAAGTGCTGCCATTAGATGCACTGCTCAGATACATTAGAGGGTCCGGGATAAAGGACCCTTCATTGAACAATAGGCCTGGTCTTGCATCTGGTGCACTCAGTATGTTAATAAAGAAGATTGCACACCTCACTATTCCATTTACTGATTTTCCCTATGAAATAGGGAAATGCCAAGAATTCATCAGTCCAATTTAGCAGGTACCTGGAGTAATCATAAATAGCATTAAGTTGCATCCTGCCACCTTGACGTGTCCCTGTTTTTATGCATATGTTATCATTAATGTGGGAGAAAGTAATCTCTTTGGAATATAAATTCACCCTTTTTTGCATGCTCAATAATATTCAGTGCCATCAATCATGTATGTGAGCTGCATGATAGTTCATGGCTAATAATATAGTATTTAAAGGGACAGCACTGGAAAGAAAATCACTTTCCGTTATGCTCTTCATTTCTATCATGGCTTCCATTAAAAAAAAATACAAGTCTTTTTTTTTTTTCTTCTAACATGACAAATTTAATGGTTTCTCTGCAGTTTAGATTTTCACCAGTAGTGCATAAATATATCCACAAGGGGCACTGTTCTATTGGATATTTTCTATATTCCTGCCATAGTAGTAAGGCTGTTTGTTTTTCTTAATCAAGGCGAACTTGTGAGAATCATAATAAAAACTGGGCTACATGGAGACTCTAGGCGCACAACTATTGTAATATTTAGGCTTATGAGCATAAACCCAATATTACAGGAGTATATAACATTGGCATCAAATTACCAGTGTTGGAGCTTTAATACTGAAAAGGTGTTAAAACATGCCTATCAATAAAGGTACTTATATGAATTGAGAACAATTGAACAAACAAGCTGGTGATATGCCCTTCCTCCAGCACTATGTTTTGCAACCAGAAACCCCAAGGCCAGTTGAATAGTATTAGCCAAGCACTTATCAGTGCATAAGACAACTGAGCCTCATAGAGGTCAATGACCTCCTAGACATCAGGGCTTCCCAACTATATGCTATTCCCCATCTTCCGAAAATCACTGACAGCCAATGCTAAAATATAAAGATTTAAAGTTAATAATCATATAGATGGAGATACTAAAACATCTGTCTAACAACCAGAAGCAACATACCAAAAATTAGACCCCAAAGTGCTCCTAAATTATAAAAACATATGAAGTATATATATTTAAGGGGAGAGAGGGGTAATAGGAGTATCCAAAAACATCCCCTTATAGTACAATTACCAAGGAAAAATACCTGGTAACCCCTATACTGATACCTGAGCCTACGCAGGGCAATCGCCCTGGAAAGAGCGGCCCCGAACAGGAACCTATCATGTTCCCGAGATGACCCTAAATAGATAATTGGTATTCTAACAGTGGAATTATTAGACTGGACAATAACAGCTATATCTCTGGGGCAAGATATTTCACCAAGGATAATCATCCAAATATAGCCTAATAAAATCTAGGAATTCACATATTCATATAAATATTAGGTAAAATGATAAAACAGGCACTTCATGTTTTCTGATATAATCAGAAAATACAATAAGCAAACACATGACATCACAAACACAAAGAGACCAACGGTCCACAAAGTGCCAAGTACTAAAGCAGGTACTGCAACTAATGCAAAATCACCTATGTGGATACTCCAAAGTCCCTACAAAATACCAGAACTCCAAACATAATCAGGGTAGAGAAATGTACAGTGTGCAATGGAAAACTATCCCGGCACCATACTATGTATATTGTGACATCGTATGGTTAATCATGTGACCTGCTGGAGTGCAGAGTGCTCATGCTCCAGCAGATGCAATGATGAACAAACTGAGCGCTGGCAGCCAGATAACACATCATGTGACCAGAATGTGTGAAACAGATGCAACCTAGTTATTGTGAATTATTGGTCCATTAATAGCAACAAGCTGAACATTAACGTCACTTGTTAAGAGAAAATAAATCTGCATTGAATCAACAAAATACTTAACTCCTACATGCTTCTATCATCAGTCCATTACTTACTCTTAGACTTGGGTCATCGCACACCTTTGGGTGCATTGGATGACAATAGAATGCCATCATTGGCGATCACAGGCAGCGGTATTGGCATCGTCCCATGGAAGGTTCACAGTATGCTAGTCCTCTATAAATGAGCATCGCCAGATGATTTTTTGCCTTCGCCACCAGCACTTCCAATTTTTTTGGATTCCATTAAAATCATCGGTCTATACATGCTTCTAAATAATCATCAGACAGAAAACTGTCTTCTGGCTGCTACATCTGTGCTGATTCTGCATCCATTTCAATGCTGAATCTCTATCTGTGCAGGATAAATTGGATCAGAGCTCTTGCATTTGGCGCTGCCACTTTAATGCTCTGCTTTCAACCCTGCTTTTAGATGGAGCATAGTTAGTGCACTCTACGTATGCTCTGTGGAGTGTGCTCCAGGAATGATAAACAGCCAGAGCATGTGCTCCAGGAATACTCCTGACAATGATGGACAGGCATAGTAACGTAGTATGTAGAGCTCAAAGAAGTCATATGTCCATCCAGTTCAGCCTATTACCCCCCAATGTTGATCCAGTCCGAGCGTGTTTTCATCAATCCCAGCATGCTTGGAGTGCAATGATGAATACATCTGCTCTTATGAAAGCGGTCTAAAAGAAAATCTGTCTTTGTTGCCCATAGCAACCAATCACAGTGCAGCTTTCATTCAACCTCGGCAGTTTATGAAAGCCGCACTGTGATTGGTTACTATGAGCAACAAAACTAGATTGACAACTTTCATAAGAGTGTAGTGGCGGACTACTTTTCCATGGCCTAGCCTGTACAACCAAATAAAAAAAAATGTATGAGGTTACATATCATGCTAGGGTTCATCAGGGAACCAATCAAATGAAGATGGAATAAAACAAATGCATACAAGGAAACATGCAAATCAATACTTAGCATTTAAAATGGAAAGGAGCTTAGGTCGCCTATAATCCCAAAGAGATGCTGATGAAGTTATTGCCCCGTGAACCGCTGTCCCCTTCTAATATACATCTCAGATTCAAAGGTTCTACTTCCTGTAATATTGGAGGGATCACCCTTACCGCATATCATATATGACCAACGCTAATACAACTTGTAAACCACCTTATGGAACTCGAACTCCCACTAGAAATAAGAAGGGCTTCTTGCAAATTACCTTCACTCTGAGGATGAGAAGGTATTGGCACCACATACACTTCATTGCAGGCTGTTTGAAGCATATACTGTATATGTCTAGCGCTTGCTTGACTGCTCTATGTATGGAGGAGTATTCCAATAGAAATGACCTTAGCTTTAAAGAAAGACTAATGAGCTGAATATAGAAGACACATCTATGGAATACATGCGCCTTATTGATCTTCCCTGCAAGGTCAATGTGATATATCCCAGTATATAGATGAATCATACATGACTTCACACACCGATGCCACTCAAAGATCCTATATATAAGGTCATAAATATCTGCTCAATGGGGGTTTGCCACTCAGGCGCACAGCTGTTTTAAGAGACCACAGTGCTCGGGTACACAGTGGCATTTTCACTGCATACCAGGTGAAGCATTGTACATTTTGTAGCCTGGTATAAATCCTCTCCGCTGGATGTGCTCAGACCACATCACGAATGAACGTGATATTGAAAGGTATCAGTCAGAAGGGGAGCAAAGAAATCTCCAGTGCATTACATCCACCATGGAACACAGTGAAGACGGTGATCAAGTGGATTAAATTTTGCACAACAGTGACATTACCAAGAACTGGATGTCCCTCAAAAATTTATGAAAATACTAGAGGAACATTAGTCTGAGAGGCTGCCAAGAGGCCGACAGCAACATTAAAGGAGCTGCAGGAATTTATGGCAAGTGCTGGTTGTGCAATGTATGTGACAACCATCTCCCGTATTCTTCATATATCTGGGCTGTGGGGTGTGAGGGCAAGGCAGAAGCCTTTTCTAACAAAGTAAAACATCCAAGCTATGTTTTGCCAAAACCTACATCTGCCAACCAAGTCTTCCAAAAGTATGTGGGAGAACGTGTTCTGGTCTGAGGAGACCAAAGTTGGACTTTTTGGCTGTAATTCCAAAAGGTATGTTTGGCACAAAGCCAACACTGCGCATCAACAGAAGAACCCCATACCCACAGTGAAGATGGTGGAGGCAACATTAAGCTTTGGGGCTGTTTTTCTAATGCTGGAACTAAGGCTTTAGTCACGGTGGAGGGAGCTATGAACAGTTACAAATATCAGTCCATTTTGGCACAAAACCTTCAGGCCTCTGCTAAAATCTGAAGAGGAATTTCACCTTTCAGCACAACAGCGACCCAAAGCAGACCTCTAAATCAGCAAAAGAATGGCTTCACTAGAAGACGATCAAGGTTTTGGTATGGCCAGCCAGAGCCCAGACCTGAATGCCATTAAAGATCTGTGGTTGATCTGAAGAGGGCGCTACACACGAGATGCTCTCGCAATCTGACAGCTTTGGAGCACTTTTGCTAGGAAAAGTGGGCAAAGATTGCCAAGTCAGGATGTGCCATGCTGATACACACCGAACCAAAAAGACTGAATGCTGTCATAAGGTCAAAGAGTTCATCAACAAAGTATAAGTTCCAGGGTGTGCTTATTTATGCATCCACATTATTATTATTCCACCCTAAATAATTTCAGTTTGTTTTCCAATAGGATTGTACAGAAAACACATTGAAGATGAAAATAAGGCTGAAATGATTCAACTTTGTTGGATTTTTTTAACGTGACAAAACATGGCATTTTAATAGTGTTGTGTAGACTTTTCATACCCTCTGTATATAATGCAGCTGGTGAAAGGATTCTGTCAATCTGTTATTCAAATCAGTACACTATGACTGCAGCGCCATGACTCACATTAACCAGCAAGGCACCTTCAGGCAAACTTTATCATCAGGGAGGTGGTAGCAAATTCATCAAACATGTACAAGGAGCGCATACTAAGGCCACTTTCACACATGCCACTTTTTAATTGGCGCGATATCCTGAGTGCTGCTCTAATCACAGTACAACGCTTCTATTGATTGTCAAACGCTGTGACATGCGTTCCAAACCGCCGCTTGAAATCGCAGTGAGAGGTCATGATTTCGAGTGGCGCTTAATTGAACGCATGTGTGAGAGTGACCTAAACGTTAGCCATAGGCATCACCAACATGACAAATCACAGAGCCATCGTACAGTAAACATAATCCTATTCCCAAACCACAAGGTGAAGTACTTCAACAGCACCACATATTCCTCTTGTGGCAACATTTGGTACTATTTTTTTGCTTTGAGAAATTAAACCCCATCCCCACCGAGTGAACGCACCAATTTTTATTGGGTTCTGCGCCATAGCATTTTTACTGGAGACCCCTGAACATCTCACCCTGTAGTTTAATTAGTATTAAAAATATGGCATAGGCTTTGTTTCAGTTCTTTCCCAGCAGTTATATGACAACTCGCCTGGGTGACCACCACCAGCTACTTGTACAGAAGTGATCACAGCAAATTAAGCTACCTTGACACTTGCCAACTGCTGGGCACCCAACACACGTCCCACTAGGTTTCCAGCGATTGTTCGGGCAATTTTGCTTTGTAAAGCTACCTTTATATAAGCTGTATGACAGTAAGCCTACTCTAGTGGTTGCTGGAAGCCAGAAATTGCACTTCAGGCCCACCAACAGTAAATACACCGTAAATCCAGATTTGTGAGCCATTCTGTAGAAATGACACATTTACGCCCATTCTTTATTTGCCCGTGGTGGTCGCCCACAGCAAACCAAACACCCAGATCCTGATATTCTTAACAAACGCGAGTGCTGGTGCCATCATTGCGACCTCATTGGTTTGGGTCCCAATTCTGTGATCACCATGGCAACCAATTTTCGAACGTAGAGGAAAAATCTGTTGTAGCAACAAATTTTACTGGGTTCTGTGCTGTGAAAAATCCTCTCTGCTCATGAGCGAGATTAGAGGAGGAAGAGAAGATTTTACATGGCAGAGACGTAGATTTGAGTGAAATTAATTTTTAAGCCCTTTCTGCCTGCTTCACATAAATTGGTTATTGGTGGATTCCTCACTATTTTATGCGCTCTGTTTGATGGCACTGCCCGCTCCTGTGCACAGCACCATCGGCTGGTTTGAGAAGTCAAGAAAGATCAACCCTGTACTGTGAATGTGAAGAAAGTTATAATTTTCATGTCTGCAAAACTCCTGGAGAGAAAACTCACAAGAAAGTAAAATATAGGTCTTGTGTTTTTAGCACTGTGTTGGCATTATACATGACACATATATTTGGATTTGCACAGGACGATTAGTGATACATTTTGGGGTTAAATATTACAGATAGAACCAACTACTTTAGAAAAGAACATTAAAATAATTAGAAAAACATCTGTGTATTTTCTCTGTTTCTGCCCATTTTTCACTACCCAAGATCTATTAAATAATAAGATGTCCATTACAATTTCTATGAATTAGACAGCTTTGTTCTTCTTGCGATAGAACCCCCAAAAAACTATTCAGCTACACCAATTCTCACCTGCACACAGAAAGACTAGAAGCAATGGGATGAAACCGAAAGGCATGAGACACGAATTAGATATTAGAAAAAACTTTCTGACAGTGAGGGTGATCAATGAGTGGAACAGGTTACCACAGGGGGTGGTGCGTTCTCCTTCAATGGAAGTGTTCAAACAAAGGCTGGACAAATATCTGTCTGGGATGATTTAGTGAATCCTGCACTGAGCATGGGGTTGGACCCGATGACCCTAGAGGTCCCTTTCAACCCTACCATTCTATGATTCTAAGTAAGAAAATTAAGAATGCCTTTTAACCCCTTAAGGACCAAGCATGCTTCATATACAATGCTTGGTCCTAAACTTTAATCCCAACCAACAGAAGCAGGAGCAGGTCGGGTCCTCAGCTGTAAGACACAGCAGAGGACCAGTTTTTAACAGCTTCTCCTTTCCAAGTTACATAGCGCTCAATGTGCTAAAAAGAAAAAGTATGATTTGCACTATGCGACTCAGCGATCTCGTGACTGCCAGGTCCCCCCTGTTGCAGCAGAGCTGCAGGGTCCTAGCAGACCTTGATCAACTTTGTTAGTGACTATTGTTGATTGACTGCTTGCTAGAGACGGGTTGTATCTTACGGAAACAGGTAAGCATACATTTGGTGGACGCTTCACTCATCAGGAGAGCTTTAAACTAGAGCAGTATGGGAAGGGAAGTGAAAGGTCAGGTAAAAATATACAGCTAATTAATACATTTGAGAACCTCGCTATTAGAAGTGGAAAGAAAGAACAAAGGCAAAAAATTCAGAAGGAAAATAGAGGAACAAGAGACACCAATCACAAACTAAAATGTTTCTACACAAATGCCCAGAGCATGGGAAACAAACAAGGAGAATTGGAGCTCCTAACACAGGAATAGAAATATGATGTCATAGACATCACGGAAACTTGGTAGAATGATACACATGATTGGAATACCAGGCTTGAAGGAAATAGACCAAAAAAAGGGGATGAGGTGTTGCATTGCATGTTAGAAAAACATTCATCTCCACTGGGATTCAAGCTTCAGAGCATGGTAGTTCTGTAGAAACAGTTTCGGTAAGAATACAAGGAGAGAACAGAAAGGACACCATTGTAGGCATTTACTATAGGCCACCTGGACAAGCAGAAGATATTGATGAACTCCTTCTACATCAGATGGCCAAGCTCTCAAAAAAGCCCAACATAGTGATTATGGGAGATTTTAACTATCCAGACATTTGTTGGGAATCTCTTTCAGGTAAAAGTAATGGAGCCAACAAATTCTTATCAGCTCTTGCTGACAACTTTATCTTCCAAAAGGTGGAAGATAAAACAAGGGGATCTGCTATTTTGGACCCAATTCTTACCAACAGGGAGGGAATGGTTGAGGAAGTAAGGGTGGCTGGGACATTAGGAGGCAGTCATCATGCTATCCTTGAATTTTGGATAAAAAGGGGAGGAAGACCTGAGAAAACTCAGACATTAAGGTTGGATTTCAGAAAAGCAGATTTTAATGAACCCAGAAAGAGGATAGGAAGAATCCAATGGCTGGATGTTCTTAAGGACAGAAACGTACAAGAAGGTTGGGAAATATTGCAAAATGAGATTTTCAAAGCACAATCGTTAACAATCCCTAAAAGAAGGAAGAATGGGAAGCATTTAAAGAGATCAGGATGGATGAACACAGATCTTGCACACATGGTAAAAGCAAAGAAAAAAATGTTTATCAAATGGAAAGAGGGGGAAATATCTAAAGAAGAATATAATGGGGTGTGCAGAAACTGTAGGGCAAGTGTCAGAAAAGCTAAAGCTAATAATGAAATGAGGATTTCAACAGAGACCATAAGCAATAAAAAAGGATTTTGGGGGTATGTAAAAGGCAAAAGAAAAGTCAAAGATGCTATTGGAAGCTTACAAGATGAAAACGGTGAATTGGTTAAGAATGATGTTGAGAAAACCGAACTTTTAAATTCCTATTGTATCTGTTTTCTTTTAAAAAGTAGATGAAGCATCAACTGATCTTCCCTGTGTTATTGGGGGAATAAAAGAATGCAGACTATCTATAAGCAGAGAGATGGTGAGGAAATGCATAGCTAACTTAAATTAATTCAAAACTCAAGGTCCAGATGAATTACATCCTAGAATACAGAAAGAAGCAGTGAGGGATTAGCTGAACCACTCGCCATAATCATTGCTAATTCCTGGAGAACAGAAGAAGTCCCAGAAGATTGGAAAAGGGCAAATATTGTCCCTATCTTCAAAAAAGGCAAGAAGGTGGATCCAGGAAACTACAGGCCTGTGAGACTGACTTCTATACCAGGAAAGATCTTTGAACAAATTATTAAACAGCATGTATGCAAGTACTTGGATAAAAATGGAGTAATTAACCAGAGCCAGCATGGGTTTGTAACAAACAAATCATGCCAGACGAATCCAATTTACTTATGTGACAGAATCACCAACTGGGTTGACCAGGGAAATGCGGTCGATTTAGTATATCTTGACTTTAGACAAACTCATACCATACTTATTGAAAAAATGACCAAATATGGGATTGACAAGGCAACTGTTCGGTGGATTCACAACTGACTGAGTGATCATACTCAAAGAGTGGTCATAAATGGCTGCACATCCAAGTGGAAGAATGTATCAAGTGGGGAACCACAAGGCTCTGCCCTAGGCCCAGTGTTGTTCAACATTTTTAAAAATGATCTGGAGGAGGGAATTGATCGGAAACTCATCAAATTTGCTGATGACACCGAGCTAGGAAGGACAGCTAACACTAGTGAAGAGAGAAAGAGTTTTCAAAAAGATCTAGAAAAGTGTGAACAGTGGGCGGCAACAGAATGGTAATTAACAAGGAGAAACAAAGTCCTACATCTGGGCAAAAAAATTTAAAAAAGCACATACAGAATGGGAGGAATTGGGCTAAGCAGTAGCACATGTGAAAAAGACTTGGATATACTAATAGATCATAGACTGAACATGAGTCAACAATGTGATGTAGCAGCCAAAAAGGCAAACAATTCTGAGATGTATTAAGAGAAGTATAGAGAATAGATCACATGAGGTAATTATCCCCCTCTACTCTTCCTTAGGCCTCGGTAAGACGAGCGTGTATTTTGACGCATCCATGCTGCGCAAAAAAATGCGCTGCACGGATGTGCAAAATACGCATGACCGAAGCTCCATGCCCATTGCTTTCAATGGGGCTGGCACTACAGCAGCCGCCCCATTGAAATCAACAGGATGTAGGCAACCACCGCAGTGAAGCAATGGGATGAAACTGAAAGGGAGGAGACACAAATTAGATATTAGACAAAACTTTGACAGTGAGGGTGATCAATGAGTGGAACAGATTACCACAGGAGGTGGTGAGTTCTTCTTCAATGGAAGTCTTCAGAGGCTGGACGGACATCTGTCTTGGATGATTTAGTGAATTCTGCACTGTGCAGGGGGTTGAAGCAGATGACCCTGAAAGTCCCCTCCAACTCTACCATTCTAGGATACTATGTGAGAATCATCCATTAGTAGTTCCTGGAAGAAGAAGACAGCGCAAGAGGGGAGGAGAGAATTGTTCATTTGTAGTTCTAGTAGTTGGTGGAAGCATTCTTATGGGAAGACCGTCGTTACCATTTGCTTGTTTGAGCAATTATTCGGCTGACAGTAGTCCCATTCAAAGGTACTTTAAGCAACAGTTGTTGCGTGTAGACACAGCCACCAACTAGGTGACGACGAGCAAGAATTCTTCACAATTCACTTTGCTTCAGCTCACCTAAAAATAGTCGCTGGTTGATTATTGGCTAGTGTAACCAGGCAATTATTTGTCTTTCAGCTTCTAGCCAATAACTTTGCAGGGAAGTGTGCGCTTCATGGATGGTGAAATTGAACAAGTGAATAAGTGTAAAAGCCGGCAGACAACAGTTGTTCATATGTTTTAGAGACTATTTCAAGCAACTATTTAGAATGTAGTTGTCTCAAGGAAAGCCACCCTAACTCGAAGGGCTCACACTCACACACACGAAACATTGTGCCATTGATTCCCATTGTGCCACTCACACCTCCATTTCTTTCTTGTGCGTAGTGCAGGCGTGAAAAAAAAAAAAAGCAGCATACCCTATTTTGCTGTGTAATATGCACCAATGAAGGCTATGGGGATTTAACAGACACAGCCAACGTGCATGTAGATACACACATAATACACAGGGCACGTACAGTCATATGTCTGAGCCCTACGTCCATGCAGGCTATTTGGAATTCTGCATCATTAAAAAAACACCAGTAAAATGGTAGAAATGATTAAAAATACAAAAAAGACAAGTTTTTATTTTTTCCTGACTTCACTATTAAGATCCACACGGAACTATTAGCGGAATACAGTTTTTCCCTATTAAATTGAACGTATTCAATTATAAAACTTGTCAATCACTTCCATTCAAGCATAAGTGGATAAAACTGTTGTATCCTTGTGTGGAAAAAAATGAAATGGATTTCCGTTTGTTATGTTGTGAATAGCAGCGTGTAATTTCTTGAAATGGATGTAATAGACCTGCGTCTACTCCCACCCGATACATGATGAGTGCTACTACTAAAATTAAAGTACCTTTATTCCGGAACCTACAAAATGGAACTTGTCAACATGTCAAAATGCAGGAGCCTCTAATGATGTGTTGTAGTTAATGCGGGTACATTTTTTCTCTACTCTTTTTCAAGGGAAGTGTTGGAACACGTCTTAATATGTTCTGGGGAATCGTCTTCTCTCTGGTTAAAAAAAAAAAAAAAAAAAAACACACAAAAAGAAAATATACGGCATTTTTTTGGCCCTGGGCTGATGGTTTTTCCCCAGCAACATTTTTTTAGTTTTTTTTTTTTTTTGTAGAAAGTACACCTAAACTACCATGTACTCTACTGAAATGTATCATTTCCATACATGCCTTCCATGTCCTTCAAATCTCCTACAACCCCTCTTATAGAAGCCACTGGATTCATCATTCATTATGTTTTGGAAGCACGGGTGGGAAACCCTGAAGCACAACCGTATCAGATGCCATGTAGAAAATCGTTCTACCATAATGCGCTACTAATGTGTGATCTAAAGGTTTGTTAAATTAAATGTCCACTTATTTTATTACACTTGCATACTGGATGTGGGAAACCCACTTGTGATGTGATAGAGCAGCGTACCTGAGAAAAACCCCATCTGTGATGTCACAGCAGCATGCAGTACAAGGGAAATCCACCTGTGATGTCACGGCAGCTTACATGAGGGAGCCCCACTTGTGATGTCACAGAAGCGTACCTAAAGATAATCTACGGTTATGTAACAGGAGCATTTCTGAGAAAAGCCGACTTGTGATGTCACCGCAGCTTACCTGAGGAAAAGCCATGTGTGATGTCAAAGCAGCGTACCTGAAGGAAGCTCAGTAGTAATAGCAGAGCAGTTAAAAGGGTTGTCTGACTTAATTCTTTTATATTGTTCCCCCCCACCCCCGTGCCCAAAACTACATAAAAGCAATATACTCACCACAGCACAGGAGCACCGTTTCAGCATCTGACAAGTGACATCACTGGGTCTTCGGACCTGGTACTAGAAGCCCCAGGCAAGTCTACGGGACGTCACTGATGACATCCCTGTTCAGCGTCCTATTGGCTGAAGTGGACGCATGGGTAAACAACCACATGATCACTGCAGCTGAAGTAAACAGAAGACCAGAGTGGCAGCAGGGGAACGAGATTGAATTTTGCTTTTTACTATGAAGTTTGTTCCCCCACTGCAACCAATGATTTTTTTTTATTGGAAAAAGCCTTTAACTAAAATACCCTTATAATGTCAAAGGGGCTAACAAACACTCATGTGATCATCACGGTAACTTACCCAGGGGCAGCAACCAACAACAGTGTGCAAGAACAGTACAGCTCCATTATTTACAACTGCCAGTCTGATGAGGAAGGAGCAGCAGCCACAAGTAATAGTGAGGCGACGATAGGAAGCAGCGTCATCCCTTATACAATACGATCTTATATACAGTGGATATAAAAAGTCTACACACCACTATTAAAATGCCAAGTTTTATAATGTTAAAAAAAATGTCAGACAAAGGTGATTAATTTTTAAATTTATTTCCCCCATTATCAGTCCACTGAAAAACAAAAGTGAACTCTATTAGGGCTCAGTCAGACAAGCGTGTATTTTGGCGCATCTGTGCTGCCCAAAAAAATGCGCTGCATAGATGTGCAAAATGCGTGTGACCTAAGCTCCATGCTCATTGCTTTCAATGGGGTCAGCGCTGCAGACGCCGGCCCCATTGAAAGTAATGGGATGCAGGAAACCCCTGCAGTGATTTTCGGGAAAAGGCTTGAAATATAAGCCCTTCCCTGAAAATCATCCCTGGCTGGTGTAAAAAATATATATACACATCACCTACGCCGCTGTAGGGGCTCGGAGCATTTTGTCGCTTGGTCCCTGGCAGTGTTCTGAAGCTCTTTCAGCAGGCAGGGATTTAAAAATCCCCACCTCCTGAAAGCGCTGAGTCTGCTTGGCTGAGCGCTCAGTCAATCACAGGCAGTGCTCAGCCATTCATTGAATGAATGGCTGAGCGCTGCCTCCGATTGGCTGAGAGCCCCGACAGGTGATGTATATATATTTTTTACACAAGCTAGGGATGATTTTCAGGGAAGGGCTTATATTTCAAGCCCTTCTCCGAAAATCACTGCGGGGGTTTCCTGCATCCCATTGCTTTCAATGGGGCAGCTGCAGCACCGGCCCCATTGAAAGCAATCGGAGAAGATTGCGATCCTCTGCCACAGCTGTCTGAGGGGATTCCTTCATCCCCACGGGGAGTGCTGTCACAATGTTCAGTGATGAGTGGACTCCCCGCAGGGATATTTTATGCGCAGCACGGATCTTTCCAGCACACGGAAGTCCTATTTTTTTGCAGGTGTGAGTATTTTGCGCTTGTAAAAGATGGACATCTGAACACTACGTAGGGAACCAATGGTTCTATTAGACACGCTCTTTTTTTGCACAAAGAAAACCACTCGACTTCGCCCTTAGGGCTTAGTCAGACGGGCGTTTTTTGCCGCGATTTGCGCATGCGCATGCGTCCGGCGATTTTTTAAAACCATTGCTTTGCAATGGTATCGGACACATGAGCGCTTTTTATGCGCTCGTCCGAAAAATTATAGAACAAAAAATCGCAGATCGCACCTATCTGCGATCTGCGATTCCTGTTCGCTTCTGTATATGCGCTCAATGGGGCCGGCGGCAGCAGCGCCGACCCCATTGAGAACATATAGAAGACAAATCATTCTTCTCTGCCACAGCTGTAACAGCTGTGGCAGAGAAGAACGATGTTTGCCCATTGAATTCAATGGAGCGGCAATACAGCCGCTCCATTGAAAGCAATGGGCTGCCGGCGTGCGCGGGGTTAATTGTCGGGAAGGGGTTAAATATATAAACCCTTCCCTGCAATTCATGCTAAAATGTGTTAAAATAAAAAAAAATTGTATACTCACCTTTCCGCTGCAGCCGGAGTCCAGCAGCGGCCGCTGTCAGTTCTCCTGAACTGCTTCTCGGCACTATTCAGCCGGCGGGGCTTTAAAATCCCCGCCTGCTGAATGATCTGCTCTGATTGGTCACAGCCTGACCAATCAGAGGCCGGTTTCACTCACACACCCATTCATGAATTCATGAATGGGTGAGTGACTGCTGCCTCTCAGCGCTGAGCCAATCAGGGGCAGGTCTGACTCACATCCATTCATGAATTCATGAATGGGTGTGAGTGAGGCATGCCTCTGATTGGCTCAGCGCTGAGCCAATCAGGGGGCAGGTCTGACTCACACCCCCTTCACACCCACTGCAGGACGGCTGCCCGGAGCTGCAGGCAGAAGGTGAGAATGCAATTTTTTTTTATTTTAACACATTTTAGGATGGATTGCAGGTAAGGGCTTATATATTTAAGCCCTTACCGACAATTCATCCCGGGCTCGCCCGCAGCGCATTGCTTTCAATGGAGACGGCGCTATTGCCGTCTCCATTGAATGCAATGCGCTGGACAGCTCCGGCCCGTTTCTAATGAAACGCGGCTAGGAGCAGATTTTCGGGCGATTTGCGGGCGACTTGCGCGCAGCGGTCACGCGATTTGCGGATGCGCATCCGTCATGCGATCCGCAAATCGCGGCAAAAAACGCCCATCTGACTAAGGCCTTAGGGTGGAAAAATAAAAACAAAATAAAAACCCACTGTACACTAGGGAGCACTATTTTATTTATATAATATATATATATAGAAGTTCTGCATGTATTATCCTAGTAATCATAGCTGTTGTGGTTAAAGTCCCCTACAGGGACATTAAAATGTAAATAAATTTAATTTTAAAAAAAGTGTAAAAGAAAAAAAGTTAAAAAAGCAAAAACTTTTTTGCGCACTTTACCCTGTTTTTATAGAAAAAAAAAGTTAAAAATCCCACATATTTGGGGTATCATCTTATCCGTAATGACCTGACCAATAATACGAACATACTACTTATCCCTCATGGCAAAAATTGTAAAAACAAAAAAAAAAAACCCCCAACCTAAAAACTGAGGCAAAATGCTTCGTTTGTTTTGCCTCCCAAAAAAACGCAATAAAAGGGATTTTTTAAAAAGCCGTACATACCCCAAAATGGTGCCAATAAAAACTACAGCTCATCACGCAAAAAACAAGCACTCAAGAGCTCCGACCGTGGAGAACTACAATGGGTAGGAGATTTTGAATGCAACGATGTAGAAAAATACATTTCCAAAAAAAGTTTTTTTTTACTGCAAAAAAAAAAATTATAATAATTCTGGTATCGTCATACTCGTACTGACCCACAGAAAAAAAATGGATCATTTTATTAAGGCTGGGCTCACATGGGTAGATTCCAATTGTGGAATCCGCAAATCTGCGTCCACACAGAGGGTCCACGGCAAATCGCAGGCATTGAAAAGCATGTACCTTCGTTTTTTCGCTCACACTCACGGAAATAAATTGTGTACTCCATGAGTGGAGGAAAAGTTGCAACATGCTCTATATTCTGCCGTAGACTCCACAAGGATGGCTTCCACTTTACTCAATGGAAGCCGTCCGAGGCACAGCCCATGCACAATTAAAATTGCTTTTAGCCTGTGGATACACGTGTCAATCGCTTAGTGATGGCACAGGAAATACAAATAAAACTGTCCTGCGCATGACCGAAGGCAAGCCGTCGCGATAATCTGCAATACATGAAAATAAGGTACACAGGGTCGCCGGCCAGGCTGACAGCCGGAATCCGCTACAGACCTCCCACATGCGGAATCCGGCCCATGCGTGTGAGCCCGGCCTTATGCTGCATGATGAACGCTGCAAAATAATAAAAACAATGGCAGGATTGATAAGTTTTCTCTACCCGCTCTCTCTTAAATAAAAACAAAAAGAAAATAGTTTGACAATACCTTATATGCACCCAAAAATGGAACCTTGAAAAACTACAGTCCGTCACGCAAAAAACAAGCACTCATACGGCCATGACGATGGGAAAATAAAAAAGTTATTGCTTTTGAAAAGTGGCGATGAAAATCCCCCCAAAATCGTTGCGTCCTTATGCCCAAAATAGGCCGTGTCCTTAAAGCCGGGCTCACACGTAATACGCGCCAAGATAGGACATGCTAAGATTCTTCTTGCTCAGGTACTTCGCCCAAGTGATGTGAGCAGCAACATGGCCACCTATGGCAGATTGCTGCAGTGTGTTCCATGCACAAGACCTGTGCACTGCATATGCTGTACTGACACGCTCCTGTGGGCCGGGCCCAAGGGGTTCGTTACCAGCAGGTTCTCAGATTTTCCATCTTGGATTTTTCAGAGCTATAATTTTTTATATTCCTGTTGACCTAGCCATATGAGGGCTTGTTTTTTTTTCCAGGATAAGACATATTTTTAATAGCACTATTTAATGTAATATATAAAATGTATGAAAAACCTTTTTAAAATTTTAAGTAGGATAGAAGAAAAACTACTATAGCACCAATGTTTGGATTTTGTTTTTACGATGCTCATAATGCAGCACAAATGACATTAACTTTATTTTATTTTGTTTTTTTTATAGATTACTAATATACAAAAAAATAGATGGACCTTTTTTGCTTTTTGTCGCCATATTCTGAGACACATACATTTGTAAACTGTTCAGTGGATGGGTCTGTGTGAAGGCTTGTTTTTACAGGGTGACTAGTATTTGGGTTTTTTTGTACTACAGTATTTTAGAATATTTTTGGATCAATTTTTATAAATTTTTTTTAGCAGATAGGGGTGCCCAAAAAATGAACTCAGTTTTTTTTTCCCCTCTTATGTCATTTACCATCTAGGATAACTAATGATATATTTTAATAGTTTTGACTTTCACAGACACTGCAATACCAGTTATGTTTATTTTACTTTTTAGATTAGAAATGGAAAACAGGATTTTAAACTTTTATATTTTTTTTTACTTTACTTTTTAAAATTTAAACTTTTTTTTAGTCTCCCTATTGGACTTGAACTTGTAATGGCTTGATTGCTTTTACCATATGCTGTAGTACTTCAGTATTGCAGTAAACCATAGTTTTAAATGATAGTCTATTAAACCTTAGCACAGGCAAAGCAAAAAAGACTGCCACACATGGCAGTCTCAGGAACCTTCACTAGGCTCTACACTGTCATGTGAACTGATCGACACATCGTAATTGTATCGCAGCGAGACGAATGGATGCTGTAGGATTTCCAGCCTTCAGCTAGCTACTTGGAATTGTTGTTAACGGTGACAGTGGTATCTAAACAGTTAAACTTAAAGGGGCTGTGTCAAGATGTATAGTTACCCTCCGTCCATAAGATAGCAGATAACTTTATGATGAGTTGGGGTCTAATTGCTAGGACCCACACAGATGCAGACAGCAGGGATCCTGACGGTTCCCACCTGAATGGAGCGGAGGATGTGCATATGCAGCGCTGCTCCATCCATTTCAGGGACTGCGTTGAAGATTGCGGAGTGCCCATACCTGGCAATTTCTAGCACTGGCATTGAAACTAATGGAGCGGCAACATGCAAGCGAGTCCTACGGTTCATGTGGGTACCTCAGTTCTTTGGATAGGTGGAGTCCCAACGTTCAGACACCTACTGATCAAAGGTATCCTCTATCCTGTCTATAAGGGATAACTTTATATCGTGACACATCCCCTTTAATACATAGGAAAACACATACCAACGTGAACTTGAAAAATGCAAACAGGAACCTTTGGGTGCCAGCAATGCCCTACACATCACGTAAGTGATCTGATATTTACAAGATTTGTTCTGGACACTAGAAAGCAGCATGTATTCTAGCTATAGGCCTGAGGAAAAAGCCTAAGTAGGTTTGAAAGCTCGCTATGACATCATGTATTTTTGTTAGCCATTAAAAGCTATCATATCTACAAGGTTATGTGGTTTCTCTTACTGAGAACAGTCACCTTTAGTTATAAATTTGGCTTTTTCTTTTTTCAAGGAGCTATCCCACAAAAAAAATTCAATGTAAATCCAGCCCAAAATTATAAAACATTTTTTGTATATAAAATTAAAAAATATTTATATCCCCAGGAATAATGTTAGCGCCACCTGCTGTTTCTACTGAAGAGACTTTCTGTTTCCAGTCCACCTCAGTAAATGTTCCAAAGTGGTCACACCTACTCAGTCTTCCTTCTGTGCAGTAACGCTGTCTCGCGCTTATCCCTTGCTCTACATTTTCTCTGACATCAGAGAAGACGCAGCAACTTCAGAAATAGCCGCTCACCACACCAGGGTTCTTCCACATACCCAATGGAGTTGGGAAAGAAGTAAACTGAGGAGGTGGTGCGATTCTAACAGTTCTGGAATATCTGGGAGTAGAATTTTTATTTATTTATTTTTTTGAAATACCCACAATTCATAATTATGGGTTGTCTCTAACAATAAATAATATTTTTCAAGGGACAGAGCCTTAAAATACAAAGCCCGAGTTCATTAAGGCTCTTTTACATGCAAAGATAATCTCTAAAACGGCCAAACGACTTGGCAACATTTATGCATAAAATTACTCATACAGATATTTCTCTCATTCAGGTAAACTTTGTAGAAGGAGAATTAGTTTTTTGCTCAGGTGGGCATGTGTTTATGCAAGGGATTATCTGGCTGGCAGGATTCTATTGTCTTCTCTTTAGCAGAGTAAACAATGAACTCATCGTGTATGCAAGGCAAACGCAATGAGTACATTGTTTAGTCATCAAGCCACTCAAAATACTGGACAATTTTCATTCAAATTGAGTGAATTTTGAATGGCCTGATGACTATTTTTATGCCGGCTAAAAACCAGCGCTAAACGACAAGTGAACGAATAGTGCATGACTGCCACGTTTACATGTAACGATTAGCACTTTTGGCCGCTTGAACAAATTTTGAGCGATAATTCTTGCGTGTGGAAGGGCCTTTAGCTTACATGCGTAATGTATGTGTATAGAAGAGGGTGCAGTACATAGAAGACATCTCAACTAATATTCCGTGTACAATGGAAGATGCAAGATATATAGCAATAGTAATAACGAAGTAATCTAGAGAGTAGTGAGGATAAAAGTTGCCGACAATCATGTTACAGTATGGTTTGACTGGGCCCCTATATCCACCATGTAGGATGAGCTGCTGATATTGGTCACATATAAGGGTGTAAATCAGTGGAAATATATGATATAAAGCAGTGATCACAAAGGGCAGAAGTACTTCAGGATTTGCCACTCATCCAGTTTAAGATCACCACAGTCAGCCTAGGACCGTCATCTATGAACTATGGCCCGCTTACTGTGAATGGAGACAGGTGGGCCCACCCGAGTCTATTTACTCAGCGTTCCTCGCTCTTGTATGGAGGCAGTGATTATGCTGGGGGAGGGGGGGGGGGGGGGGTTTCGTCCCATGTAAAAGGGCCCTTAGCATTCATTTGGCTGCTATTTGTAAGTAACCATATACTACCCCTTTTCATAATAGTCTGGCTACCCTCTAAATTTCAGTTCGATCAGCTTATTTAGTTACTACTACTTTATAGACACGGTCATATTAAGGGCACCCATACAAATCTATGCATCTGTACTATACCCCTATGCATGCATCACTTATATCACATATTTACAATTAGGGCATCTATGCTTTTATTATAAATATAAAACTATTATTTCACTCATAATGAACCTGCCTGTATTGCATTGCAGCCTTATGCCAGCAGCGATCAACACAGATGCTCTAGTACTATATAGGACTTCAGTTTAGTTGCCGTTTGCTGCCATCTGGTGGTCATTAGGTGCTACAATTTAACAAGTCAAGATGTAGGCATTAGGTATGACTATTGTATCATCCAATTTCATTGAGTAAATACAGCCAATGTACATGAAGTAAATTAGCAGGTGGTATAATGGGCACTACCAATTATCTCCCTAGTACCCAATGTTTAAACAAGTACGCTCTTCATCTGCAAAGATCCCATCATGAAATGCCCTCATCAGCATATTTATATTCTTAAACTTTGACAACTCAGATATTTGCTTCCGTAACTCCATGGCGTGCAACAGAGTACTACAGCCAACAAGACTTTACCTGCTGTTGGTGTAACACAGCAGCTAGGACTGGAAAAGGGCCTACCCCACCAAAGGTCACCATCCTGTGGCTCGCCAACTACAATTCCCAGCAAGCCCACACAGCCTGCAGCTATGCTGAGCATACTAGGCTCTTTTAATGCAGCCAAAAAAGAGAATTTAGAGTGCCTGTCAAGCTTGTTATAGGAGGTTACTATATAAGACACCGCTGATGCCGAGTTTTGGGCCATATTGTTTCTATGGTTTGATTCAGTATTTTCATGTTAAAAGCAGCTTAACTGCTGCTAGGAGAGTAAACCCATGAGTCCTGCTACCCCCACCCATACATGGGGAAAGCCAGGGAATCCTGCTCCCCCACCCATACATAGAGAAAGCCAGGGAATCCTGCTCCTCCACCCATACATAGAGAAAGCCAGGGAATCCTGCTCCCCCACCCATACATGGAGAAAGCCAGGGAATCCTGCTCCCCCACCCATACATAGAGAAAGCCAGGGAATCCTGCTCCCCCACCCATACATAGAGAAAGCCAGGGAATCCTGCTCCCCCACCCATACATAGAGAAAGCCAGGGAATCCTGCTCCCCCACCCATACATGGAGAAAGCCAGGGAATCCTGCTCCTCCACCCATACATAGAGAAAGCCAGGGAATCCTGCTCCCCCACCCATACATGGAGAAAGCCAGGGAATCCTGCTCCCCCACCCATACATGGAGAAAGCCAGGGAATCCTCCTCCCCCATCCATACATAGAGAAAGCCAGGGAATCCTGCTCCCCCACCCATACATAGAGAAAGCCAGGGAATCCTGCTCCCCCACCCATACATAGAGAAAGCCAGGGAATCCTGCTCCCCCACCCATACATGGAGAAAGCCAGGGAATCCTGCTCCTCCACCCATACATAGAGAAAGCCAGGGAATCCTGCTCCCCCACCCATAGGCTTCTTTCCCACAAGCATATATCAGCCGGCCGTTTTCACGGCTGATTTACCAATGTATCAGATCACATGGCCGTATTCCTGAGACATAAAAGTGCTCGGCCGGCCAATATAGCGCCGGGCGTTTTTAGGTCGGACCCAAAAGATAGTCCTGGAACCATCTTTTGGGCCGGAATACATGGGCCGCTGCATGGGCTCCTATGGGAGCCCATGGCAGCGGCCGCAGGTGGGAGGGAGCTTAGCTTCGCCCACATCCTACCCCTTGTCCACAGCCAGCAATGGGAAGAGGCGGGATGGGCCGGCGCTTAGCTCCGCCCCAATCCCCTCCCATTGCAAAGAACAAGCAGGGAGGAGAGAACAGGTGAGCCCACAATGGGGAGGGAGGGAAAAGGGGTGACGGCATGGTAGTCTCGGCGTATATTCGCCGGGACCTATGCCATCTGAACGGACGCACAAACTCTTAATTTGTGCGCCCGTTCACCAGTTTTAGCTCTACCAACATATCTGGACCGACCGTGAAAACGGCGTCCGACATACGCTCATGGGAAATAAGTCATACATAGATAAAGCTGTGAGCCCTTCTCCCCACACCCATACATAGAGAAAGCCTGCGAGTCCTGCTTCCCCCACCCATACATAGAGAAACCTGTGAGTCTTGCTTCCTCCGCCCATACGTAGAGAAAGCCTGTGAGTCCTGCTTTCACCCACCTATACATAGAGAAAGCCTGCGAGTCCTGCTTTCACCCCCTATACATGGAGAAAGCCTGTGAGTCCTGCTTTCACCCCCTATACATAGAGAAAGCCTGAGTCCTGCTTTCACCCACCTATACATAGAGAAAGCCTGTGAGTCCTGCTTCCACCCCCCATACATAGAGAAAGCCTGTGAGTCCTGCTTCCACCACCCATACATAGAGAAAGCCTGTGAGTCCTGCTTTCACCCCCCATACATAGAAAAAGCCTGTGAGTCCTGCTTTCACCCCCCCCCCCCCCCCCATACATAGAGAAAGCCTGTGAGTCCTGCTTTCACCCCCCATACATAGAGAAAGCCTGAGAGTCCTGCTTCCTCCGCCCATACATAGAGAAAGACAGATTTTCTGGTATGAATCTGAATACAGGGAGAGCAGTCAATAAAAATTATGTGGACAGGAGAGAAAAAAGGAATGGTGGGCTCACTATCCTGGCAGCACTTAAACAGCTGTGACATGAAAATACGGAATTAAATCATAAAAACACACTGTATATCCCCAAGCTCAGCGTTTCATCCTCTATCCTATGCTGCCCTCCAATAGTAACATCACTTTAAATTCCCCTATAGTTCTGTACAGAGGGTTTACCATTCAGAGACGGACATAGGCAGATCTGCTTAATAATGCAGATTCATGTGTGCCATTCTTCACTGTAGTGCCGGCATTCTATTCATGAACAAGGAATTTAGAATTTGCAGTACTATAGCAATCCTCCACGTAGAAGAGTGGTTGAAACTGCGCTGCGGGTCATAGAATAGTAAGAAAACAAAGTAAACACTATTCCAAAAATAGTAGAAAAATGGCTGACAAATGCCCCTTGACACAATATAAAGTAGATTTCTGTTCTTGCTAATACGGGTCACAGATTGATGACTTGCCGAGTGATCCTGCGCTACAAATCCAGCAATTATCCTATTTCCTGGTAGCAGATTTTTTGCTGTGCCAAGAGGGCGAACATTTAATGTGACAACAGTCGGCAATCAGCAGTTCTCTCCTCTTATTCATACGTCCAAGCCTTATAAATGAAAATAGAAAGGAGTATAAATAGAAAAATACATTTAAATTGTAAATAAACCACAATGAATAAGGTCTGGCCAAGCTCATTACTAGTAATCAGGCCGCATTGTCAGCTTAGCAGAGCTGAACAAGCACTCGTGAGATCCGTAACACAGACTATTTAAATATCAATAGATGTCATTAACATGAGAGGCGATCTGCGCATTTCATGATTGCACAGAACGCTCTTAATCACAGTTTCTTAAGTTTTCCCAACTTTTGGTTTGAAAATATTTTAAACACTTCCTAAATACTAACATATAAAGCAAGTCATGCTGCAAGTTTGCAGCTCCTGGTGGCCTAGTGGTTGAAGCTGAATGTTTAGTTGCACAATGGTGTAGTTGGCCTAGTTACATCCAGCCCACAGTTGCCTATTCTTTTTTGGCCCCGCTGCTAGTACTTAGTGATTTAGAATCCTGGTGGCCTAGTGTTTTTTTTTTCTCCACCAGTAATGGTTTAGTTATTCTGCATCCTATCGTTAGGCTAAGTGTTCAGGTGGTCTAGTGCTTTATAATCCAGCCCTATTGACCTTGCAGTTAAGAGTGCGGTTCCTGCTGGCCCCATAAATTTTCTACATATTCCATGTAATCTGTTTGCTTATTGTGCAATTAATCATAGCTTAATGATTTAGTATCTACTCCCTTGTGTTCCTGAGGATAGTTGTCCAGCTCCAAGTGGCTACTAAAACTCAGGCTAATAAGGAAGATGGAACAATACCTCTGCAACGCCACCTATTGGATGGCAGCATTCCTTCAAATCAATGTACGACTCTTTAAACAAGTCTTTAAAAACAGTGACTGGGAACAGGAAACCAAGCCAGAAACCATGGTATTGTTCCATCTTCCTTATTTGTATATACCATATTACCCAGGGGAGCATGCATGGCCTTATAAGTCTCCTCACCCCTTCTGGGTGCTCTCCTTAAGGAGAGATGGCACTCCTTCAGACCTAAAACTCAGGCGGTTACTGACTTCCAAAATTTATATTTCACTGGGTCATGGGCTTTGTTTAGATGCAATGATCCTTATGATCTGTAAAAGCTTATTTAGACGGGACGAATATGCCCGACACTCGTCCCCGCACATACTAGCTCTTGTGCTGCTGCACGGGAGCTAGTATCACTGGCTTACAGCGGGGCGGCTGGAAGAGATTTCTCTCCTTGCACTTCCCCGCTCCTCTCATTGACTTAACATAGCGGCTGTTATTTAAACTGAGCGATCAGTGATCAGCTCATCGTCCATCGTTTATGTTGCATAAATCTCCTGCAGCCTCCCCGCCCCCCTGCTGGCCGCTCTGTGAGTGAGGCAGCACTACTAGCTCTTGTGCAACAGCATGGGAGCGAGGACACACAGGGACGTGTGTTGGGCATCATTTGCCCGACATTCGTCCCATCTAAATGGACCCTTAGTGTAGTTGCTGTGAATCGATGTTGCCAAACACTATATACATGTACAGATATGTGGAGCCGACTCTGCAATGTGCCCTTCTGAATATGTTCACTGTGTTTAATAATATATATATTACACGCACACTCACACACCATAATCATTAGTCTCTCCAATTGAAAATAAAGGATTTATTGATAGGTATAAATTACATCTCTACATGTATATACAATAAATTAACATAAGCTGCTGGGCTCCAGGATAAAATGTACCGCCAGATATAGAGTTTGTCGGTCCCCATTTATGGACTGCTTTACTGGCAGCTACAAGTCGATATTACCTATTAGTACATAACAGAAGAACATAGAAGAACCAGCTGACGTAAGAGCGGTTGTCCAGTGTCCAGCAGTGAGCTTATTTACAAACACCTCGCCCCTGTCTGTATCACCACATCTTGGTGGGATAGTACGCCCCCTATATAAACAGGTTTTCCTAGAATAGCTTCCAGCTGAGGTCAGTGATCCTCCACCGTCTCCAAGTAACAGATACAGAGATGATCCTTACTCATGAGTAGCAAAGAGTCTTCTCCCAGTGGGTGCCAGGTCAGTGACAGTACATTAAACGTACCTGGAGAAAGGGACACAAGCACCAAAATAGTCAGCTTCTGAAAGTGAAGTTCAGTGACATGTATGTAGCGAAGTGTGAAGAGGCTGCAGTGCTTGCAGGAGAGCCGCAAACCCTTTCAATCAGCTGATCGCCATGGGCCCTGAGCGGTGGACCCGCATTGGTCAGGCACAGATGGCCAATCCTGAGGGTAGGCCATTAAATTTTTTAAAGGTTAGATAACCCCTTTAAATATGCATGTATAATGCCATAGGGGAATGGGTAAGCGGCTGCTAGAAATTTCTGAAGGCGCTTAGTCCCTGCAGAGGCAAAAAAAATTAAAAAGTGTGATAAAATGCAATATGCTGAAGTGTTTAAACCTCATTTCCCAGATGTAATGTAATGTTTATGACTCACTTTACTGTCAGTATGAAAAAACAGGCAGCATCTTCCAGACTACAGTGGCTGCTATCAGAGGAGAATAGATTGCAACAGAAAAAGGATTTTAGTTCTCACCAGTAATGGGGTTACCATTTGAAAGCACAGCCCCCTACCTTGGGCTATCCTATAGATCACCGTGCTGCTGTGTTTATCTTCTGCATGGCATCCTCGTTCCTGTGACAACCTCTACCTCCTCACATTGATTGGGCGATGATAGATAGGGTTAAATGACAGGTGGTGTCCCGATTGGAAGCCAGGGCCTCTCCTACTAGGTTGGGGGGGGGGGGGAATAATTAAGGCTTAATGAACCACCAGGTCAGTCATTAGCTCTAAGTCCACCATCAGGGCTGACGGTTCTGCTGCCCTTTAATTTATTATTTACTTTTGTGGCTTGGGGGATTCTACTCTGGGCTACTATGAACATACCCTTAGAGAATCTATCTACCTAGGGAGTGTTACCTTTAGGTTATACAGAATATTACATCTTATGTCAGCGTGTTCAGAACATACTATAGGTGTCTTTGTATTAGTTATGGAGGCCGTGATTAGCCAGTATTCTAGGATTAATTATTGCACCTAGGGTATTTATTATAGGAATATAGTGATTGATACAGTTCCTGATGAATTAAAATGTCCAAAGAAACATGTTGAACCTTGAACCAAAATCTATCATAAATAATATGTACTTCTAATTGAAACTAGGCATAAATCATTATCTGAATCGTTAATGCAAACCATAAACATGATCAATATCTAGACAAGAGCAGGAAAAGTTATATGTATCTTATTAAGCACTCAAACAGGCCGAATACATGCAGGACAAATGAGTGGACTCTTCATTTGAAGGTTCGAATTAAAAACGGAATTCTCAAACTGATTGGAGGCTTGCCCTTACATGTTGGTGAAGCAGTAAGTTAACTTGAATTCCGTGCTACTATACCCGATTCACAATTATGCACATAGAGAGAAACTGCAATTAGTGCCTTTTCCAAACAGGACCTGGTAAATTGCGCACTGATCAGCGCGGAATTTGCAATTTGTTATCACAAGTTCCATTTTTCTGCAATGTCCTCTATGTACTGCGCATATTTATGCGCGGAAAGGTGATGAGTGCCTGGAGTAGGCCTGCCACAGTTTGTTGTCCACTGTGGCTCGCCACCTCTTACCGACCATCCCATAGCCATTAATCCAGTGATCACGTGTGTACAGCACTCGTTTACAGCCCAGAATTTGACTTTGAATACTCTGCCTGTTGCTGTAGAGATGTCCCCGAAGGGGATTGTGATTCCACTATAGTGGTCCATTATCGGGAATACAGAATAGAGGTTTGTTAGTCTTTAACCCTGAGTTTTTAATTGAAACTTAATAAAGGTTATATTTTAGGGATCTACTCTGTGAAAATATACTAGACCCCCCTCTGCCTCACTGAATCTTCCCACCAATAACATTAAAAGCATATCCATTTGATTGGTCAGTGTTTCTCAACTCCAGTCCTCATGGAGCCCCAACAGGTCATGTTTTTAGGATATTCTATAGTAAGAACACCCGTGGCAATGTCTGACGATAATTACATCACTTGTGCAATACTGAGGAAATCCCAAAAACATGACCTGTTGGGGGTCCCCGACGACAGGAGAAACACTGGGATAGGTCATGAAGGTCTGAGTACTGGGGCCCCACTAGTATTCACCATACAGCATCTGGTTGGGAGCGGTGGTGTAATGGGATGTATGAAACTTAAAAGGCTGCTGCTCTCTACCAAACAACGCGGCACCTTCATTATCAGTATGAATGAGGGTCCAACTGTTGTGCCCTCAGACATTGGCTTAAGCATTTTATTGTTACTGGTGGGAAATCCACGGAATGTTGGATAATAATCAATATGGTTGCAATAACAGGTTGCGCTAGATTTGCCACCCAATTATACCAAACTGATGGTGATCCGTTTAGTTGTATCCAATCTTCGGTCACTTTATGGAACGATGTTCTCCACGCATTTGTGTCTTTTACAGCTTCTCTCAGTTCCGCGATTGACATGTTTGTGGTGGCCTTGATTGTATCTAGCCATCTTGCTCTTTGTCATCCTGATCTTCTCTTTCCACTGACTACCAAATATTACCAAAATACCAAACTAGTAACTTTCAAACCTGCCTATTTAGGAAGGGATATATTCTTTGCATAGTCTGGAAAACTCAGCAAAGTAATAGCAGCTATATTGGTTGGTGCCCAGCTTTCCCATAATAGACAGCTTGATGGGACGCCCTAACAAATTTGTAAACTAATATTTCCTTGTTTCTAAGCAGGATGTTCTGGCTCTATTGTATTGGCCTCGCTACGGTCAGCTGGCTACAAGATCTGGGTGAAGCTGGTCTGGGTGGTAGGTTTTGGCTTGTGGGCAGAGAGATCTGGGGGCTCGTTGCTGAAATGGACAGCGCCAATTGTGAGAGTCATCTATGTTTACACGAAGGGATCACTCACCTTCCACAGGGACTTGGACTGAAACGCAGCTGGTCGGAGACCACAGATACACTTTGCTATTTCCAGTGCATATGGCAAGCCGTGGTTGGACTGGGTCCCAATGAAAAGTGCGGACAGGCGATGTCTGCTCCAGCACCACTGATAACCTCATCTTCTGAATGTCCCATATCCACACACAGCACGGCATGTTATCTACGGGACATCAGTCAACACAAAAAAGTGTTTAATTAGAACCCTTCAGATAGTCTCAGGTACAGCCAGCGCCTCATTATAACACTGTAGCCCAATGCCTCCATCACACAGAAGCACCCTCTCAAAATGTAGGGGAGCTCTTACCTGTCCAGTCTATCGGGTTTCTAACACAGGAGATGTGGTGTGGCCCATCAGAAGACTGGAGCTAAGGCCTAGATTCATCTTGCATCCTTGGCAAGCTAACAGCTGAGCTATAACACGTCCCATGGCACAAGAGGGATCCATGTGCCCAATGACTGAATGCACTGCGTCAGCAGGAGCGGCTGCAGATGGGAGTTCTACAGCAATAACTGCACAGCAATTTTACTCGTTAGTTTCCATATTCATCAGTTTTATCTAACTGAAACTAATGAGTAAAAACACTTTGGAGCTGCTGTTGCTGTAAACTTCCATTTGCATACAGTGATGCCCGCCACTCAGTTGCTTACCTCCATGCACATACGCTACACTCCCCGAAATATGAAAAATTATTTTTTGGAATATATTTCCCCTCTCCGCAACAGGATGCTGGACGTAATCTACAGTCGCTTTTGTGTTCTATCCCTCCGTTTTGTGACCTGTGCTGAGTTAATGACATATACCTCTACACATATGAAATTTGTGTCCCATTTTCCATTGTCTATGTAGAGTAATTTTTCATGATTCTATAATATTTGTGCATAGTTTTGTTTTAATCTTGTAACGTTACATTTTTTGCTTACAATCCCATCAGGGGACTTAAAAAAAAAAAAAAGTCAACATAACATACTTCGTATATAAATGTTAAAGTGTTGTAACAGCAGCACCACATAAAATAACTCCACTATACTTAAGGAGTACTCGCCGTGCGCGCCCACATACTGTCATAGGTCTATATGACTGTTCATGTAAAATACACAAGCATCTGCTAGGGCATACCAAGGTAGGTACTACTGTCAGACAGAGCTAGGCTAAGTTGCGTTGTTGGGGCTGACAGGAATAAGACCATAGGAGCGTCAGGTGCAGAACAGCCAGGAACGGACTTTTCTTTCTGCCACACTCATTCTCCTGACCACGTTGGCACTGCTGTGGGGTTTGCATAATCAGGAATGACCATCATACACAGAACCCTGAAGAAAGGGGTTAATGCTGCACAATACGGTTACAGATTTCACCACTGCTACTCTTTTCAGATTTGGCAACAGAAATACTTTTAAGTTTTGAAAACTGTCAATAAACAAAAATATTTTGTACCATTTTTGGTGGCCAAGTATCGATTGTCAGGACTGAAGGCCAGCATCCCGATCCCAAGTTCTGGATTTGCACGGTCAGTGTCTGGTTTAATGGTGCGTAATGTCACTGGCCCCTCTACAAGCTCATCTGTGGAGAGAGTCAACCGCATTAGTGATATTACGCAGTGAGAAACATTCCAGACCAGCGGTATTCCAAGTTTGAAATACGAATAGTCTGGAAATATATCAATTACAATCATGCAGGAACCCAATATTCTCCATCATACAACTGATGGAACAGCTTGCAGTAATAAGTCACACGGGATGATTGATTATTGCCAGGCTTCTTTATGTCTTTTCAGCTGTAATAGCCTTAGGGATAGGTTTACACAGAGCAGAAATGCTGCACAGTGTCCACATCAAATTCCACAGCGGTGCGGATTTTGACTCAAAACCAGCTGCATTGCTGCGGTTAATTTCAGAAGATACAAGCACTCACCTCTGAAGTCTTCAGAGGCTGCGCTTCCTTCACCTGTCTGCCCAAACAAGGCGCAGCGCCGATGGTCAGGTGATGCAGAAGTGACAAGCAGTGTTGCACTCACTACAGGCCGCCAGGTGAAGGAAGCGCTGACAGACGAAGACTTTGGAAGGGAGTGCTGTATCTTCTGAAAGCTGCAGGTACAGATTCTGATACGGTTTTGGATGCGGTAATGCTGCGGAATTTCCGCTGTGCGACATCTAAACATAACCTTAAGAGAGGTTTTCAGAGCAAATACTTTTGATAACCTATCCTCAGGATAGGCCATCAGCAGTTGATTAGCTGGAATCCGGCACACGGGACCTTGACCAATCAGCTGTTCAGGTGCCCGCTGGGAACTGCAAAAACATACAGTAACATGCTGTAGGTTCTTAATAACCGCTGCACATTATCCTATAAGTGACAGAACGCTGAAATTAGCATATCCATCACTACTTTATGCTGCCCTAAGTGAGGACAGCACAAAGTACAGGACTGACTCCATTTAACGGTGTATGTATCTGTACCCGTTAACAATGGCAGGAGAGCTGGCAAAAAAAGATATTCCCAAATGAAAGAGCAATAATGGTAGAATTCACCTCCTAGGAGTTACTGTATAATCTGCTCACCACTTACATTTACTGTGGACAGTAAACAAACTACTGGGGGTCCCTCGTGGAGGAGGAAAGGTGAGCTGGCTAGGCTCAACACTTTGGCATTTATCCACTTCTCGGTAAACCATCTAGAAGGAAAACAAAAATGCAAAGGTAAGTTAAAAAAAAGTGTAAAGTAAAGAAAAACTTTATATGAATTTTAAATATTACATGCTAAAGTGTTCAGCAACTTCTAATGATTTGCAGTTCTAGAAACACTCCAGGTTGTTCATCAAAGTATCACAGACCTCTGCTGTGAAGAATCCAGTTCTATCCAGGCAGTGTATTCTGCACTTTTCTTTCAGCCTCAAGGTCACATGACCAGCACTCTGACAACACTCTGTGTCCTGCAGTTAATGTGGCAGATTTATAACAACTGTCTAAAAAACAAAACTGCCTTGCTCACAGCAGCTAATCACATCATAGTTCTCATATTATATTATGCTTCTGAAATTGAAAGCTGTACTGGGATTAGTTGCTGTGAGCAAGGCAATTTTTATTTATTTTTTTTAGACAGTTGTTATAAATCGGCCCCATTAACTGCAGGACAGAGAATGTTGTCAGAGTGCTGGTCATGTGACCTGAAGGTCAGAAGAAGAGTGCAGAATACCCAGCCCGGAGAGGACAGACTGGATTCTTCACAGCATAAGTCACTGATACTGTGATGGATAAACTGGACTGCTGCTTTGAGAATTTTCAATTCATGCATATAAGGAACATTTAAAAATCTTGCTGCCTTTGAGCTATCATATTGTAGTATACACTGGAAGCAATTATACATACAATAATTAGATGCTATCACTGACAGATGGGAGGAGCTAAACTGTTGTACGTTTCCAGTACAATTTACTTTCTCTTTTTTGCCAGTAGAAGAGCAAGTTTGGATGTGATTGGAGAAAACCTGTAATAACTCGAAATCTGTTTAAACATAGCAACCTTTTAACCTTATTTAAAATTAAATTCTAAAATAGTGCTGAAAGGGAAAAAATACATTTAACTCTCTACCAGGTTTCTTAAATATTCTGCAATGCCTACCCACAAAACTGACACGGAAGAAAGTTCTGTGCGTCTATTACAGTACAATGTGATTGTTCTCAGTAAGAGAAACCAAGTTATCCTGTAGGTATGATACCCTTTAATGATCAACAAAAACACATGATGTTATAGCGAGCTCTTAGATCTCTCAGGATTAGAGATGAGCGAGCACGCTCGGATAAAGCAGTTACTAGAGCGAGCATCGCTCTTCTCGAGTAACTGCTTACTGGTCCGAGCGTGCTCGGGGGGTGGCGGGGGTGAGCGGTGGGCGACGAGGGGTAGCGAGAGAGAGAAAGATCTCTGTCTCCCCCGCGCTACCCGACGCTCACCCCGCCCCCCCAAGCACGCTCAGACCAGAAAGCAGCTACTCGAGAAGAGCGGTGCTCGCTCGAGTAACTGCTTTATCCGAGCGTGCTCACTCATCTCTACTGATGACCTATCTTCAGGCATTGTGAAATAAATCTGGATGGGACATGTGTGTATGTGTATATATTATACATACATACACACACAAAAAGGCACAGATATAGCAAGACTGATTTGCACTTAAAAAAAAAATACCAGACAAGTAAATACTTTACCCCTTAGTGACCACACTTTTTTGCTTCTTCCCCCCCCCCCCCCCCCATTTTCGTTTATTTCCTCGCTCCCGTTTAAAAAGTAGTAACTCCTTTATTTATCCATCGACGTCGCTGTTTGAGGGCTTGTTTTTTATGGGACGAGTTGTATTTTTTAATGGTACTATTTAATGTACCATATAATGTACTGAAAACTTTTTAAAAATTCTAAGTGGAGAGAAATGGAAAAAAAATATGACATTCCACCATCTTTTAGTGCGTCTTGTTTCTACGGCGCACAAACTGCAACAAAAATGACATGATAACTTTATTCTATGGGTCAGTACGATTACTACGATACCAAATGTGTAGGTTTTTTTTTTTAGCCGTACTACTTGTATATTTTTTTAAAGATATTTAATTTTTTGAAATTATTTTCGGTCTCCAACTTCTGCGCACAATAACTTTTTTATTTTTCTGTTTATATAGTTGTGTGAGGGCTCATTTTGTGAGGTACGTCCTGCAGTTTCCGTTGGTACCATTTTGGAATACATAGGACTTTTTGATCGCTTTTTCTTAGATTTTTCTTGGCAACAGCGCATTTCTGGCGGGTTTTTTTCCAGACGACGTTCACCGTGCGCGGTAAATAATGCATTACTTTGTTAGATCGGACTTTTACAAATGCAGCGATACCAAATATGTATTTCTGTTTTATTATTTAGATTTTTTTTATAGTAAATATAGCAAAAGGGTTTTTTCTTTGCACTTTTATTACTTTAAAAAAAAGAAAAATAAATAAATAGTTAATAAAACTTTATTGTTCTTATTTTAACTTTTTTTTTCAGTCCTCCTGGGGGACCACGACTAGTGATGCTTAGATCGTTGATGCAGTATGATTTATTGTCATAGCATTACATCATACTGCATTCTGACAGGCAGCATATCAAGCCACCCCACGGGGATGGCTCGATAGGCATTCTGCCATGACAGCCCTGGGGTCTTTCAGAAGTACCCCGGCTGCCATGACACCCACACGGCTCTCCCAATCTCACCACAGGGGGGCCATACGGGACCCCCAAACACTGTTTGGGGGATTTAAATGCCGCTGTCAGATTTGACAGCATCATTTAAAGGGTTAATAGTCCCGGATCGGCCGTGCGGCCAAACAGGGCTGTTGCCCACATGTGTCAGCTGTAATAAATAACGTCATCTCCCTCCATACACGTCCTGCAACGGGGAGGACGTAAAAAGACTATAGCATGGTCACTAAGGGGTTAATTAGTCCCCTGGTAAGAAACGTGGCAGTTTTATGATTTCTACATTGGTGTTGGGGGGAGGGGAGTCACAGGCCTGTGTCACATCTCACCTTCAGACCGGCAAATGAGGAAGATGAAACAATACCTCTGCAGTGCCACCTGTTAGATGGCAGCATTCCTTCAAATCAATATAGGACTGTTTACCAAGTCTTTAAAACAATGATTGGGAATAGCACCCCTTCTGGGTGCTCTCCTTGGCGAGAGATAATGCCATTCCCCCAGGTGTCTCCACACACCTTTCATATTCTCCACTGATGCAAGAACTACGCTCCGAAGTTCATTCCATTATTGAGGGTATTAAAAATGGCCATAAATTTATACTCCCAAATTTTTCTGTGACGCTGTGACTTGAAGTTGCCCTTCAGTATGATAACTCTCATACGTTCCATGTTGTGTCTGTGACTAGAAAGATGTTGTGCCACAGGTAATTCAGCCTTTTCCTCTCTAATTGTGTGGCAATAAGATCTCATCCTGGCTGTCAGTTTTTAGCCCCCCAACAGGACATTCACTGGACAGGATCAGGTACACAACATTGGGCATGGAACATGTGAATGTCCCTGGGATCTTATAGTCCTGCTGTGTGTTGGGGATCCGTATCCTGTCCGCAGTCAGTATATGTGAGCAGGTCTTACAGCTCCTTACATTACAGGGATACATTCCTTGTGTCATAGGGCAATGCACTCCTGATTATAAAGTTCCTCAAGTTTGGACGTTGCCTGTAACACAAAAAGGGAGGGTCTGGGAATATGGTTTTCAGATGGTCATCCTTGTGTAGGGTATGATGGATTTCTTTGCAGTTTTCCTCAGTACTTCTAGCTGTAAATTTATAGTTCATTACTAGATGCACATGTTTGTTTTTTTTCCCTCCGTGTAGTGAAGTAGTTGATTCCTGGGTATCCTGGTGGCTCTGGTGAATTGGTCATCAATTGAGGTGGGACGGTAGCCGTGATTTAAAAATGTCTTTTTGAGATTGTGTAAATGTTCATCCCTGTCTGTTGGGTTGGAGCAGATCCAGTTGTATCTGTTGGCCTGGCTGTAGACTATGGACTTTTTAAATGTGCTTAGGATGAGAACTAAAGTATGTGGGCCGATGAATTGGTTTTCGGTATAGGGATGTCTGTATGGAGTTGTTAGAATTTTTTATGGTGGTGTCCAAAGAGTTGTTTTCGGTATACGAGTAGCTTAAGGTCACTTTTATGGTGGGGTGGAATGCATTGAATCTCTCATGGGATTTTATAAGTTCTTGTTCAGTGTTGGTCCAGATGATTATGATGTCATCAATGTAGCGGAAGTAGGCCAGTGGATTGCTGGAGCAGGAGGCCAGAAAGTCACTCTCCAGTTTTGCCATGGAAAGGTTGGCATATTGCGGTGCCATTTTACTGCCCATGGCAGTTCTGGTGAGTTGCAGGAATATCTCTTTGCCAAAGGAGAAATAATTATGTGTGAGGTTGAATCTTGTGTGAGTTGTAACACGGATTCAGAGGCGACCCCATTGGCCTCAAGGTGTGCCTGCCAGGCAGTCAGTCCATCTTTGTGTGGGATGTTAGAATATAAGGATTTCACATGCATTGTGGCTAGGATGGCATCATCAGGGAGGGGACCTCTGCTTGATAGTTTGTTCAGTAGGTCCATGGTGTCCTGCAAGTAGCTGGTTGTATTCCTCACCAGTGGTTTGAGGACACCTTCTACCCGGAAATTCCTTCAGTGAGGGTTCCCACACCTGAGATAATTGGCCTCCCTGGGTTGCCAGCTTTGTGTAGTTTGGTAAGCATATAGAATACTTTAACCCAAGAGTTCTCCAGTATCAAGTCCAAAGGTTTTGTGGAGCCCACAAACAGGTTTCTGATGACCCTTCTCAATTCCCCCACAAATTTTTGAGTCAGGTCTTGATCTGAGTACAATAATTTCCAAGCTGTGAATCTCCAGCTGTTATGAAACTACAACTGCCGGTATGCACTGCACTTGCCAGCAGGAGTAGTTTCTCACCTGATATAGAGCCATAGGTTGGAGATGACTGTTCTAGTAAAAGATGTTCCTATCCCAACATAGGTCACTAGTCATTCATCCCTTGCGTCCCAAAGGCTTAAAGGGGTTGTCCCGCGCCGAAACAGGTTTTTTTTTTTTTCAATAGCCCCCCCGTTTGGCGCGAGACAACCCCAATGCAGGGATAAAAAAAAAAAAAAAAGACCAGATAGTACTTACCCGAATTCCCGCGGTCCGGCGTCTTCATACTTACCTTGTGAAGATGGCCGCCGGGATCTTCACCCTTGGTGGACCGCAGGGCTTCTGTGCGGTCCATTGCCGATTCCAGCCTCCTGATTGGCTGGAATCGGCACACGTGACGGGGTGGAGCTACGAGGAGCCGCTCTCCGGCACGAGCGGCCCCATTCAGCAAAGGAGAAGACCGGACTGCGCAAGCGCGTCTAATCGGGCGATTAGACGCTGAATATTAGACGGCACCATGGAGACGGGGACGCCAGCAACGGAACAGGTAAGTGAATAACTTCTGTATGGCTCATAATTAATGCACGATGTATATTACAAAGTGCATTAATATGGCCATACAGAAGTGCTTACCCCCACTTTGTTTCGCGGGACAACCCCTTTAATGAGCCAGCATAATAGAAGTGTTCCCATGATACTTACAGTCTTTGTGTTGGAGATTGTAGCTGCATGCACCAGTTCTTTGATTGGTTTCCATGTCACATGGTTGAGGATTCGAACCTAATAAAGAAAAGCAAATTGATAAAGCATATACAACGGTAAACTAAAGGACTGTAAAGTTCACTTACATACCTTCTCATCATAGCTGCCAATGGTCAGAAACTGACTGCTGGGACTCCACGCGACTGATTTAATGCCCAATGACCACTCATAGGCAGAGTAACTGGACAGCAAGCGTCCATCTAGCGAGTATAGCAATACCTTGTACTAACAGAGAAGTGCAGGGTCATTATTAGATGGCACATGCTTATATTCTCCACATCAGAGGACTGGACAGTCACTCAGTATAAGAAAGGTCACCATACCTCTAGGCAAGTGTCCCATACAGCCAGCACACAGCCATTTGGAGCCCAGTCTATACCAGTCAAGTCCTGAGTATCAGTCTCAAAATGCTGCAATGAAACCAAGAAAGAGTTAAAACCCATAACCATATAGCTCAGCTGTATCTCCTAATCACGATCCCTAAAATACTTCCCCCCTATGTACAAGAATGTAACTACTATAATACTGCCACCTATCCCATGAACAGGTGCTATAATACTGCCCTCTTTAATTCTATACTACCATGTTTCCCCCGATTAGCCCTCCCCAAAAAATAAGCCCCATCTACACTACATGAAAGGAAAAAAAAATTACCCCTCAGGCGGTGTCCTGGTCCCTCACGCTGTGTTGCGCCACTCCTCGGCGCTGAGAAAGCAATCTCTTCCTGGTAACATGGGTTGAATACCCCGCCTCCAGCAAGAGATTGCTGTCATTGGCTCAGGACTGTGGTGTCAGCCAATCACAGCCATTCAACCCAGCGTGAGGGAGCAGGACGCCGCCTGTGAGCCAAGTATTAAGACACCCCCCCCCCCAAAAAAAAGACACTGTGCCTCTTTTGGGGCAAAAATAAATATAAGACAGTATAAGTATAAGTGACTACCGTAGTAATACTATTAAAATTTACAAGTCAAATAGAAGCTGTCACCACGAAACAGTACTATAAACTAAGCTAGGTGCCATTTGGTTAGGTTTTTTTTTTTTTAATAGTCACCAGCGGAGACAGAAGGAATGGGAGTAAATGGCTGTTAAAAAAAGAAAGATATACCCCCAGGCTCCCAGGCTCCCCGTCACCCCGCTGACCAGTGCTGTAACTTAGTTTATGATGTCGTTGGGTGGTGACCGGTTGTGTAAGTAGTTGTAGAGTACATTATTGTTTTCCTACAGGGCAAGAACAAGTATAGCATATATACAGTAGTGTGTAATAAAACCGTGCTACGGTTGTCAGCCTTTATTTTATGGTCCTGTTTGTGTGTCATGGCAGAACATCGCTCACTTGTGTGTGAAACTGAACCCTGAAGTTGACCGTGTCTGAAGAGCAATCCCATCCTTCTAAATACATGTTGTGACAGCTGGGAGAGAGATGTGTTCGCTGTCCTCAGCAGTCCCCGCCACCAATACGGGAATGTGGAGCTCCCAGCAGATAGTTAATGTAGACCTCATAGAGGCCATCCGCCGCTTCTATGGAGCACAACATATATGACCATTATCGACAAATAGCATGTCGCCTGATAATTGGCCAGTGTGAATATGTTGGCGAACAACAAATGGATGAGCGTGTGTTTGTTTGTCAGAGGATTGGATCTGTCATGTGGTCGGCAGCACATCTTCTCATGTAAACAGGGAGGTGTGCTGCCAAGTCTGGGAACGAGAGTTTCTCCCAATGCCAGTGTTCCTCTGTCAGTAGTAACAACAGTAATGAGCTCTGATCAACATTCGATTTGTTGATCGGCGCTTGCTATAACAGGCAAATTCTTGACTTGCGTAAAAGACCCCTTGCTTACTGGCATTCACTCCAGCAGAGGATCGCTACTATGAGAGTGAGGCCTCTTTCACACGGGCGACAGTGATATCGCTGTGTTTTCCCACGGCAATATCACGATTTGGTGGGCTTAGAAAGTCGTGCAACTTTTTGGCGCTCTTTTGTTGGGATTTTCTGGGAGGATGGGGGCTTGAAATATAAGCCCTACCTCAAAAATAAGCTCTAGCTGCATCAAAAAAAACCAAAAACAATACATCACCTAACAGGCGGTCTCCGCTCCGCTGCACTTCTGCTACGGCAGTTCCGAGGCACTTGTTTTTAGTCTTCAGCCAGCGCTTCCTGGTCGGAGGGGGGTGGGCAAAAATCTAACCTCCAGGAAGCGCTGGCTCTGATTTGTTCTCAAGCGCTGCGGCTCAGGCAATCACTGTAGCGCCCAATGAACCAATCACAGCCATTCAATGTGATCGCTGTGATTGGTGGATCGAGCGTTGTATTGATTGGTTCAGCCTATCAGAGCCAGCACACTGAAGGCGGGACTTTGAACCCTGACCAGAGAAAAGCTGTCTGAAGGCTACAAACAAGTGCCGCAGAATTGCCGGAGGAGAAGTGCGGTGGAGTGGACAGTGGCCGTTAGGTGATGTATGGTTTGTTTTTACTGCAGATAGGGTTTATTTTAGGGACAAACAGTAGGACTTCCTACAGTAAAAATTGCATCGCACCCCATGAAAAACGCAATTTTAGGCGATGCAACACAAAGGAAGGGTCTATAGGGAAACATGGTCTACAAAACATTGCAAATCATGGCGGTATAGAGCATGACATGATTTTTTATTCTCACAATGTAGCGGCCTACAAATCATCACTAATGTGAAGGAACCCATTGGAAAGCACGGGCTTCACATACATGCGACTTTTAGCGCTGTCACATCATGAGAAAAATCACGCAATTTTGTTGTCTGTGTGAAAGCGTCCTGAACAATTGTTAGTCCTTTGCAGCACATCTCTAGGTTTACATGGGAAGATGTGCTAACGAGGTACAGTCATTTTTATCCCGGCACGAAAGAGCCAATCAGTCGATGAACGTGGATTTGTTTGTTCATCAGCTGATCAAAGGCATATTGGCAAACAAAAGTTAGGGCAAACGTTCGTGCCATGCAAAAAGGGCCTTAAGGTTGGGTGCCATGCCAGTATATCAGGGTCTGAGTGCCATAAAAGTTCAGTGTTGTTGTATTATGATCCCAACCCCTATAAATGCTCCGAAGGTGCAAGAAACACCTACAAGTTTCAGTGCAACTCCGCCTCCAGCTGACCTGGTTGCTAAATCTACCAGTGGGAGTGGCTAGGAAAAAGAACTTTACGTATATTTATTTTTACGTTTTGAGCATGCTCAGTGCAGACCACATGCTCCGGCTCTTCATCAATGAAGGAGCATTTCTTGAGCACGTTTTCTAGTTGTTCATGGTTAATGGAGCACACCCCACAGAGCATACTTGGATTGTGCAGGCTATGCTCCATCCAAAAGCAGGGTTCAAAGAGGAGCATGAAGATGGCGCCGCCAAGTGCAAAAATGCTTCAGCAGTTTATCCCCGACAGACAGTCGTGCAGCATGGAAACGGATGCAAAAGCCACAAGGGCGTACCTGACAAGTATAAAGCTAGTTCAAAGACCAGTGTCACGCCGGTGTCAGTTCATTTATGCACACCTTTGCGTAATTGGCGCTGCGTATTTGGGCACTCATATGTTTCACTGTACTGTTTGTGCACGCAAATTGTGTGCAAAAAAAAATTATATATGAGAGGCGGAGCTAATTCCCAGAACTTTAGCCCCACCCCTGTCGCGCCTCCTCTCATTGCAAAAAGTGCAGAGGGGTGGAGAGGAGGCAGCCTCCTCCCCCTGCAGAGAGACACGCCGTATATCCGCTGGGCGTGAAAACCAGACCGATATATGGTCGTCTGAATGCACCCCAAGTGTGAGGATTATAATTTATGGTGAGATCTGGTGGTCTAGAATGGAGGGGAATGAAGGAGATCCTCCCTCTACAAGGTGTTCATGATTGCATCAGCTGGAGCATGAGCGCTCTGCACTCCAGCAGGTCACATGACTCACTAAGATATCACAGATCACTCTGGGAGTAATCCAACAATACTGAAATCAATACGACTTTTCTTTGCTGCCCATAGCAACGGATCAGCTTTCATTTCTTATTCTGCTCTTTAAAAAAAAAAAGGAAAGAAAGCTGCAATGTGATTGGTTGCTATGGACAAAGTTTTTCTTTTGACAGTTGCAAAAAAAACTCTATCCTAATAACGGGTGTTAGGGCCCTTTAACACAGGACAATTATAGTTCAGATTTGCGCTGGATCGTGAGAATCTAAATAGTAAACTGCCAGCGACTGAACAATAATAATTTGTTCGCTTTTTTACTTATTCGGTTTCTGGAAGCATAAAAATCAAATCGACAATCGACCTATTTACTGTGAATGTCGTCAGGTGGCGAAAGTGATCTTTGGCGTACTCCGCCTCCATTCACTCAGCAATCATCAATCCTGTGTGAAAGCGCAGGAGTGATAATCATCCTGTTTAAAAGGAACTAAAACAAATGGGCTAGAAATCCCCTTTTATATTATAAAGCTGAATATCAGCGTGGTAATAACGTGTCTGATAACTCATCTCCAATACAGACCCGGAGGAAGCCCTGGCAGATACAAGAACATAAGTCCAAGCAGATACCACTGTCACGTCAGGTCAGGTTCAAATAAATTAAGCAATAATTTTAGTAAATAAGGAAATATTACTGGCTATACACTGAATGGCCTGCAGGTGTCGCTGAGGTCAGTGAGTAAAATAGACACCATCATAAGGGTGCCTTAAAACTGGCGATGAATTCGCACGATTTCCCAGCGCTGCGATAAACTGCAAAATTATGAAGCTAATGGCTTCCAATGGCTCACTTCACATGTGAGATCTTTTAACACTTGCCATGCATGAAAACAAAATTGCCTTCATTGGGGCCGTGGCAGCAGCGCCGATCCCATTGAAAGCAATGGGAGCTGATCACAATCCTCTGTCGCTGTTGTCACAGCAGTGGCAGGGGATTCCTTCAGCCCCACGGGGAGTCCCATCATCACTGAACACTGTGACAGCAGCAGCAGGGTGTTCAGTGATGAGGGGACTCCCCAGCGATACGCGATCCTCCGCCACTGCTGTGACAACAGTGGCAGGGGATTCCTTCATTCCTGCGGGGAGTCCCCTCATCACTGAACATCCTGCTGCTGCTGTCACAGTGTTCAGTGATGAGGGAATTCCCCGCGGGGATGAGGAAATCCCCTGCCGCTGCTGTAACAGCAGTGGCAGAGGATTGCGATCTTCTCCCATTGGTTTCAATGGGGCCGGAGCCGCTGCCGGCTGGGGTTGGCCCCATTGGGGCCAATCAGAGGAGGTCGCTATCTTCTGCCACGGCTGTGACAGCCATGGTACGAGATTCCTTCAGCCCTGGTGGGATGGGAGGCTGTTTCCCTGCGAAAACGCCTCGCATCCAGGGCTTTTCAGAAGGATTGCGAGAGCGATATCAGGCCGCGAATCACAGCCAGATATCGCCCTCGCCAGTGTACAGAAGGCCTTAAACAGATGCATGTATGATAAAGCCTAGACTAATAACTGTTAAGTTGCGCGATTTTGTTGCGTTGCTACAAATCGCATGTATGTGAAGCCCATGCTTTCCTATGGGTTACTTCACACCTGCGATGTTCTGTAGCATGCAACATCCAGACACAAAAACCTTGCGGGTCCCCCTATATGCGCGCAACTCATGAGGTTTTCTAGCCCATGTTTCCCTATGGAGCCTTCCTCTCTGTTGCATCGCATCACATGAAAATGCGATTTTTATGCAGCGCGATGCAACTTTGACAATAGGAAATCCTAATGTCAAAGCCGTAACCCAAGCCCTAGCTGCAGGAACAAAAAAAAAAAAAAAAGTATACATTACCTTAAAAGCGCTGTCATCTCTGGCGCATCTTCTCCCCGGCACTATTCGCCTTCATCTTTTCTGGCCAGGGATTGAAAAATCGCCACCTTCTGGAAGCGCTGCCTCTGATTGGCTGACGCTTAGCCAAATCACAGCAGGCGCTCAATGAACTAATCACAACTACTCATCAAGTGTTGGCTCTGATTAGCCCTAAAAATCCTCGCATGTGGTGCTACAAAGTGATGCGACTTTGTAGTGCTACTAAATCACTGTATCACCGCAAGAAACCGCACCGACGCGATTTTGCTGCGATTTTCTTGCAGCAATGCCGTGTCGCCCGTGTGAACAAGGCCTAACTAGTGCCCCACTACATCCACTGAATACCCCCCAGTGCACAAGTTCCCAAATCTTCGGGTGAGCGGGCTCCAACAAATACACTAACAGTAAACTAGTGTATATGATTTAAAAAAAAAAAAAAACAACCTTATTAGAGATGAGCGAGCACCAAAATGCTCGAGTGCTTGTTACTCGAGTCGAACTTTCAGTGACAAGAGTAAGACACCACCCCATCCCCCCCCCCCCCCCCCCCCCGCACTGTCAGCATAACGATCGTTCTCCTCTGCCACAGCTGATTGGCTCAGCTCAGCTGTCATTCAGCTGAGAGCTGCGCTGAGCCAATCAGAGGCAGCTCATTCAGCAGGCGGGGATTTTAAATCCCCAGCTGCTGAATACTACAGAGAGCAGTTCATGAGAGCTGCCAGTTGGCCGTGGCTGAACTCCGTCTGCCGGGACCAGGTGAGTATGTATGTATGTATGTATGTATATATATTATTTTTTTTTCACACATTTCTGGATGAATTGCAGGGAAGGGCTTATATTTTTAAACCCTTCCCGAAAATTCATCCCACGCTCGCCGGAAGCCCATTGCTTTCAATGGAGCCGGCTGTATTGCCGGCCCCATTGAATTCAATGGTCAGTGCTCGTCTCGAGTACCCTAATACTCGAACGAGCATCAAGCTCGGACGAGTATGCTCGCTCATCTCTAAACCTTATATGAATCCTTAACGCCCCCCCTTAAGGACATGGCCTATTTTGGCGTCAAAGACGCAACGATTTTTGCGTGATTTTCAAAAGCCATAACATTTTTATTATTCTGTCGACATGGCTTTATGAGGGCTTGTTCTTTATGTGGCGAACTGTAGTTTTTATTGGGCCATTTTTGGGTGCATATAATGTATTGTAAAAGGGAGAGAAAACAGATCAATTCTGCCATTGTTTTTTGTGGGGTTTTTTACAGCGTTAATCATGCAGCATAAATGACGGAATAAAAATTTATTTTAGGTTTTTCCATTTTTCCGCAATAAAAACCTTTTTTTTTTAATTACTTCTGTCCTGCAATTCCTTATCGCTTGTTATAGCGATCCTAGGCACTGGCGATGCAGGATGCCTGTAGCTGGCGTCCTGTTGTTGTAACACGACAGCCCTCCACGATTACATGCGCGGTTCCTCTGTGAATCCTTTATATGCTGCGATCTACATAGATCGCGCAGGGAAGGAGTTAACAGCAGGGGTCGCATGCACCCCCGCTGTTGCAGCGGGAGGCCGGCTATTGGTGACAGCCGGCTCCCGCTTCTGGATAACGCAGGATCTCTTCTGATCTCCCACTATCCTCAGGGCGTAACTGTATCCTGTTGCGTTAAGTACCACTCTGCCAGGACGTACAGTTACGTTCTGTGGTGTTAAGGGGTTGCCCACTTACCAGACCACATCCATTCAATGGCACTTACTGTAGTAAAATAAACTGATCAGTACTTACCGCTACTTCCCCGCCAGGATCCGGCGCCGCAGACCTACCATGATCCTGTTGTCTGTTGAGATCACCAGAAGTCAGGTGACCACTGCAGGCAATTCGATGCTGCGGAGTCACCGTTTCTTTTTCCTGGCATTGGCACAGACATCTTGGGTGCCATGATGCCAGGAGAGCTGGACAGCGACATCAGCTGTCACAACAGACATTGGGACTTCAGCGCTGGATGCCGGCGGTGGTCGAGGGGCAAGTATTACACTCTCTTATTTTCTTACAGTGAGTGCTATTCAAGGGATGTTGTCTTCTAACCAGACTACCCATTTAATGTCTCCTCTTCTACCAAGTTGCAAATTTTATTTCAGCCATTTCTGGGAAAGTTGAGTGATGTCCAATATGACAATATAGTCTAAACAGGCAGTTCACCATTCAGGAGTCTGGGAAAGCTGAGGGACATCAACTGTGAAAGCTGCACTGGATGTCACCCGGCTTTCCCAGATGCAGAACAGCAGCAGCGAGGAGATGAACAAGTGTAGTGAATGAACCACTGTCTCTGAGCTGTGTAATTGGCTGAGGCTGGTAACTTACGGACACATATTACATAGCAGCAGTGACAAGTCATACGGCCAGAGCCGCTTCACCCCAATTAATGTAATTGGCCTTCCATAATGGCCCTCTATGATGAATGTGCGCGGGTGGATGGAAAGGATGCTGCTATGTTTAGACACCTTGCTGACTGCCAGGGAAGAATCCAGGAAAGTCCCCTGAAAGCAGCGTAGTAAATTCTACAAACTAAGTACTCAACATACGTAGGTATTAAATGAACAGACGGGCACACAGCATGTGGACGCAGGCATTTCTCACCCTTAGAAGGCGCCAGTCATTGCACACAAATATGCTAATGTAATCTTTGCAGTCCCGTCTCTCTGCCAGAGCCATGTGCTGCCCATTGCTGGTGAAGGCCATGCCTGCAAAAACAGACTGTGGTTAGCACCGGCCGCTTATGTTCACATCGACATCGAGTAATAAAGTTGGAACCATACAAAACAAGCTGTCCGTAAAAGTGAAGCAATATACATCAGGGCCATGTAATTGTTGATAGATTTAACCCTGGAAGCCAATGCAGTTCTCTCAGGACGGTGATTTATTCACTTGCTTATCAAAAAAAAAAAATTATTATTTGTATAACGCCAACTTATTCCACAGCGCTTTCAGGCAAGAGTCTGGAAAAGGCAAAAAAAAACAGTTTTTAAAAAGTTTTTTTTTCTCCTTAACCCTTTCCAATCCACTGTCTGACGTCTGAAGACATTCTGATTGAAGGCTGTACAGCTACGATGTCGGAAGACGACCTGCAGGGTATTCTTACTGTATATTACTGGCCGCTTTGTTATCAGGGACCTCTCCAGCATGTCCCATACCCTGCAGTACTGCCTCTAGCCAGCAGTCGACACCATAGTATAATGACAGACAGAGAAAGCCACCTAGGAAACCCTGAATCCAAAATTGGATTGCAAAGGGTTAATAAAGTGATGGCATATCACTAGGACACTGCCATCATTCTACAATTGGTGGGGGTCTGCCCAATCCTAAAAAGGATGAGGGCACATCACAGTGCAGCTCCAATAGAAACATACGGGAATGCAACACTACATGCTTTAACAGCCCACCATCAGAATAGGCCACTAGAGTCGGGATGTTCACATGCATATTCCCATTCACTGACCGCAGCTGTTGACCTTTCAAATGCAGCTCACAGTTCTGCCAGCGGCATTTAAATGCCCGATCAGCAGTCATAGCCCCCAAGTGGCGACCTTGTGACGATAGTGTGAGGTGTCATTCCATTGTCATGGCAGCCCAAAGCCTTCTGAAGAACCCCAGGGTTGCCATGAATGACTGCCCATCAAGACGTGCCTGTGGCATGTCTTCACAGACTGCCTGTCAGAATACAGTAGAATGCAATACTATGGTACTGCATTATACTATATGAAAAAAAAAAAATCACATGATTGCAAGTTCAAGTCCCATTAGGGGACTTATTAAAAAGAAAAAAAAGTAAAAGCACAAGTTAAAAAAATACATATACATTACGGCAAAAAATAAAGAGGATTAAAAAAAGTAGAAAAAAAAAAAACATTTCCCATCATTAAAGAAGAAAAAAAGTGTGGTATTGCCGCATCCATAAAAATCCATTCTATCGAAATACTGCAGGGGTGAAAGTGGATACAGTAAATCAGAGCACTAGATGGGCTGACTTACCCTTCTGACACGCTTTTGGATACTTGATGTATGACACAGACTTTGCACTAAGTGACCACAATGTTATTCTGAGCTGTGAAATAAAACATACAAGTGTTAAATCAGATCTGCACCAGCGGGGCGCACATGCAAGAATTACCAAAACCGACGCACTGTAGCTCTAGCCAAGGATGCTGGACTAATATTTGGAAAGCTTATGTGTTGATGAAGGATAGTCAACCACCAGAAAGCTCCATCTTCCACAAATGCCTATTGTTCTAACACATCCAAAATAAAAAAAATGTGTGTTTACAGCTCCTATGCAGACCTATATGTCGCCATAGCAACAGACCACAAATAAACCCTGTACAGTCTCATCCTGCAGTCACATTGTCATAATCTGTCACCTAATACTGGTTAACTTGCTGAATGTCTGTTAGTAAGAAGTAGGGGACAGAAAAAGGGAGTATCACTGCAGGATCAGACTACACTCTTGTAGTCCCGGTCAAGACACTGCTGGCATATCAGTCACCCGGACATGCCACCAATCTCTGACCAATGGGGCTACGATGAAGTAATCTGCATTGATTTCAATGGGAGCCATGCCTGCAGTTACAAGCGCTGGCCACTGTGTATTTGCGGCGCTGACAGCATGCGCCCGCTCAGCTAAATGGTCAGGGTCCCAAGCAAGAGCCCAGCTGATTAACTATTGATGACCTATCCTGAGGATAGGTCATCAGTAGTATTTTCCATAGAAAACTTCCGGACTTCAATCTGTCAATCGGAATAATCCCTGGATTACCGATCCGTAATCAGGGACTATAACAAGTAATACTGTTTAACTTAAGAAAGGCATCCAGACCCCTTTTAAACTCTTAATGAATTTGCCATCACAACGTCCTCCCTCAGAGAGTTCCATAGTCTCACTGCTCTTACAGTAAAGAACCCCTTTCTATGTCGGTATAGAAACCTTTTTTCCTCTAGACGCAGAGGGCGCCCCCTTATTACAGTCACAGTCCTGGGTATAAATAGATGATGGGAGAGATCTCTGTATTGACCTTTGATAAACACCCAGTTTTCAATTTAGTCATACATTTCCAGGAGGAATAACAGAGGAACAAAACAATGCACAGTTCTAAGAAAAGATGCCCTAGAGTTGATATATTATGGAGAATAAAAAGATTGACTGAAATGGACATGGCAGGAGAATGGACAGGTCCTCTTTACTGATGCAGGAGTATATAATATATATCTCTTGGGTGGATTGTTATGGGTTGGAAGTAAATAAAATAAATTACAGAATTGACAAGGAAGTTTGAGTTTCCATGTATGAAGGTTATGTAGAATGACTGCACATTCGGGAATGTACTGAGGGAACTATTCTCAGCTCTTTGGGGAGCTCATGTAAGCGCCCACACTCTGCGCCCACTCCATGTGACCTCAGCAGCTGCATTGCTAGGATGCCGAGATTTAGGACAGACATATTAGCCATCATTTCCTGCCCATAAGGGAGCGCCATGGAAAGTGAAAATGGGTCCAAGACTGTGGGAACCCTTAAAAGGTCCCCCTTCCTTGAAAAAAAAGATAGGCAATTTTTTTTTTTTTCCTTTTAACATGGGCAGCTTATGTTCACCCAACCCAGGTTCTCAGAGCTCCAGATCAACTGCTGAGGTCTGTGATTGGCGGGGTGAATAGGATGAGAGCGTATTGGCCACTTCATGTTTTTGGGTTTTTTGCTTAACATGGGTGGCTTAAGAAAAGAAAAAAATTAAAATTCTTGGAAAACTCCTTTAAAGAGATTTCAAGCATTGCTTTAAAAGACAGACGAGAACAAAATCAGAAGAGGATTGTGGATTTTCTCCCATTGTTTTCTATGAGGAAACCTCATATGGAGTGCACCTAGCAAGTGCAATGTGATGACATGCCTAAAGATAAGGCTGCGAAAGTGCGTCGAAAAAAGAAAAATCGCTCATGTGTATGATCCGATTCAAAAGAACTGGGTTCATATTCGTGCGAGATTTGTGCATCTTGCAGTCTTGTCCACAGGTCTGGCATTACATTTCACCAATATTCAGCAAATAAATAGATAATCTATGTCATGGTCAAGTGTGGCACGGACCCTATTCTCTGCACCTGCACGACCCCTATAAGATTTCTTTATTGCAACTGAACCAAAAGTAGTAAACTGAAAAAAATAAATGGCATCTGTTCAGAAAACCAAAAAACAAGTCCCCAAAACATCTTATCTCCCCCCTTCAAGTCAATGGTTAGCGGTCTGAAAATAAATGTTACAATATGTACACATCTTGTCATTTTGTGCATTATCCAATAAAGAAAACATAGATTTTTATATTCAAAATACTTTTACAAAAATAAATAAAATTTTAAAAAAGTTAAAAAAAATATACAAAATCTGTTGAAAAAAAAATCATTAAAACATAAGAGGGAAAATTTACCCAGAATCAAAAAGGATATTGAAGAGCTGAAAATTCCACCCAGCCCCATGAAATTCCAGGTACGGCGATATAATAACCATTGTCTCCTAAGGAGACTTCCAGCTGCTGTTTTAGAGGGAAAAAAAGCTGTAAAAGAAAGCCAATGAGCGTCTAAAATAAGAATGTCAAACAGCTGAGAAATATAAAAGTATTGAGACGGTAATGTGATGAACAGCCCCTGCCATTGATACAACACCACCGCGTCGACGCGCCTTTGACAGTCGGCGGCAGGTGTAAGTGCCGGGTGATTTTCACCGTACAAGAATCACTTCTCCAGAACCCGTCTTCTCAAGTGACTGTCAGATTGTGTCCCAGACTTGACTGGGTCACAGGGGCCCTTTACATAGCTGCGTCTGTCAGCACGGGATTTCAGTGGATTAGATCCCTGCACATTCCTCGACACAAAGCATCTCAGTCAATGCAAGCCCTTGGCAATTACAATGGCTTCTTATTCTTCGCCTCCTACACGTGGGGTACCAGTGATGTTTTGCACAGCAGGTTAATTACCGGCTTCTATGAGGGATGGAGAACGTCCAACTTCATTTCACGCTTAAATCGGTGGCTGTCACTAATACATTAACAGTAAGCGGGGTCTGCAGCGGGCATCGCATTGCCAACATCTGCTCCGTTATCTGGGGCAATTGCTCAATTTGCTGCATGACATACGGGCGCTTTAGCTTGTTAAATCATCAGATAGGAGGTGGTGGAAGAGTACACTAAAGAATATGCTCTCTTCACAAAGTACCCCTTTACCTGGGAAGGCTGGGTGATGCTAGGCACTAGGGAAAGGGTACAAGATAGAAGCCTTCGACACAACAAGAAACATGTAGACCCCCTCCCTTGATACAACTTTGAGGAGAGGTCATGCAAAAACTATTCCTATCCATTTGTAGAAGTAAAAAGGTCACTGAAACACCTTTTGGCGCCAGCCTAACCCCTCTTCTGGCACAAGGCACCCTAACCACTCAAGGGATGAGATTTGGAATGATTTTTTCCACCCTTGTATATGTACTTTGCCACCTGAATATACATAAACTGATTAAGTTGAGTTTATTCACATCTGTGTATTTTTAACACGATTTTCAGGCGTGTGAAAAGATATGCAGCACGTTCTATTTGGTGCGTATCATCCCCCCCCCCCCCCACCCAAAAAAAAAAAAAAATACACCATAGAAGTGAATGGGCTAGTGCAACTACTCAGTGAATAAGAAGAACCTGAGTATTAACTGCGTATTTGTGCATCACAACAATAGACCCTTCTGATTTTGTTATTGCACGATTAAAGACGCTGGGCATTTCAGTGCGCAAAAACACAGCAGAAGGTCCAAGATACGCAGGGAATAGGAGTCCGTGAATACACTGCGTATTCTGGGATCGAAAACTGTGTATGCTCGTGTGAATGAGCCCTAACATAGCAGCCAGTCAAATGAATGGAAAACTGTAATAAAAGTGAATACGCGTTACTCCAGAGCATTAGACACACTTCTAAGATGTTTATATCCTGCAATGAAACACAGGGACCATGGCTATGCTCATTCCTCATGGTACAACCTGACATGCCAACAGAGAGCCATGTTTATGCTGAGATTGGTGGGTCTTTGGCTACATTGACAGAACTCTCCCTATTTGTGTAGAGCCAATCTACCAATGCTGTGTGTGAAGAAGCAAGCAGAGAGCCAAATCCAAAACTTCTCCCTGTTCCCGACTCCCAAGTTTTTTAGGACTCCAATATTGATTACCTATTTAGGATAGGTCACCAAAACCAGATCAGTGGGAGTCCGCCACTTGGGACCCAGCCAATCAGCTCCTTGAAGAAGCCGGTGGCAACATGTTGATTAGTCATGTTGCCCGAGAGTACCACAGTACCATTAACCCTTTTCAATCCAATTTGTATCCTGGTTTTCCTAGAGGGCTTATTCTTTTTCTGCCGTTATACAATGGTGCGATATGCTGGCTAAAGCCAGTACTGCATGAGAGGCTGGCAATTTACAATAAGAGAACCCCGATGGACGCCTTCCAACTTTAGAGCTATACAGCCTTAAATTATAATGTCTTAAGAGATGACTGGCAGGGGTTCCAAGGACGGACCTCCACTGATCACACACTGATATCCCTCCCCAAGGATATGTCATCAATACTGGAAGTCCTGAAAAACTTTAAGCCATGTTTTCGCTGAAGCTCCCCAGTATTTCAGAATTAGGCATCTTCATTACAGAGTGCTACGTTTATCAGGATTTCATGCTGGTTCAGGTAGCAAGAATCTCATGGAAGGTTCCCTGGGAATGAAACCTGTCAGGTCCCTGATCATCTGCAGACTGCGGGCACTATAGTATAGAGGCATACCTGCTGATTTCAGCGCCTTTCACTAAAGCCAGGTGCACATACGCAGAATATGCTGTACCAATCTCCCATAGGAGGCCAAGATGCCACTCACACGACTTGCGAGAAAAATTGCAGCATGTTCTATCTTGGCGCGTATTACACACGCATACACGCCTAGATAGTACATGGCAATGGACGGCACGCAGCCAGTATGCAATGCGCATATCTCTCGCAGCCTGCATGCTGCAAGATACATTTGTGTGAGCACGGCCTTATATTGATCAGTTCAGCGGTGTTGAAAAACTAACATTTCAAAGTGTGCAGAGGGGAGTCCAATTCGACTCATTAATATATAATGCTCTCTCCGGCCTACTGCACTCCCTGCTGCTGATTGACAGGTCTCTCCATATCACTGTGCATAGTGTGAGTCCTGACAATAAGCTGCAGGGCATGGAGGAACACAGGATAAAGCAGCTACTAGTAAAACAGCTACCCACACTGCACACTTTCAGCAGAGCTGATCAGTATAAGTGACAGACCGGGTCCGTCATTACTGTAGGTCTGCAGCCTGAGACTATTTAGGGTGATTACAGGGGATGACTTGTCGGATGGTCGTCCCAGGGATAATCGTTCCTGTGCTTTTAGACAGGAGTGATCATCACTATTGAATGTAGGTGGAGTGGAGCCGGGGATCGTTCATTAGTGAAGGATTGCCTGTTTAAATGGGCCAATGCTTTGTTCAGTTTTCTGCATTCCGAAACTAAACGACAAACAAATTGTTGTTTGTTGTTCAGCTGCTCCATGCATTTACCCGCAATGGACCCGCTGTGTGCCCAGTCACTCAGTCAGTCTCTCTCTCTCTCTGCCAGCCAGCCACATACTGCTGTAGACGTGCGCACGCTGACACGTCACAGCAGGAAGTGGTAATGCAGGGATGGGCCATAACATTTTCTTGAACACGGCGTGGTACTCGCTCGAATAACGAGCACCATCAAGTATGCCAATACTCGAATGAGCATCAAGCTCGGATGAGAATGTTCGCTCACCTCCAATAGGAAAGAACAAAAAAAATAAATTTTTAGGTCTTATTCACATGGGCAAGGTTGATTTTGGTAAGTGAAAAAACGGACCCTTCCACTACGAGTGTGTGCATTTTACATCAGTTTTTACGTTTTAAACGTATTAGCGTTTTCCACGTGTAATCCATTTCTCATGTGCATGAATAAAAAAAAAAAAATGGAAGGTGGCTGAATCCATGTAATTTAAAGCAACCATTGAAGTCAATGTGTGGATAAAAACACAAACAATGCATTCCCTTCATTATTATACCCATTGACTTCAATAGTCGGTTCTGGACCGAGAATCGCACCAGAATAGGTCATGTTGCAATTTTTTCTTCTTTTATACGGATGCTTGTTCTGTGAAGAAAAAGAGAACACACACACACTTTACCGTGTCCGAGTTCTGCCCTTTAGCCCTATGGATTATTATTATTAAAGATCATTCGCTGTCAGATATTTAAATGGGTTTTTTGACTTGATGCAACATACAAATATACATTTTTTTTATATTTTATTTTTATTTATTTTTTCCTTTTTAAATCCCTCCCAATATTTAATTAAAGATAATACTTTGTAGTCAATGAAGGTTTACATCCAGATGTTGAGAGGAAAAAAAAAAAAAAAAGCAAAATCACCGTCCTGCTTAGGTTTTGCTACCACAATCATAGTGCTTGTTAGAAGAGAAAAAGGATATACTGTATATAGCCATCATGGAGGTAACATCACCGCTTTGGTCAGTGATCGGCTGCTGATGTGTAAACCGAGTGGAATCTTTAAGATATATTGCATATTTTGTTATTTCTGCCATCTTGAACCCAATTTCAAACCCCGCAACAAAACCGATTTATACTGCGTTACTGGAAATGTGACAAATGCTCACAAAAAAATTGGTTAATGTTGAAAAAAAAAAAAAAAGTTCTATCCATCTCTCAATAAAATGATCTACGGCCGCAAACAAGCAAACATAAGAGGCCATTAAACTTTAAAGACGTTCTGGCACTAGACATAGTGAGACTTGCCAAAATCTAACTGTATAAATCAATATACAAGTAGCTGTGCGTTTGAACAATTCGATTTGGGTTATAAATCTGTCAGGTTACTAAGGCGGCTCAGATCGAATGCTGAACCCAGAAGATCAGCTAAGACACACTGTCCTGACGAGTATCTTGTACCAGTGGACAGGTGCTCCTTTACAGCCCTGGCAATTAATGAGACATTGTCATCACCGGGTACGGCTCATCTAAAAATGTTGTCCTGGGTTATCCGAGGTGATTGCAAAACATTTCTATTGCACAACAGTAAGTTAAAAAAAGATCAGGGGGAATTAATGACTTTCATCACGGCTCTAGTCAACAAAGTCTTAATTAAAAGAAGGTTACTTGGATATAAAATCTATGCAGTATTGTGAAAGTTTTAGGCAGGTGTGGACAAAACGCTGCAAAGTAGGAATTCAAAAATAGAAGCGTTAATAGTCTATTTTTGTCTAAAAAAGGGGGGGGGGAAGTAAGAAAAAAAAAAAGGTACTCTAAATAAAATCAAGATTTGGTGTGAGCACTAGAGATGAGCGAGCACACTCGGTAAAGGCAGTTACTCGAGCAAGCATCGCTCTTCTTGAGTAATTGCATACTTGTCCGAGCAAATGCGGAGGGGGTGGCGGCGGGTGGGAGAGTGAGAGAGATCTCTCTCTCTCTCTCTCTCTCTCTCTCTCTCTCACCCGCCCCCCCCGCATTTGCTCGGACGAGTATGCAGTTACTCAGTTACTCGAGAAGAGCGATGCTCGCTTGAGTAACTGCCTTTACAGAGCGTGCTCGCTCATCTCTAGTGACCACTCTTTACCTTCAAAACCGCATCAGTTCTTCTAGGTACACTTGCACACAGTTTTTGAAGGGACATGACAGGGACGGTGTTCCAAACATCTTGGAAAACTAACCCCAGATCTTCTCTGGATGTTGGCTTGCTCAAATCCTTCTGTCTCTTTATGTAATCCCAGAGAGTGTCGATAATGATGAGATCAGGGCTTTGTGGGGCCGTATCATCACTTTCAGCACTCCCTGTTCTTTACTCTGAAGATACTTCTTAATGACACTGGCTGTATATTTGGGGCTTTTGCCCTGCTGCGGGATAAATTTGAAGCCAGACGCCTCCTTGATAGTATTGCATAATGGATAAGTATCTTCCTGTATTGCGCAGCATTGAGGACACCATTAATCTTCAACAAATGGAGTTTGGGAGTTGGTCAAGTGCAGCCCCAAACTTGCAAGGAACCATCACCACACTTGAGTGTTGCCTGCAGACACTATTGTACCGCTCCCTGCCCTTCCATGAACAAACTGCTATTTGCTAAAGCCAAAATATTTCAGATTTTGACGCAACAGTCCAGAGCAACTGCTGCCATTTTTCTGTGCCCCAGTTCCTATGCTTTTGTGCACAATTGAGTCACTTGGCCTTGTTTCTACACCAAAAGGTATGGGTGTTTGGCTGCAATTCTTCTATGTAGATGACTTTTGGTCAGACTTTTCCGACCAGTAGATGGATGTACCTGGGTCCCACTGGTTTTGTTCAGTTGATGGCACTGCTGGACATCTTCCAATTTTAAAGGGAAGCAAGCATGATAGGTCTCATCTGCTGTACCAGCTTTCCTTGGCCAATCTATAGTCCTCAGTGTTGCCCGTTAATTTGTGCTTCTGCCAAAGAGCTTGAACAGCACATCTTGAAACCCCAGTCTGCTTTGAAATCTTTGCCTGGAAGAGACCTTGCTGGTGTAGGAGAACTACCTTGTGAATTGTTGCTGTGTTCAGACTTGCCATGGTCTATGACTTATGACATGAAACGGTCTTCCACAACCTCACCTTTGCAACAGAGTTTTGCTGTTCCCCACACAGTTTTAAAGGGATATTCCAGTTATAAAGTAATTTTTAAATTTTTTTACCCATCCACTGGATGGGTGAAAACTGATATATCAGTAGGGGTTCAACCACTAGGACCTCAACTGATCCTAAAAAAGGTGGGACCCATGTCCTCTCTATTTCACTGTTGAAGATGCAGGCTCCCATTTCTATAGTGTAGTGGGGAAGTGGAGCCGCAGGTCGCACATGCACAGCAGCGGCTCCATTCCTCTCAATGGTGCAGATACATAGCGGAGCGTTGCACTCAGCTTTTTTCTGTCTCCCACGTAGAAATGACTATAGCAGCACCAGTCCAGTCATTTCTATGGGGCACACAGAGATAGAAGTGATAGCGTTGTGCTCAGCTATTTTAAAGACATTTTTCACACAGACCTACAACTTTTGCACAGTACTGTCGATCATACAGAAATCCTAGGGCCAATAGCAAAACTCAGAATGGGCCTCATTCAGAGCTCCACTAAACACACTGTACTTTAATTCCAGTTAACGTCCACCATTCTGTACTTAGTAAATAAATCTTGACATATGACATTAAAGGCTGCACGTAGCCACCACTATGGGGAGCTCTATGCATATGGATTTATAAACCTAGGATGAAACTAATAGATGCTGGATAAATCTGCACACAGCAATCTCTCCCAAGGGGCAGCTGCAGGGAGCTGGTCTCACTACCAACACAGGCCGTAACGAAGTTGTACATCTATAGCTAGAGACACATTTCAAAAGCTTTTTGGGGGGAGCTAGTGTGGAATTTCATAGAGTAAGCACCAGGGTCTCCTTCACATTAACAATCAAATGTCATGCTCTAGGGGGTGGTGTTAGCTTGGAGATTTCTGCAATTCGAAAGGATTCAGAGCTAGATAATGACCGTGATTGCATAAAATTAAAGGGCCACTCTAGGTAAAATATTTTCCATACCCGCACCCCTCACTTGATTACCTGTCACACTCTGTAGGTCTTTTCTGTGTATTGCAGTCTCCTGTCTGATGCTTATCTGGCACCACCTTATTGAGTTTTTTTGTTTCACTTTCACATCAGTTCCATGGTGCATCAGCACAGCGTTCGCTAGAGACCATTTCTGCCTGCTGGAGGGGACAGCCTAATTATCATTACTCAGCTAAATAACCTACAGATCATACTGTAAGTATAAAGTCAGTAGGATGAGCTGTGATCTCCTCTATTATAACTGTGTGATCATCATCAGTAATTGTGATAGAAGTGTCGGTGTCCCCCTCTAGGCAGTTTTTGTTCATCATTTTACATTCTTAAGCCAATGATGATTATTTTATATGCTGGCTGAAGCTGAATTAAAAAAAGGCAACAATTCTCGTTAATCGTTCAGTATAAATGTGAGCCAACAGCTAAACGATGATTGTTCACGTTTGTATGTTTAAAATATTGTTTTTTTTAACGATAACGGTTACGTCTAAACAGCATTAGTAAGTAGTTACCGGTAACACTCCATACCACCAGGCTCCTGTGCTTGCTTAAGCGACCCATCCCATCACTGTCTCACTCCCGAAGGCTTCTTTCCCACAAGCGTATATCGGCCGCCGTTTTCACGGCCAGCCAATATACACTACGTTGGGAGAGATTAAACTGGTGAACTGACACACAAATCAAACGTTTGTGCGCCCGTTCAGATGGCATGGTTCCCGTCGCATATACGCCGAGACTACCATGCAGTCACCCCCTTCCCCTCCCCATCGCAGGCTCACCTCTGCTCTCCTCCCCGCGCGTTCTTTGTAATGGGAGGGGCAGGGCTAAGCGCCGACCCGCCTCCTCCCATTGATGGCAAACGTTTGTGCGCCCGTTCAGATGGCATGGTTCCCGGCGCATATACGCCGAGACTACCATGCAGTCACCCCCTTCCCCTCCCCATCGCAGGCTCACCTCTGCTCTCCTCCCCGCGCGTTCTTTGTAATGGGAGGGGCAGGGCTAAGCGCCGACCCGCCTCCTCCCATTGATGGCTATGGACAAGGGGCGGGGAAAGGGCAGGAGCTTAGCTCCACCCACATCCCACCCCTTGTCCACAGCCAGCAATGGGAGGAGCTGGGACGACGCTTAGCTCCGCCACCGTCCCTAAACTCCCTCCCATCTCTGGCCGCTGTCATGGGCTCCCATAGGAGCCCATGCAGCGCCCGACGTATTCCGGCACAAAAGATTTTGGACCCGACATAAAAATGCCCGGCGCTATATTGGCCAGCCGGGTGCTTTTACGTCTCAGGAATACAGCTATGTAATCTGATGCATTGGAACCCAATGCATCAGATCACAGCATATATCAACTGGCTGTAAAAACGGACGGCTGATATACGCTCGTGGAAAAGAGTCCCTAATAGGATGCAAATTAATGGTATGTTATGACCCCATAAAAGAGCCTGCAAACGAGGAGTGAGAAAGTGATAACTACTGTACACTTGAAGAAACATCATGTATCGGGTTCCAGAGGTTTAAGGCACTAATTCCCTCTAATGTCTGCCTAAAGGAGCTACCATCTTAAGAGTCAGAGTCAAGTGTGGGATGATTCTTGGCTGTGCGGGAATTATCTTCTCATGTTTACATCTTCTTATAAATCACCCTTTACCCTCAAACGTCTTCCTGGGGACTTTAAGTCATCTGAATGAGGGCGTTCCATTAGTGCGGGGCAATAGCTCCCTGTGGACACTGGAGGGTAAGCATTCTGCAGGGACGGACATGGTCTCACCAGCTGTCTGTAAGCAGTTCAATTTGCAACCTGTTTACAGCTGGAGAGTAAATCTATCCTTACACAGATGCTATTTTGGCAAAACCTTAATGAAATCTTCTGGGGGTCGTTCTGAGTTCTGACGGCTGGTCAGAAATACATGCCACCCACACGAGCACGTGCTGCCAGGGATCTGCGGCCGGCCGGACAGGTAACTGATCACTGACGTGTCTGACAATTGGACTTCACTCCAGCAACTGGGAAATTCCTGACCACGGATAATGGCCCATAAATAACACAAAGGCCTAATATGAGAAGACATTAAGTTGAGTCTTTAACTCCTGAAGAACATGGCAATTTTTTTATTTTAACTCTCTATTAAATATCAACATACGTAGTGGTGTGAAGTCTTGTATTTAAGTAATAGGATTTTTTTTTTGTGGGATGTATTGTAGTTCAATCAAGCATCATTTTGAGATGCATATAAATTGGCATTTAATGTATATAAACTTGAAGTATTCCAACTGCAGACAGGTGTTAGATTAGTAGGGACTTGAACACTGGAAACAGTGATCGCTAGAAAAAAGGTAGAGTTGTCCTTCCCCCTCCCCCCGCACCAACATGGGGTACGTTTATCTAAGATTGGTGCCTCTAAAGGCCCTTTTAGACAACAATTATTGCTCAAAAGCCGTCTTTTGAGCAATAATCGTATCTAACTGCACGGACATCGTGATCGACCAGTCGCTGATCGTTTTCTTGCAGCATGCTGAAAGTGAACGATGAGCCTTACCAGGAGTTCACAGCGGGATACAGCTGATATTGTTTCAGCTGTATCCCGCTCCCTGAACAAGGTGGGGTATAAAGAACACAGCGGTCGAGCTGTGTTCTGCATACCCCACACGGAGCGCACAGCTGTATACCAGCTGAGCGCTCCATGAACAGCCGGGGTATGAAGAACACAACGCTCCAGCTGTGTTCTGCGTACCCTGCTCAGCTGTATAACAGCCGAGCACTCCGAGCAGAGAACAGCTGGATGCAGAAGACAAGCAGCATGTAAAACCCCACTTACTGAAATCTACGGCAGGTAAAACCCGCTGTAATTTTGTTTTAAGACAGTTTCTGAGTAAATTATAGTGAATTTAACAGGCTGCACCCCCTTCCACTAATCCCCGACATCTTTTTAAAAAATTCTCAAGGAAGTGTAAAATGCAGAAAAGTCGCCAATATTTAAGATGGCGGGACTTGCACAAAGATTTGCGAATTAATACCAAAATTCTGGCATACATTTTCCAGAGGAGCATGAATGGCCTTATAAGTCACCTCACGCACCTTCTAGGTGTTGTCCTTAAGGAGTAATGATACCCCTCTCGACTCATGGCAACAAGGAAATGTTAGAATGGCATGGTGGTCTAGCTTGCATACTGTTGCTCAATTCAAACAGTGGAGGAGGTCACCGAGGTCTGTGATTGGCTGCAACAGTTTGTAACTTCAGTATGTGAAGAAACGTAGTAGATATCAATGCAGTACGAAACCCCATTCACAAGTAACAGATTTTTCCGTTGTGAATGTGAGAGAATGCTGAGACTGTCCATTATACTTTGTATCTGCAGTTATTTACCACAGATTTTAGCCTCTGGGGTGCAAAAAAAGCAAAATCCACAACACATCCTCTGCAAAAACTTTATGTTGCATTTAGCCTGTACCACCGAATGCCTCCAATCCCCCAGGAAGTCAGAACTGGGGAGTCAAAGTTGTAAAGTTGGAGTCCGAATTAAATATACCGACCTCAACTTCAAAACAAAATAATTCTAGGTTAATATATAATATATGATGCCTAATGTTACCATTTTACTACATCATTTATTAATTATCATACATGAGTCATTTATGAGGGATTCGGAACTGGATTCAGAGTGTGAAGAATATACTGGAGTTGAGTCGGAAGCTTGGCTTACTAACAGCTCTGCAGGAACTTCACTGCAAACTTAAGGAGCTGTTGAAAAGTTCTGAACCATCAGATAAATTCCTGTTAATCCGGTATGGAACTTTATCATACAATTATCAAATTTCCAAGCCATATGCTTCCAGATTAAAGGCATTTTACGGCATGCACGCTCTTCTTATAGCCAGTGACATTTTCTACAACCTAATAGTTGGCCCAGAAGTAAAATTTTGATTCAGCGAGCAAAATGATCTTCTCGGGTTTCATAATTAGTGCAAATCCTGCTGTACAAGTCGCGGCACAACACGGGGGACGTCTCTCATCGCCGCTTAGTCTAAAGCTCCCAATATGCCACCAGAGAACCATCAAATTATAGGGAACAGAGCTGCGCAAAACAAAAGTAGTGATGACATGTGGGATCCTATGGAGCTACTGCACTCTCTCTGTCCTAACGGGGGCTGCTGTTTTCTATATCATATGGAGACACATGAAGGAAAAAAAAAAAATTTACTGCCTGCTGTCGCGCCGCCAGCTTCACCTTATGTGACCAGCAGGCTACATGTCAGCACCGGGGCCTAGTTACACTGCTCAGTGTACACATGCACCTAATTGATTCGGCTGAAACGTACTCAACATGTTCTTTCCCATCAACCCGAACAAGTGGCAGAATTCATACGTTTGGTGGATTTAGACCAATTAATTGTTTTATAGGATGGAAAATTGCTCTGAGGAGCAGACTAGCCAGTTGTTGATATACAAGACTTCCCAGGACCTGTTGTAAAAGAAGTAACCAAATGTAACACTTCATCTCTCCTAGGTTCTGGATGAACGTCCCCCGGAAAGTGAGAATCATGAGATATACTGCACAGTAGTAAAGAGGACCTTCAATGGGAATATTCCACTGCAGAAGGACAACTACAATGTGTCAGTGGCGGCAATGCTTTACCAGAATGATTTTCGTGTTGTCCTAGAGAAGTTGTAGGATATTAGCAAAGAATGTCTGCCTCCTTCAAGTAACAGAACCAATGTAGTCCACAGGACTTGGCTGATATTGCAGTTTGGCCATGATCACTTCAATGGTTCTGAGCTGCAATTCCAGATATAGCCAAAGGACATGGGTGCGCTATTTCTGGATACGATCCCGTTAAAGGGAACCTGGCACCTCCAAAACAGCACCATAAACTAAGTTATGGTGTTATTCAGGAAGGTGATGGGAAGCTGGGGATGTATTCTTTATACTCACCTAGTTCCCCATTCCTGCAGTGTCCCCCCGGTTAAGTCTGTGCACGGCCCAAAGATTATTTTTTTTAAAGGCTTGATAACTCCTTTGTGTACAGCATCATGTGAATGAGATCACAGCATGCATGTGTGAGCGAATAAACTATTACTAGTTCCATACAGGTTTCCAGAATGGTCTGTGTATGGACCAAACTGAGATGGATATGGTCTTCCAAAGCATGGTAGTCAAGCTCTTTAATTTTGGGGGTAATTAATTGTAAACATCTCTCTCAAATGATGCGGGTCTGAGTGCTAGACTGACCCCCGTCATGGTCTCAATGAATGGGCAAAAGCACACACTCTCCTCTGTTCTTTTTAAGCTCTTCTTAAAAGGGATTGTCCGAAGGAGTTATTCTGAATCCACAGAAGAGGGGATAACTTTCTGTTGGATGAGAGACCAACCTCTAGGATCTCCACATATTCCGAAGGCCCCTAAAGAAATGCTACAGTAATCATCGTGCACACTTTCACCTCATTCATTTTAGTAGGACTGTTGGAGATAAAGAACTTAAATTCAACCATCTCTGGTAGTCCCGATTTAATGAATGGAGTGACATCGCACCTGCACAACCACTGCTCCATTCCCTAAGGGCCTTCGGAACTCCCAGCAGTTGGACCGATTAAAGAGTTATTCCCTGTTCTGTGGGTAGAAGAGGATTTCTTGTGGTGAGACAGCCCTTTATAAGCCTTGTGTGGCGCAGAGTGTTAAGGCAGAAGTATGCAGTCTTGAGCTCTCACTCATGACCTCAAGGTTGCAAGTTCAATTCCTGTTTTGTTCAGGTAGCTGGCTAAGGTTATAAAATTACCTAAGTTTGCACTATACAAACAAGATTTTTTTTTTTTTTGTAATTTACGTGGCATAGAAAGTTTATAGAGGTGGATAAAAGGTGATCAAAGCTAAAGGAAAGAGAGATGGTACAATGCCTCTACAACACCACTTATTAGATGGCAGCATTGTTGCAAGTCAATTTCAGTACTTTTCGCAAGATAATAAGGGACAAAACCCCGAAACAGCATGTGTGAGTGGTTATCGTTTCCTTCTGGTGAAGACTCTGGCTTTGGGTTATATCCCCAGTAGAGATGAGCGAGCGTACTCGGCCACACCCCTTTTTCACCCGAGCGCCGCGATTTTCGAGTACTTCCGTACTCGGGCGAAAAGATTTGGGGGGCGCCGTGGGTGAGTGGGGGGGGTTGCAGCGGGGAGTGGGGGGGGGGGGAAGGAGAGAGAGGGCTCCCCCCTGTTCCCCGCTGCTACCCCCCGCTCCGCCACGCCTCCCCCTGCCCCTTGAATCTTTTCACCAGAGTACGGAAGTACTCGAAAATCGCGGTGCTTGATCGAGTAATTACTCAAAATGAGTATATTCGCTCATCTCTAATCCCCAGTCATTGTTACTAGGCCTGTTCCATCTCACATTTACATATTTAAATTTCCCAGAGGAGCATGCATGGCCTTACAAGTCTCCTCACACCTACTAGGTGCTCTCCCTAAGGAGAAACCAAACCCTTCCTGACAGAGCCAAAACAGCTCAGCAAGTTCACCACTGCCATCTCAACACCAAACAAAAGTTCTGACAAGTCAACAACCGTATGAAAGGGGTTTACTCACCGTAAGTAGTAATGGCATCTTGCTAAGATATACTAATACAAATACCTAAACCCACCTCAAACTGCACTGTTTTAGAAAAAAGGGGTAACTTCACTTTACTGAGTCATTGCCCATGGTGGAGACACTCCTTTAATGCTACCAAATAAATAATGAAGCTTTCTTCCAAGACTGGAGCATTACAAGTGCCCGGAGTGACGTCCTATAGGATGGGCTATTAAATAAGGAATAGCATAGCACTGAACTTCCGTCTCGGGAACTCGATATCTTTGAGCCCACTGGGATTTATTTTCAGAACGGGAGTGAGGGAGGCAGACATCAACATTTGATACCAAGTGGAGGAGGCATCAGCCCACGCTTACATGAAACTCTGTTGTGTTGAGAATGTGACGGCCATCTGGACTCCAGCAGGACGACACCAGCCCTGCCGACCCTTCGTCGATCTTACAGTGCCAGTCAGGCTGCTCCAGAGACCAGACCTGGGGGGAGAAGAAAGGGAGATACATTACAGTGTGGACTACGGGAAGGAGAACCTTGTGAAGGATGAAGGACTGGCGCTGGATCCCGCTGCAGAAGTAAGTGCTACGATAGTCGCAATAAGCTGCATTCCAAGCACCGGCAGCTGGAACATCCATTAATTCCGCATGGTAATTGTGCAGCATTCCAGGTCTAATTGATGCTAGTTTTTCTGTTGCTCTCCACATCATAACTTTATTGACCCTGACTCACATCGGAGACAGAAACATGCATTTCAGCCATTGATGGTATAAAAGTGTAAATCAAAAAATAGTTATTCTTTGTAAGCAGTCATGCTGATTGGTAAAAACTGATATTTTTGTAAAGGGATGGAAAAATCCTAGGAGTGTAGTGAGCACAGAAACTTACTACCCGTTTATGGGGCTACGGCCAGACTTGGTGTAAGAGAGTGGCAATTCTGCCGCAAAATTTCCGAAATTAGATTCATTCTATACATTGAAAGGGTGAAATATGCTGCAAAAGTCTGCAACTTTTCTTTTTAAGACGAGCATGCTGCGGATCCGAGAACCCGCAATATGTAGATATCTCTGTGCGAACTTTTCAGATGCGTGCGGTTTTGAAAACTCTTCCACATAAAGGGGCTATTTTCTATAGATTTCTATGGAAGTTCTTGTTGACAACTCATGAGACTGTACAGCATCTCCTGCGCTAAAGGGGTTTTCCCGCGTTACCTATGGATAATATATGCCCGATTGGCGTTATCTAGTAGTTAGGACCCCTGATGCCTAGAATAAAGGGGACATGGCACTGAAAAAAAGCACTGAGGCGCCTTCAATTTTTCCAAAACCATCAGTAGCAGCGGTGTTGGGAACTGCAACACTGTGCCATTCAAATCGAATATCGGTAAGGGCACGGTTTCGGGAAAGTAAGCTAAAAGGCCATAAGTGGGGGTCCCAGTGGTCAGACACTGACGGCTTATCTAATTTATAAAATAGCCATGCCTTTAACATGAGGCCCAACGAACATACAGATTACCAACTCGACAATAGATGTATGTTTGGAATCCTTCCTATTGCTCCAAAAATCTGATTTAGGCCACCTACACATGAGTAATATCGTGCTCGCCAGCATGCGTTTTTACATGGATGCGAGGCGTTTTACTGGAACAACACCATCCATCACTTCTGTGAAGTAGCGATCCTCCAGCGCAACTTTCAGGCGCATTAGATGATTGGCAAGTGTTTCCTATTGTTATCCATTGAAACATTACATCGCGCTCGCGTGCAATGCGTTATACAGTCCCATAGAAAACAATAGGTAATGCTTTCCAAGGAATGTGAAAACATAGAACACGCAGCGATTTATTTCCCACACTGCATTGTGGTGAGGGAAAACATTGCATATATATATATATTTCTTTTTTTTTTATATCACACACACTCCATTTGACAGAAAGAAGTTCATATTTGCGTGAGTCGTGTTTGTTTTTGACAATTAGCTCCCTTCACGCGAGCATATTGCGCTTGCAATAGAGAGTTCAACCCATTGATTTCAATAGGTTCATTCACATGCAGGTATTTTCATGCGCATTTTTGTCGAGTGTCAAAAAAAAAAAAATGCAGCATGCTGTATTTTTTTATGCATTTGCGCACCCAAAGTCCCCATCGAAGTCAATGGGGATGCGGAAATGAGTGTAAAATATGCTAGGAGATTGTGAAACACTGTGTAATTGCAGAGGAAAACACATCTGGAACTCATTAGACTAAGTAGCAACCATTGAGCCCGTTTGCAAATGAACATACCTTGCAGACGCAAAAAGCACAGTTAGATATCCTGAGTGTGCTCAAAAAGCAATGCTCATGCTGTAAACACACATACACCGGTGTGATGTTATTGATCAACAATCCAGGCCACACAATCATTTATACATCACATATCAAACTTCTTCTGTTCCTGGCGGGCATTACTCACCGCGGCCGGTACAAGTGCAGAATATTACGGCGCATAATAAAATGACTGCACATTACAGTGTAATCAGAGGCCAACTACTAGCCAATGAAAAAAATCCAACTATGTTCAAGATCTCTGCTTGTCATCAGTGAATGGAAATATGGATTTAAAAAAAGAAAAAACTACTCATCCATAAGCAGTGCAGCGAGATTTTTCAATCTGCAATATGTGAATTTCCAGTGTGGAGACGTTCTGGACTTGTTGTGGGTTTTCAGCATGGAGTTCAATGGGGAGGTCAAAATCTGCTGCAGTTTGCAAGCAGCGCAACAGCAAAATCCGCAAGTGTGGACTTTAAGAGCAATTTTTAACATATATTTTTTGCATAATCCACAGGAAAATCAGCAACGGCAAGGAGATTTGTGTGTTTTGAGATGCACAAATATGAACCCCATGCATGTCCTATTTTTTCACGTTCCTCAGAACGCATCGGCCATTGTTTTCAGTGGCGCAGTCGAACACATTGCATGCCGCGTGATGTGAGGTTTCCCACTGAAATAGATGGGAAACGCTTGCTGATCTTCCAGAGGGTGTAAAACAAGCGCCGGAAGATCGTAATTTCATAGAAGTGATACGAGGCGTTTTTGCATAAAACGCACGTTGACAAGCGCGATATCAGCCCAGGTTTCTTGGCCCAATATTGCTCTCTCCGCTTTGTAAGTAATCTTAGGTTATATTCAAACAGCGCAATTCACTGCAGTATTTTCTGTGTAAATTTTGCTTAAAAAAAAAATACATGTCAAAATCCGCAGTTTTAATGTGGTTTTCGGCGTAAATCCACACAAATTCAGGCAAATTCTAAGTATGCATGCGGAGTTCCAACATGGAAATGCAATTTTTCGCATCGGAATTCTACTCTCGCATTTTGCACTTAGTCAGGGCAAGTTCTATATGCGGATCCGTGCCAAAAAGACAGCTTTTAGAGGTGGAGCTCGCCATGGAAAATTCTGCCACGTGAAGATACCCGTAGTGTAACATATAGCTGTCTCAGCTGGACAGGATCAGGAGAGGTTTTCAGCTTGTGGATGTAATCTATGAATTCCATTCACTGCCAGCAAGCAGGTAACTTACATCAAATAGAATACCTATTGAGTAGCAGCAACTGGAAGGATATTCTGATTTGAACATAACTAAAAAGCCGCCATGTATCAAACTTTTTCAAAAGAGTGACCCTTTGGCAAACATGGCCATACCCTTAAGATAGCTGAATGCTCGCTACGGTTTCCGTACCCACCATACACATGCATGCTAGATTCGGCCAAGCGTGCATGTGTCCTCTGTAGGAAGAGAGGAATAAGCCGCGGCCGGACACCTCTGCTAACACTTTATCCCCATGAGAAAAAAAAAAAAGGAAAGATCAGGAAGGTTGAAATTCAACCAATTTATTGAAATTCTGCCCCAATATCTGCAGCTGGGGAAAAGTTCGGACACTTCCATGCATGTTAGATGCCTAGTCCACCAAATCTGCCTAATGTGTATGGTCACCTTGAGATAAGAGGACTACTGTGGTAGCTTTTCAGACTCTTGAAGTTGTCAGCAGAAAAGCCTTGAGACAGTCTTACGCAGTCATCAGTGGCCAAGAATCAACGGGCTGGTGTAAACGGATAACATGTCCTAACAGATGAGACAGTCTTATCACAAGTAGTTCTAAACAACTGTGCACATACACCCGCAATACTGCTCAGAATACAGTGCAACACGTTTGGAGGGTTGGTGCAGCTTTAACCTGTCAATAGCTATGAGCCCCATAAACTGCGTCATGGGGCTCAATAGTGTGAGAATAGGGAGCTCGGCTAGCTACGCTATGGAGCTCAAAAGGTGAGGGAACTTGGAGTCCAGGAAGAGCTTTCATACTCACCAGGTCAAAAGGTTTGGTACTGTGTTAGCCAGTAGAGCAAATGTGATGGTTTTCTCACTGCGAACAAAGTAAGTATGAAACACCGCTTCCTGGACTCCCAGATCCCTCACCTTTAAGCCCCGTATTTTATAAGGCACAAAGGTGAGGACAGGTTCCCTTTAAACACGCTAGAGGAGGTTGTCAGCCGACACCCCACTGCTTGTGAAAACAAGTAGGACTCAACTATCCAGGGAGCAAAGTGTCCCTTTATCTTCTGATCACAGACCATCTGCTCCCAATGCAGACACTATAGGGCTGGTTTCCCACATGGTGTATTCCCAGAGGAAAATCTCAGGATTTGGCCGCAGCAAAAAAAAAAAAAAAAAACACGAGAATTCCGCCGGGAAAGCGCCGCTTCAAAACCCACTGCACTTAAGCACGGGTTTTGGAGTGGCTTGGCCACACGCTTTTCTATTGCGGCCAGCGCTCCCATAGAGGGGAGCGCGGCCGCAACGGAAAAAAAAAAGAAGAATGGGCTTGCTGCGGTCGGGAAATCTGCTCCACAACACCGGCTTTGCCACAACGGATTTGCCACCCCATGTGGCAAACCCCAGGATTAGTGGCCGCAGGCAGATTTGCCACGGCGAAATTCCAGACGGAATTTCAGCGACAAATCTGCCATGCATGAACCCAGTCTAAGAGTCACTCAAGGATATAGTAAAGGCAAGACTTAGGCTGGATTCAGACAGGACGGAAATCCCGTGGAAATCTCACGGTTTGGCCGCACAGAAAAACGCAAGATTTCTGTGGGATAAGTGCTGCAGTTTGCCGCGGGTTTTGGAGTGGTTTGGCTACCAGCATTTTGTTGTGGATTTCTCTCCCCATAGAGAGGCATGAGGCCGCGGCAGGAAAAAAAAAGAAAACATTTTATATATAATAAATTCTGTGCCTCAGTACAGCTTTGCGACAACGGTTTGCAAAATCTCGTCCACATGGCTGGCTAATCCCGGGATTAGGAGCCATGGGTGGATTTGCCGCACAGAATTTCCACGGCAAATCCATCCTGTGTGAACCCAGCCTTATAGAAGAACTGTCACAAGATAAAGTCAGTGGGGCCGGCTGCATGACTCTGCAGCAACACTGCCTCTATCCCAGTTTTTGTTTCCCCCTCAATCAAGTCTGACATCCCAGGTCACCAAGTGAGCGATGGGGGACCGCCCACTTGACACACGAGTCGACTTGAAAGACCCCGCCTGAGTGAAAGGAAGCGAATAAGAAACAAGAGCAGGGGTAGGTAGTGAAACCGCAACTGCAGGGCCATGCAGCTAGCCCCACTGACTTATCCAATGACAGAACCTCTTTAAGGGCCACACTGCTTGTGAGAGCACTGCATCTCCATCATCCAAAAGGTCAACCTGATGCTTCCAAGAAGAAATATGGAGTCACACCCCCTTGTAGAGATACACCAAAAGGTCATGCTCCAGACACAATTTTTTTTTTTTTTTTTTAACTCTGGTTAAAGGCGATTTCAGATGTTGACAGCTAAAAGGGTATTCTGGAACTCTTTATTTTTTTTCTATTGAATGACCAACAGGTCATCAATAAATGATTGGTGGTGATCAGCCGCTCGGATGACCGCCGATCAGCTGATTCCGATGGCTGCTGTCACAGAAGTCAGCGAAGGAAGCAGACAGCACTGACCATAGTACAGTGGACTAAGTTGTTACTGCAGGCACAGCTCTTATGGAATACAACGGGAGCTGCTTCAGCAATACCAATCCGGGCCGCAGCGCTATGGGCAGTGCTGACAGCAGCCACGGGAATCAACAGGGATCCAAGCACCAGGTCCATGTCTTATTAATAGAAAAGATAAAGACCCAGAATACCCCGTTAAGCTTAATCAATGCATAAGGAAAAATTCTGCAACTTTGGAATAGCTCTCTCCATTTTCAGAAGCTCTGCTTGCTGTCAGTAAATGACAATGTTTTTGCTGACATCAAGCAGCAGAAAACCCATCCTGATCACATCCAAATGACACATTTCATTACGGCACACACTAGCCGTAAATGCAAATTGTGCCTGAGGGTCTCAGGTGCAACTCACATTGGACTGCACACTGACAGCACTCCGTTTGCTGTCTTGTACACAAGGACACAGTACGTTGGCATGTCCCATGTCTTGTTCATGAAACGGACAGGAATAGTACAAGCGACAAGATTTTCAGCCCCCATGTGTATAACACTAAAGGCTATAATGAGGTCTGTGCTATCTGTAGTATTACACAGACAGCAAAAAGCCCTATATAGAGCTGCGCTCATGCAAATCTGGTATGATCAAAAAAGGCTTTTCAGCATTTGGATGTAAAAAAAAAAAAAAAAAAATATTTATATGTATATATAATATTAATAATAAGTTCTAATTCACTGACAGCTTCCATAGATCTTGAAAGTGCTAAGGAACTAAATATCTCTACTCACAGTCAGTCAATAAGAACTTTCATTGCATCTGCGCTGGTCTTATGATGAACACAGTCCATTACAAGACAGAACCCCGATAACTGGCCTATGTTATCTGGACAGAATAAAGGGGGTGACCAGTCTAAGGCCTCATGTCCACTAGCTAAATGGAATTGCGGATTCTGCAGTGGATTTTGCCCATAGGGAATCATTGGCCATCCGCGATTAGAGATGAGCGAGCACCAAAATGCTCGGGTGCTCGTTACTCGAGTCGAACTTTCAGTGATGCTCGAGAGTTCGTTTCGAGTAACGAACCCCATTGAAGTCAATGGGGGACTCGAGCATTTTTGTATATGACTGGTGCTCCGCTAAGGTTTTCATTTGTGAAAATCTTAGCAAATCACCAAAGTCATGTAAAAAACACAGAAATGGATAAGGCAGGCGAGGAGCAACATGCAGGGCTGCATTTCGGGCTCCGAGGTCTCACTATTAAGCCACAATAGTGGCAAGAGTGAGACCCCCCCCCACACACACACACACACACTGTCAGCACAACGATCATTCTCCTCTGCCACAGCTGTAACAGCTGTGGCAGAGAAGAACGATGTTAGCCCATTGAATTCAATGGAGCCGGCAATACAGCCGACTCCATTGAAAGCAATGGGCTGCCGGCGAGCGCGGGATGAATTTTCGGGAAGGGCTTAAAAATATAAGCCCTTACCTGAAAAAGAAAGATTTTAGTGCAAAAAAGAATAAAAATGCAGGCATTCTCTTCAATGGAGCCGCTGCTGCTGCCGGCGACTCCATTGAAGACAATGGTCCGCTGGCACACCTGAATTCTTTTCCAGGGAAGGACTTTACATATAAGCCATTCCCTGGAAATGAATTAAAAGTGATTTAAAAAACAAAAAAAATAGATACTCACCTCCCTTCAGCTGCTGGGGCACAGCCACGTCTTCTCCTGCTGTCCCCTGCACTGTGGTGCTGAACTGCTGTCATTCAGCTGAGAGCTGCCCGAGCCAATCAGAGGCAGCATTCACTCACCCATTCATGAATGGGTATGAGTGAGATCTGCCTCTGATTGGTCAGGCTGTGACCAATCAGAGGCAGCTCATTCAGCAGGCGGGGATTTTAAATCCCCGGCTGCTGAATACTACTCACAGCTGTTCAGAGCAGTTCAGGAGAACTGCCAGCTGGCGGCAGCTGAACTCTGTCTGCCGGGACCAGGTGAGTATATATATATATTTTTTATTTTTACACATTTCTGGATGAATTGCAGGGAAGGGCTTATATATTTAAGCCCTTCCCGAAAATTCATTGTGCGATCGCCAGCAGCCCATTGCTTTCAATGGAGCCGGCTGTATTGCCAGCTCCATTGAGTTCAATGGGCTAACATCGTTCTGCCGGGACAAGGTGAGTATATTTTTTTTTTTTTACTTTTTACACATTTTAGGATGATTTTCAGGTAAGGGCTTATATTTTTAAGCCCTTCCTGAAAATTCATCCCGCGCTAGCCGGCAGCCCATTGCTTTCAATGGAGCCGGCTGTATTGCCGGCTCCATTGAATTCAATGGTCAGTGCTCGTTTAATCGAGACAAGCACCGCGTGGTGCTCGTCTCGAGTAACGAGCATCTCGAGCACCCTAATACTCGAACGAGCATCAAGCTTGGACGAGTATGCCCGCTCATCTCTATCTGCGATCCATTAAATTGATTTTTGCACCCGCAGATGGCATTTTAAAAGAATTGCGTTTTTCACGCGTGGGAGAAAAACGCGGCATGCTCCATTTTGGCGCGGATTCCGCGCAGATCGGCAACATTGCTATCACATTGATAGCAGTGTGTGCGGATACCTGCATGCAAAAAAAAAATGCCATTTAAAGCAAATCCGCAGCGGAAATCCGCGGCAGATTCTGGGCGGATTGTATTTTTCGGGTGGACATGAGGCCTTAGTTTTACAAGTTCTCCACCGTTTCCCCATTTCGGTGAAGCCAAGCCGTTTAATGCCCCTCTGGCCCCTACCAGCGCACCACTCCATTTTTATTATATGCAGTGGTTACAAATTGTGGAACAGGACAAGAGATGCCCATCCGCAACCTCTGATGAAAGCCACTATGCATGCACTCGTTTCCTCTGTGCTTGCACAGGGTCCTGACAGTCTGGAAACTAGTGCATGCGGGGTTTATCATCTAAACCCCTGCAATATCCACTGACAGCAGACACTGAATGGCTGCAAGTACAGATTGGGAATACTGAGGAAATGATGCAGAACACATCAGAAAGTTGCAGAACTTTCTTTATACCAATTATATATATCTATATCTCTTTCTTGCGCCCACTGGAGCAGGGAGAAGCAGCGCCGGCCATCCCCGAGCACAGAGGCAAGCGCTGTTGGTTGCGTATGAAGAGTTTTAGTGTCCCCCCAGCACACACCTGTACAATCCCCCTCTTGTACATGGCACACAGGATGAACATGGAGTCTGCGGACCACCCGACATGCTGGATCTGATCCAGGCAGGTGTAGAGCTGGAGGATCTGTAAGGTGTTCACATCGCGGATGACCAGTCTGTACTGCACACAGGAGGCCTGGGGACGAGAGAGCACAAACATCAGTAGCCATTGAACATGAAGGGAAACATTTTGGTTGACATTCAAAGGTTCAAAACCCATTCAGAGCAAATACTTCTCACCGCTGAGGATTTGCTACAATTACATGTAGACAACCCTCTGTGAGCTGAACGTAAATATCAGCAGTATAAGGGCATGAGCACACGTGGCATGAAATAGTGCAGCACAGTGCACTAGTAGGAGAATGCCACAAATACCGTCCCGCCACGACGCATCGGTGACGTGCCGTCCCGCTCACTGCAGAGCTTTCATTTCCGTTTTGAAAGGATCCTTTTATTTTTTTTGTTTATGAAATGGGTGGCAAGAAGGAAGGCAAGCGGTAGTTGGTGTTTTTTAATAAATCCAGTAGTCGGATCAATTTTTTTTAAAAAAAGACACTTTGTATCACTTGGTTTCTGTTTCCATCCATTTGTAACCGCCCCATTTCGCAGTCCTTTCTCTTTCTAACGTTCTGTGAGCTTGTTTAAAACACATTAATCAGATATCAAAACCAGAATGGAGTGGTTTTTGGATTTGTTTCCCTCGCCCATTGACTATAACAGAGGGGAGGTTTACTTGTTTTGGTTTGTTTGTTTTTTTTCACAGAAAATGCAAGGTCCTTAGATGGAACTGTTGTTTGCCACTCCGCTACTTTTCAGATGGAACTGCTAGATGGAAGAAAAAAAAGAGTGCAGATGTGAAAGAGCCCTAAAATGTAGCAGTCTGAAGTCCTATCTGTATAGTGCACAGAGGACTGTCTAAACTGGATGCAATTGTAGCAAACCCTCAGCTGTGAGAAGTATTAGGACTTTACAAATATTCAGCTTTTGGATTCACTGGCAGCAAGCAGGGGTCTTGAAAATGACAAACTGAAATGTAAAGTAATCTACAAAGTTGTATAATTTCCCATCAGTTATTTTGCTTTAACCAATTAACTTCCAGCTGTTATTTAGTGCCATGTACAGTGTGCATATGGGATGCCAAAGTAGCTTCAGGCTAAGGCCTCTTTCACACGGGCGACAGGGATATCGCATCTGTGTTCTGTGCAATGTCTCTGCGGGTTTTTTTGCAGTGACATCACGATTCTGTGGCGCTCTTTTGCCAGGATTTTCGGGGGTAGGGGGAGGGGGGCTGAAATATAAGCCTTACCCTGAAAATAGGCCCTAGCGGCATAAAAACCCAAAACATTACCTAACAGGCGCTGTCTGCTCCGCCACACTTCACCAGCAGTTCCGCCGCACTTGTCTCTAGTCTTCAACCGCAGCTACTTGGTCAAGGGGTTCAAACATCCCGCCTCCAAGAAGCACAGGCTCTGACTGGTTCTCCAGCACCGCAGCTCAGCCAATCACTGCAGCGCTCGATGAACCAATCACAGCCATTCAATGTGAACTGCGGCGGAGCGGACAGCGCCTCTTAGGTGATGTATTGTTTTGGGGTTTGTTAATGTAGCTTGGGCTTATTTTAGGGGAAACAGTAGGACTTCCTACTGTTTAAGTTGCACCGTGCGAAAACCGTGTTTTCATGCCGCGCGATGCAACACAAAGGAAGGCTCCATAGGGAAACATGGGGTACAAACAATGCAAATGCAACATTGAGCAACCCGTGATTTTTTTCCCGGCAATGTAGCAGCCTACAAAACATCACCAATGTGAGGGAACCCGTTGGAAAGCATTCACATACATGGGATTTGTAGCGCTGTCGCGTCACGTGGAGAAAAAGAAAACGCACGATTTTGTCACCCGGGTCACACAGGCAATTGTGATTTTTGTCCATGAAAGATTGAACATTTTTCACGTTTTTTCGGCAGTTCCCGGTTCTGTTTTGTAGTTCCCGTTGTAACATACGTTAAAAACTCATTGTACTCACATGCCATTGCAATGTGTTTTTTTTGGGGGGGGGGGGGGCTAACCCTTCCATGGCCAACTATGGCCCATCTTCGCACATATAGAACGAGCAGCAATTTTTCAAACTCAGCCTATCAGTCCAAGAGAACAATTGCTCGAGTGAATTACCCTTTACGGGTTCTTTTACTGCGCGACTTCTGTCCATCTCGGAATCAGACAGAAAAAAAAACCTAAACGTAGTGGCCTGTGTGAATACAGCCGTAACGCTCATTCACAGGGCCGTATGCGTAAGACGCGGCGTGTATTCAGCAGCCTTTTACTGCGGTGTGAGCCGGCTATTGTGCATGACAATGTATCTCCCGCACGCCCTCCTGCGCGGTGTCACCAGCTCCTGCTCTGTCGCTTAGCGCCTGGTATAAGGTTCTGCACATAGGCAGTGTATTGCATACGTACAGCGCTATATACGCACCCAAAGAGAACAATAGGGCGGTGCGTGCAAAATAGAAGATGCTGCATGTCTTATACGCAAGGGGGGGGGGGGGGGGCGAAAGACAATGTATCTGAATTGCTGTTACATACAGCGTACTATGTGTGTGTAATTTGCCCGTAGGCGTATCTTCTATATGTTGAATACAGGCGGATTAAATGATATTGGGGTTTTCAGACGGGCATTTTTTTAACATGTAAAGAAAATTTAAAAAAAAAAAAAATAATAATAGACCAAATCACATTTTAGTCTTCATCACGGACCAAAGCAGAAGTCATCCATTGGGCCTTCTTGCATTTTTTGGGGGCGCATGTAGAAACACAGGGAAACCGATTTGACAAACGTAAAGAATTGTGCACACGCCAAAACCGCAACTACACAGTGCGTTTACACGGATCAAAACTGCGTCCACCACTATGACTACTCGTAAGTGGATGTATACAGCAGCCCATCTGGGTCCCGCTAAGGGCAGCACTTAATGAACTACAATTCCCATGATCCTCGCGGCTGTCAGCAGTCATTGTAATCCAATTGTCCGGCCAACTGCACACCTAGCTGTGAATATACTACACAGGTCAAGCAACACAAGCCGAAACCTGATACACCTGTGCTGCCGGCAAACAGCCGTGGTACCACAAGTGCCAGCGTTCCACCTAGAGCATGCTGGGATATGTAGTTCGGCCGCAGCTGCACAGCGCACTCACCAAGTATTTCCCATTGGGGGAGAACTTGCACAGCTGGTTGGAAAGCTTGAACACTTCGGAGAAATTCATGATGCTCGCTCTCATCAGTTACACGGCAGCAGCCGGCTCCATGTCTAGAGCGGGGGGCGGAGCACGGTGACGTCACCGGCTACGGAAGGGACGTTAGTGGGCGTCCGAGTGCGTCTAGGGGAGGTATCAGCATTGTAAAAGGCGTGGCTACACAGGTTAGTCAAGGGAAACGTGAGGCAGACTTGTTTTGATTAACATAAAAATAGGCGTGGATAGAGGCGAGTTCTCTAGGGGGCGGGGCCACGCGCATAGATTGATACCAGAAACAACGAGGGGCGGGTCTAGCTCTCGGAGGCGGGCTGTAGAGGCGGGAATGTGGGCTGCGAGGAGAGGCGGGAAGTGGGGCGGGAGCGCGGCCCGGGCTTCTTCCCGGTGTCTCCTGTCACATCTGGGGCGGCAGTTTAGTTGCCACTAATTAACAGGACGACGCGGTGCAGAAGACGCGCAGAAATAAGTGTTTAGTAATGACGTAGCCGAGACTGGTGCGGTTGCGCGTGCTGCTGCCCCCTCGCCTGTCATTAACCCCTTAACGACCAGAGGCTGTCTAACACACCTAGTGGCTTTATGGCCGGCTGACAGAATCATTTTTGTTGCTTTTTTTTTTCTTGTGTGACAGAACAATTTTTTAAAACTTTTTTCACTGACATTTTTTTAAATATTTTTTTGATTTTTTTTTAGTGATAATGTGTACAAAAAGTAAAAATAAAAAGTTTTTGTCAACTTTTTTGGTTCGCCTAAAAAAAGTCTATTTGCATTAAATTAAAGTACAGCAGTGTGTTCGCCATGTTTTGTGTGGTGAGGGCGGACCGGCCTATATGTGCAGCGCATGCTTCTAAACAGGGTCACCATGCCACACAGTGCCCAGTTATAAGCACCATATAGTGCGCCCAACAATAGTGCCACATGTTGGTAAGTAGCACTTTCATACAGTTGCCTAAATAATGCTCTAAGGGCCCCCAACACCATACACTGCAGATATAGCACATGGTGTCACACGGTGCCTAGTTCCCTGAGGCCAGGCCACAGCTATATAATAATAGCCCTTACATAATAGACTATAGAATACCAATAAGAGCAGTGCTGTGAGCCCCACATAATGAATGATAGTAATCAATGTGAATCAGCCAATCCAAACAATCAATCAGGTTGTGAATCCAGCAGAAGTGTTGTGGAATATAGATATATGCCGCAGGGGGGTTGTAGTTCACCCGTAGTTTGCACAAGGAGGCAGGACCTTTTATGACGTCACCATCATATGATCAGGGGCGGAGCATGTAAGTCATTCACTCCAGATGAGTGAAACCGTCATGTGATCACGGGCGGAGCATAACGGTGATGTGATCACAGGTCCTTCATCTCCACTGCTGTGCTGCTTCTGATCACTGTTGCATGTGGTGAACAATGTATGTAGCAGTACTGTGTTTGTGACGTGCATGTAGCAGAGCTGTGTGTGTGTGACCTGCATGTAGCAGAGCTGTGTGATGCATTGTTCCACCAGAAACACTGGTACTATAATTTCCTATTAATTACTAGTTCCACCCTAACGAGCACCAATCAATAAGATTGACACTTTTTTAAAAGACCTTCACACAGGCTGACAAGCTGTGCGTTGCAGATAATCATTAATACAATAGCTTACCCCCAGTATAGCAGTATTGTCTGCAGCGCAGTATGTTCACACGGGCAGATGTGCTGCTGAAAACAATCATTTTTTACGTTGCAAAAAAGATGCTATTAGCTGATGAACAAATATTTGTGCTCATCAGCTGATGGGGTTCCAGCTTCACATGGCCTGATAATCAGACAAATAAACATTCCTACCAACATTGCTGCCTGATCATCCACTTGTGTAAATGTGCCTTTGGCCTACATCAGACCCATCGCAGGCGAAAATCACATCAATGAAGAACAGCCGCGATCGAGTCCCCAGTTTAATTAGCATTTTCTCGTCCATTCACATGAGTGAAAAATACGCTGCAGCGTGGAATTCCAGGAGGTAAACTCCTTACCCCTCCCCTTTTTTAGCTCCCATAGGAGTCTTATGGAGCTTCCAGCATTTTTCATCAAAAGATAGATCAAGACTAGAGATGAGCGAACGTACTCGGATAAGCACTACTCGTCCGAGTAATGTGCCTTATCCGAGTACCGCTGTACTCGTGCTGTAAGATTCGGGACGCGCTGCGGAGCCGGGAGCTGCAGGGGAGAGCGGGGAGGAACGGAGGGGAGATCTTTCTCTCCTTCTCTCCTGGCCGCTCTGCCCCGCTCCGACTCACCTGTCAGCAGCGGAGCGCCCCGAATCTTTCAGCACGAGTACAGCGGTACTCGGATAAGGCACATTACTCGGACGAGTAGTGCTTATCCGAGTACGTTCGCTCATCTCTAATCAAGACTCATCTTTTGACGCAGTGTTAAAAATCGCTGATCAAAATCTGATCGAGGACTTTTTTGCTGCCCAATCAGACCAATATCTAAATTGTTGTAAGACTGCCTTCACATTTACGAGAAAATTGCGTGATTTTTGAGTGATGAGAAAATGCTGATCCGTGAAATCCATGCTTTTCAATGACTTCACTTCCATTTGCGCTGTTTTCTATCATGTGATGCTGCACGATTTATAAATCGCTGCCTGCCCTATCTGTCTGTGTTTTGCAATTTTTTCTCGCCCATGTCTCCCTATGGAGCCTCCGATTAATTGCAACGCAGAAACTTGTGATGTTCGTGCGATGCGTTTTTAACATTAGCAACACCTGTTATTCTCTATCCTGCGGGAAAAACGCCGGCTGCTGCGATGCAGGATATTTTTCCAGGATAAAGCATCATGGATGCTCAAACATTGCATGAACAAAAATGCGATATTGCTGCGATTTTCTTGCGGCAATATTACGCTTGCCAGTGTGAAGGAGCCCTCAAGGCCAATTGATCTGATTGAAATCTATCTCATTTCCAGAGAACTGATCTGACATGCTTAAAAATATGTCTCCCAATCACAATGATTGGAGCGTGTAAACAGTATCTGAAAACTATCTGGAAGACAAGTCCATTACAGAGAATAGAAAGGTTTAAGGAAGATGAGAATGATTAACCTTACAATATCCGCGTGTAAATGGTCAACTCTGACGAATTTCATCATTTGTAAGATCAGTCAGAAATCTCTTCTATAAACCCAAAACTCCTTTCACAAATTTTGTAAACAAACTTTTCTATTTGCTGGGATCGATTGTTTTGTAGCCATAGACAATAATTATCAGCATATCGGATGAAAACATTCTAAGAACCCCTCTGCACATGACCAAAGGTCCACAGGGAACATTCGCAGTCGGATTTCAGTCGGTTTTTAGAGAAGGTTCATAGTTGAGCTACAGTAAATTTGCCCAAAAGATGGAATATCATAAAAGTTTTGAGTTGTTCTCAAATGTTTCTATTTATGTATTACTGTATACAATGCAGTAATAATCATCAGTTCAATCCCCATCATCAGGCTGCATTTACAAGGGCGAATGCGATATCACTACGTAAAACTCAGACCGATATCCTTCTCGTAAACCTGCGATTGTGATGCATTTTGTGAGAAAAACGTATCCTATAGTATCATTGCTCATGTGACTTTTACTTGCATTTTCACACATGAAAAAAACATATCACACTTGCACTCAGTGGGGTTTTTTGTCCACTATATCAAATCATGAACAATTCCTGAATAAAAATAGAGCATGCCATGTAAAAAAATCGTGTTTTCCATCCGATTTTTGGACCAAAAAAAAAAAAAAATCGGTCCAAAAATGAGACAGAAATAGCACCTATTCATTTTTTTTATTATGAGGAATAGTCTGAATAAAAAACATCACCTCATGTCCTATTCAGGTCTGATTTTCAGATGAAAATAGCACATGTCAATGTGAAGTGTTCAGCTCATCAGACAGCGCACAGAAAGGATGCCCCAAATCTTGGGTCCAACTTTTAAAATCCCTATGTACATGTATTTCTAGTATTTGTTTTCTCTGGGTATTCATTTTTTTTAAATTTTCTTGCATTTGTATCTATTTTGTTATTCGAGTATATTGTTATTTATTATCAGTGCATGATACATTTTATAACTGTTTGGAAGCTTTTGCTACAAAATGCAACCTCAAAGAGGTTAATGGGCTATAGAAGTAAACCTTTGTATGGCACTGACTAACATATATGTTTGTATGTATTATATACTGTATATGTTATATATTATATAACACATGCAGGTTTCTCATTTTATTACACAGCAAAAAATAGTATGCATATAGCCTGTGTGTGCCTATATTATAAATTTGTATACATAATATAAGAGAAATAAATGTAAATTTAGAATAAAATTGATACTATTAACATGTACAATGAAAATTGAAATACAAAACCATATGTAGCTATGTCAGATATCATTTTTGCTATAAAATGAAAAAATATATATATATTCTAAATTGCATATTTAAATTTAATAACCCAACTTCTATTAGTAAAGGAGAATACAAATATTATATTCAGTAATTCCATGGGATATTTAATGTATTACAACTACTAGAATTTTTTTTTGGCATAAATACGTTATTAAATATATTTAATGTTAAAAGCATTAATTGTTCAAAATATACCAGCCATACAGATACAAACAGACAGTTATTTAGAAACAAATTCATAGTTATATATCCATACACAATAGATAGATAGATAGATAGATAATCAGATATATAGATATGTGATGGTTGGATAGATAGATATTAAATAGATATGAGATAGATAGATAGATAGATATGTGATAGATAGATAGATATGAGATAGATAGATAGATATGAGATAGATAGATAGATATGAGATAGATAGATAGATAATCAGATATATAGATATGTGATGGTTGGATAGATAGATATTAAATAGATATGAGATAGATAGATATATATGTGATAGATAGATAGATATGAGATAGATAGATAGATAATCAGATATATAGATATGTGATGGTTGGATAGATAGATATTAAATAGATATGAGATAGATAGATAGATAGATAGATATGTGATAGATAGATAGATATGAGATAGATAGATAGATAGATATGAGATAGATAGATAGATAATCAGATATATAGATATGTGATGGTTGGATAGATAGATATTAAATAGATAGATATGTGATGGTTGGATAGATAGGTGGATAGATATGAGCTAGATAGATAGATACATAGATATCAGATATATAGATATGTGATGGTTGGATAGATATTAGATAGATCGATAGATGATAGATTGGACGAGAGAAGAATAATTTATAAACCAACATATTCTGAATAACAATAGTAATATAAAGATGACAATGCTGAAATGCCCGTATTTATCTGTGCTCCTTGATAATGATTCCCAGTTGTATCCACCTCAAGCAATGAAGCATTTGGTAGAAGTAGTAGGTGCAGATCGTGATGCCTTTCAGTGGACGGGATATCGGCAACTTTAGATCGAGCAATACTCAGGCAATGAATCAAACATATATATAGAGAGAGAGGGTTATAACGCTTCTTCACGCTATTCGCAGCCCGGCAGGCGTTAGTACATAACTGCATTGATAGTTGCCCAAATAAACACGAAATCGGCCGCCAGTTGCGATACAATCGGGAAAGTACCGCGATTCTCATGCGATTTTCTTTTGGGACAAAAATGATGAAGGCGACCTCGCAGAAACATATGATTGTGGAGGGCACAAGTCCCCGGTCTTCTCCGGGCTCCTGGAGAAGTTTGCAGCCAAGTTCTCTCCCGGGGCTCCAGGGTTTGCCCTCCCCCTGCTTGCCTTGGCTTTGCCCCTTTTCTGCCTTTACCTTCCCGCCTGGTATGAGCTGAGAGGCGCCTTGTGCCAGGTCCCCCTCCCCCTTTTTTGCTTCCTGGCAGCTCTGTCACCTTCATCCCTTGTCTCAACCCTGTAATCTGAGCAATCCCACCCACTCCAGTCACCTCCTATGCCGCGCATCTCATTCCCAAGCAAAGCTTGCAACGGCCAGACAGGTGTCACCTACTAAATGGAGACAAGAAGGGGTTAAAGGGACACTTTCTGGGGACTACACAAGCTCCCTGCAAGGGACAGCTGCCCAAGACCTGGACCCCTGGATAAGTGGAAAGAGTGTGGTGTTTTGGCTTCTTTTGCCCTGCAGATTTCCCCCCTGCCAAGCCACTTTCATGCCAGTGACACTGATCAGGCAGAGGATTGTGCAGGGCACCATAAGGACAGACTGGGATTTAAGGTACTGCACTGATGTTATATGTGATTATAAGGCATGCATCAATAATGGTCATGACTTGTACCAATGTCCTAGCATGAATCTGAATTTATGATCCTGGTATAGGACTGCTTATTGTTTTCTGTATAGCGTTTCCTTGGGTGCTGCTGAGTAGCAACTAATGTGCAAGAATTCCTCAGCTGATGATGGTTATCCTTTCGTGAGCTGTATTGAACCTGTAGATATTTCTGTATTATGGATATGTAGCCATATGAAGCCTGTCACATGTGAGGCACAAAACTGTGATGAATTATTTGATACACAGTACATACCAGAGTTGTGGAATTGTTTGTTTTGTTAGTTGTTACTTTTGTTTATGTTGTGGTGTGCAGAAAGTTGTTACTGCTTGATATATAAGAGGGTCTTAAAGTTGCAGCTCACCTTTCATTTATAGTGGTAGGTCATGCCAGCATGCTTTTGAAAAAGCAACTTGAGCCTCATAATTTCTGTAGGACAGATTGCTACTGTGTGTCAGTTTTTAATCATCAGAAGACACAAATATGAGCAGCCCAAAGAGTGTTAAAAGCTTCTCCGACGGGACCTTCGACACTGCCAGAATTAGCCCACAGGATGCACCGCAACACGTGGTGAATTTTGCACCAAATTGAAAGTGTCATATCTGCCTGCAATTCTGCATTCGCAGTTAAACCTGCAAATTTGGGTACGGAATTCTGCAGCTGCTTTGTCTCGCGGTGCGTCCTGGCAGAATAATTCCACCGCCGTGAAACATCCCTAAGAAAACATCTGAATGGAGACCCCGAGTCGTGACACTGTGGTGGAGGATGTGGTTGTGTTTGGTTTTTTATAACTGCAGTGTCTATGTGTATGCCAACAGCTATAGGGATCTCATTCAGAAGAATGAAAGTGCATTCACACAGCGCAGTTTGGATACAGTAAAAACTGCATAAAAAAATAATTTCAGAAAAAGTGTGTTTTTGCCATTATTTTCAAACCACACATTTTTTCCTAATGCGTGACTGCACTCTCAGGGACCTTTCACACAGAACAGAATTACTCTGCAACACATGGCGGAACTTGCCAGTCCGCAGCAAAATCCTTATCTCTAAGGGCTTCTTTAGATGGCCGTGATTTTGGAGCTTTTTGCGGCCATGAAAATCACGGCCGCAAAAAGTGATTTCAATGGTTTCGTTTTGACTAGCAGGATTCTCATGCGATATTACTACGCAGTAGAAAAAAAAGACCTTGCCCTATTGTTCTCGCACATATTTTTTCTACGTGCGAGAAAAGATAGGGCAGGACCTATCTACCTGCTTTTTTTTAAACTTGCATTCAATAGTGCAGAGTTTGAATAGTCAAAGAAGATTATTGGCTCATGTGCAAATACGCTCTGTAGCCACAAGTGTATTTGCACATGCACCCATGTGATTAAGCCCCAAATGTGGATTTTGATGCAGATTTGCAGGCGGAAAGAATGAAGCCATTTTCAATTCCACATCAAAATCTACATGCAAGAATACATTCACACTCCCAAAACTCACATGAGATTTGTGCGTTGCAAGACACACAAAACGTGTGCGAATATGAACTCCATTCTTTTGAATGGAGTCATACACATGACTGATGTTTTCCCTCACAGCGATGCTACAAGGTAAAAAATTGCTGCATGTCCTATTTCTTTAGCGTTCCTCGGAACACTTCGCCCATGGTTTTCAATGGGACCTTAAAGACATTGCATGGCTCTCGCATGCCACGTGATGTGCAAACGAGTGCGATGCGATGCTTCCCAGTGAAATCAATGAGGAACACTTGCGATCCGCTATCGCATGTGAAACACGAACGTGAAGATCGGAATTTCATAGAAGCGATGCGAGGTGTTTTTGCATGGAAAAAACATGTAACCACGCTCCCATTTATTGAAATGAGTAGTTGTGCAAATGCACAGGAAAATAAAGCATGCTGCATATTTCTTTGCGCAAACAGAATGCCTGCGCAAAATACACTTACATGAGCAAACCCATTGAATTCAATACACAAATATGTTCTTGTGAAATAAAAAAATAAAAGTAGAGAAGCAGGGAACGATTTGTTTTACGCACGTGAAAACCACTTGCAAAACAGACAAAAGTCACATGTGAAAAATCGCTAAAACTCTGAAGAATCGCAGAAAAAAAAACCGGACCAATTTCTTAATTAAAAACATGTATATAGTCTTAGGCTAAGTTCACAGGGGTGAAACAACATTCGCATAACGGGGAAAAACGAAACGACTGATTTCAATGGATTTCAGTGGTTTCATTTTCACTATCTCTTTTCTCAGCCATTAATACTACGGTCAAGAAAAGACAGGACTTGCCCTATCCTTCCTGCACACAGCGAATACTACGTGCGGGAAAGATAGGGCAGGATTTATTTGCCTGCGTTTTTTTTTCAAGCTCCTGCGCAATGGTGTGGAGTTTGAACGGCAGGAGGAAAAACCATTTTTAGGCGCAACTATGCTCCATACCAGCGAGTGTAGCTGTGCCTACGCCCGTATGAGACCGCCCTTGTTTCCACAGCAGAGAGATATACGGTGTCCTTGTCTGCAGGGGGAGGATGGAAGAGCCAGGAACAGGAACTGAGCTCCCGACCCTTCCCTGCCCCTCGCCACTATTTGCAATAGGAGGGGCTGGGCGGGGGTGGAGCTAAGCAGCGGTACTTAGCTCCACACCTGTCTTGCCCCCTCCTATTGCAAATAGTGGCGAGGGGCGGAGAGGGGGCAGGAGCTCAGTTCCTGCTCCTGGCTCTTCCATACTTCTCCCCCTGCAGACAAGGACACCGTATATCGGCCGGGCGTGAAAACCCAGCCGATATACGGTCGTCTAAATAAGCCCTTAGGCCGGGTTAACACAGGCGAGATTGTGATGTGAGATGTAGAAATCTCACACGAATATGAACCCCATTCCTTTGAATGGGGTCATACACATGAGCAATGTTTTCCCAAATCGGGTGCATGTCCTATCTTTGGGCATTCCCTGACAACACCTCACCCATTATTTTCAATGAGAAACACTTGCTGAAAGTGACACCAGAGGATCGCTGCTTCCTTGAAGTGATGGTAGAAGTTTTTGACACAAAAACAGCTCACGTTGGCGGAACATTGCACATTCCGAAGCGCGATATCGGGCCCACTATCGCGATTGGCTGTGTGAAATTAACCTTACGTTGTGTTCCCACATTCTGGCTTCTGGCTGAGACTCCGCCAGTGAAAGCGAATCTTGTCGATAAGGTTAGCAAAGTCCTGTGTTCCCTGTATGTGGGAACGCACTCTTAAATGCTCAAAGTTTTAGCAAAGTGAATGTCAAAAGCAACGTGCCGCGCTCCAATGAATTATTTGCCAGCCTTGTAACATTTTGCCTCCCAGTGCGTTTAATCCTAATGGGAAACACTTGGAGCTGAGTAAGAGCAAGTTGCATTTTGTTACTATGGTTGTCTCCATGGATGCTAATATAGCCAAGTGAGAGAGTAGGACACAGGTGAGGCCATGCCAAATACAAGGGCTTTAGGAACCGGCTCTACCAGTACTAACGACTGGCTGCAAAAACTCTGTCCTTCTATGGATGGTGCTACATGCTTGCTGTCACTGAATAGTTCTTCACTCTGTATAAGTCATACAAGTGTTAGTTTTACCATGAACCTCTGTACAGATTGCTGTAGCATAAATGCTGCTGTCTTCAGACAAATCTACTTCACTGGGCCTCATATTAAAACTGTTTAATAGTAAGACTGACCTTACTACCCACAGCAACCAATTGGAGCTCAGCTTTCATTTTATCAGGGCAGGTTGAGAAATGAAATCTAGGGTGTGATTGGTTGGCATAGGCAAGAAAGACAGTTAATGTTTAGACAGTTTTGGTAAATGAGACCCAATTGTTTCTTTTTTAATGCCTGTGTCATACTCCACCATCTCTATACCTTCATTAGGCATTACACAGTGGTGGTGTTCCTTTAAAGCATACTTGTCTTTTTCAGGTGTCTGTTCAGAATTAGCTGTTATGTATGTGTACATGAGGAGTAGCACGACTTGGGGCCTTTATATAATTTGTATTCTACATTTTTCGCCACTTTTCCCCTTTGCAGCCTATATCCTAATTTTTAGTTTTCCTTGAGCTACCGGTAGTGGATGGGTACTACTATGCGGAATCCAACCCTGGCAGGATTGGCATCTGCTCGTACCTGCTTGCTTTTCCTTCTTTCTGTACTGCAGATGGTCCACACGGCTCGCTGTCAGACATGCGCAGTACAGATTTTTTTTTTTTTAACTCCCGCTTATCCTGCGGACTTTGCGGCACATCTGCAATGTCAATTGCAGATAAGCCGCGGGTCGGACAGCTTCCATTGACTCCACAGGAAAATGGAGCATACTACGATTTTTTTTTTCCCTCTGCAAGCGGAAACCGCAATTGTTTTCCACTCATGTGCATGAAAAATCACTTTTTCATAGTATGCTATGGGCGGTATTTGCTGCAAAACCCAGTGGTGGACGCCCGCACCCGATTCCGCAGCAAAAATCCGCCCATGTGCAGACGGCCTTATTTTGACAAGACACAGTACAATAGTTACTGGAGACTAAGACCGCTCTCACACAAGCATTAACAAGTATTGCGCAGTAACAAAGCAAGGAAGCTGATGAGGTCACAGGTTTTCTTTCTCCCATGCGGGTGGCATAGTAACCTGCATAAAAACGCAGTATTTGGGCTTATTAAGATGGCCATATTTACGCAGGGATTTCAGCACGTAAAAAAAACAACAAATCGACCATAAAATGCAACCATGCTAGGAATAGCACCTACGCATCCGTTTTCGGTCGCCGGTTCTATACGTCGCGTTCAAAGATACGACTTGATATGCAGCAATATCCCATGGACTTGTACGGCAGCTGGAAAAAAGGGAGGAAGAGGGAGTTACCCTGCGTACGACACTGGGAAAAGAAGGCAGCTGTATTTAAGCATTTTTAGTCAAAACTTAAAGGATTTCTGCCAATCGCAGGTTTCTATTACTTCAGCGTATTATTTAATATTCACACAGCAGCTCCTGGGTGAACGGCATGAAATACGTGAATAAAGATCGTTACTCGATCGTGTCATATCTTCATTCATGCAATTATACGGGGCGAATGTAAAAACGCATGTGGTCGTGTGAAGGAGGCCCTACATGTACGATTGCGTGTTTACTTTTTTTTTCACGCACCCCATTCTTTTCAATGGGCTATGTAGTGCCTGAAATACACACTACAATGCTGTTGAATACGCTACACGAAAACGCTAGTGTGAGAGACGCCATTTAAATGCATGGAGCCTTAGTGCTGTGTATTACGTGCACGTGAAAAACAAGCATTATACATTGTAAAACACCCGCTTGTGTGATACAAGACGTGCTAGAACTGAGCGGTCAGATGCCATCATGGGTGGTCTAATTGTTTAACCCTTACCTGCAAATGGGAAATCCATTCTGACCTTTTCAATTGAGTATTTTTTACACGTTATGTGGTCGGCAATATAAAACAGCTGAGATAAAAATATGAATGTGTTCAATTAACAGCATAAAAGAAAGAGTAAATAAAACTGACCCCCATCAATCCCAAGAATCCCGTGTCCTCCCTATTCCACAGTTCAAGTTACAGTCCCCTTTTCCATAGTGTAGTGGGGACTGGAGCCGCTGGTTGCACATGCGTAGTAGCAGCTCCATTCCTCTGAGTGGCGCAGGCAGATAGCCGAGCGCTGCGCTCGACTGCCTATCTGCCCCACTGAGATGCATGAAACGACACAGCTCCATTCATTTCAATAGGGCAGGCAGAAATAGAAAAGTGCTATGCTTGACCATCTCTGTCTGCCCCACTCAAATGAATGGAGCGTGCCATTGAGAGGGGAAATTCTGCGAGGGGATCTCAGCCAAAAAAAAAACGCTGCAAAAACCTGCGGATTTTGACAAACCTTTTGAGGCTTTTCCGTGAATCCCACCTCCATATTGCGCTCACCACCATGTGAAATTCCTGTGAATGCGAGGCGTCTTCATGTGGGATGCAGGGATCTTCCGGATAGAAGAGATGCTGCCACTGGCCCCATTGAACACAATGGGCAGTGCAATGCGTGAGCATGTGGAAAGATAGAACGGGCTGCAATTTGTTGCGGTGCCATGCAGGAAAACCTCACTCATGTGTATGCCCCCATTCAAAAGATTTGTCTCGCAACGCACAAATCTTGCGCAATATTATCCCCCGTGTGAAGCTGGCCTTAGGCCAATTTTAGCCACATGTCCTTAGTAAGAATTAGTATTATGAATGTATGTTATCAGTATTTCATCACTGGCTGATCTGTATTTGCCTTTGTAGAAAATAATAGCAATGAATGCAAATACAGAGACAAAGATGGGCAAAGTAGGGCATGCTTCATTCTTAAAACACGGCTGTGAAAATTACGGACACGCGAATAAATACATAAATTTACATTAGACACATATTACATAATGGACCGAATATATAGTAAAATTACTCTCATCTGAAAGCAGCCATTAAAGGTTGTTCGGGTGTGGATGACAGAAGCTCGGCCCGCACAATACACAGTTGGAGATGGCTGTTACTGCAGTGAGAACACCAATCCCAGCTGTTAACCCCTTACATGCAACCACCAGTGTTGATTATTGCATCTAAAGGGTCCACGGAGGGAAGACGCCTGCTTTGTGATGTCATTGGCCCTCCACCATGTCATCGCAACCAGATGAGAGACAGTGGTATCTAAGTCTGTTCTGACCTGTCATCACTATGATTAGCGGTAATGCATTGTAGTACAGAAGTACTGCAATATATTATCAGTGCCATCATAGCATTGCAGGTTAAAATCCCCTACAAGGATGTAAAAAATACTAAAAGAGGTAAAAAAAATTTAAAAATAAAAAACCATGTTTGTCGTCACAACAATAATGAACCATGTAATGAATTGGACACCCTTTTTATCCTGCAAAGCAAATACTGCCACCCAAGTGATAAAAAAAACCATATGTACCCTAAAATGGTATTAATAAAAACTGCAGCTCATCATCCGAAAAACAAGTCCTCAGAAAGCTCCGTCGATGGAAATATAAAAAGGTCATGGGACTTTGGATGCAGCCATGCAAAAAAATAGGATTTTTATTGTGCAAAAAAACCTAAAAAAAGAAACTAATTTTGTTAGTTGAAATCGTTCCAACCCACAGAAAAGAATTATCATGTCATTTATGCTGCATGGACACCCCTGCAAAAAATAAAAAATAATGCCAGAATTGATGGGTACTTTTCTCCCTAAAATACAGCTTGTCATGCAAAAAACAGGCCCTCATACGACCATGTCAATGGAAAAATAAACAAATTATGGCTTTTGCAAAGCTGAGATGAAAATCCTCCGAAAACCATTGTACCCGTAACCCTTTCCAAGCCACTGTCTGACGTCTTCAGACATTCTGATTGAAGGCTATACAGCTCCAATGTCGGAAGACGACCGGGGTATTCTTACTGTATATTACTGGCCACTTTGCTGTCTGAGCCCTCTCCAGCATGTCACATACCGCAGCACTGGCTCTAGCCAGCAGATGGCGCCACTGTATAATGGCAGAAAGAGAAAAACCCCTAGGAAACCCTGAATGCAAAATTGGATGGCAAAGGGTTAAGTCCAAAATAGGTTAAAGGAGACCTGTTATCAACTCTGAGCCCCATAAATTCACTTCAATGGGACTTCACATTCAGTGCCAGCTGCAGCCACTGCGCGATGTGTGGAACTGTCTGCGTCCGGTACAGACAGCTTTGTACTGACTGGTCGAACCTAGGGATCAGCTGGTTGGCATGAATACCCGCAAATCTGCCACTGATGACCTACTAAAATTTCGGATAACACCTTTTTAAGGTAACTGCACTGCAGTTATGTGACCTTTGTCACAGACACTGAGCTGTGTACCCCTTTCTACTGCTCCAGAGAGGCTCACTTTCTTTGTATTGCAAGAGGAGCAGCAATCCTGTGTAATTGCTTGTGTTTTTCATAAACTCAGTCATAGAATTAAAAAAAACAAACTATGTTATATGGCTCAAAAATGAGGGAACGGGGAGTCGGTGTGCTGGGTTTATTACTCACAAGTACCCCGTTCAAGCACTCTGTCCGTGCAAAGTTGGTGCGCACACAGTGTGACTTTTCAGATGGCCCTGCGTACGGTACACACTCTCTATGGGAGAGCATGAAATGCAGAGATGGACTTCACAAGATTTGTTTGTAGCCTGTAACTGGAAGCATGTAAGCTCTACAAAATGGTAGTGCAATGTGACATAAATTTGTGTATTTCAGAAGTATATGATTTCCCAGTGACAACCTGTAATCCCATTTGTCCCCAGGAGAGAATGTGCCCTAATTTCCTGTGTACCAGTAAATACACTTATTTGTCTTCCTTGCACTATACCCATGGTACACGGGAACATCTTGTTCTGTATCTTTTACATCTTGAAATTCAATTCTCTTTGTTGGCGTGGCGGTGCATGGTGAAATTAATTGTGTATCTGGTGGTTCTCAGTGTGGAGGTAACATCCAGGGAATCGGTGCCAGGGGAGGCACATATGCACTGAAGCAGGTGTTCTGCTGTTTTCTCAACTCAGTCATTTTGTGAATGTTTCTATGGAAGACTAAGCAATAATATAGGCATGATTAAGTTTTCATATGTAAGAAGGAGTCCTTAAAGGGGTTGTCCGCATATTTGACAACCCCCACCACCACCTTTAATTGGGCTGTTTTGGGTAAAATAATCACCACTCTATAATTACCCTTCCGCCACAGCCGGGATCCAGCACTGCAGCCCCGCTGTGGTCCTGGTGTGTGCTGTGAGAGCTACCGTCACACTGAAGTCAGCTTACCGCTGCAGCCAATCACGGACTGTGGCATCACCACTCCATCTCCTGGCATCAGTGCAGCCTCTGATTGTCTGTAGCGGTCACCTGACTCGTATCACAATAAACGCTGGGACCACAGCGGGGCTACAGTGCTGGATCCTGGCAGAAGTGGAGGGATAAGTAGAACTTAATTTATTATGTTACTGCAAGCAGACCTATTAAAGGGTGGGTTGTCCAGTAACCGGACAGCTCCTTTAAAAGTTTACATACAGTATTTATAGTATTTTATCATGTAAAATCAAAATACACATTTACATTTTTACGAAACATTAACATCAATGCAGCAGGAAATATTCTTAAAAGGGTTCTCTGAAGCAAAACATTTTTCATACCAAGTCAGAGTGCTGGAAATACTTTAAAATAGCCATACTCTCCTCGCCGGATCCCCTGCCACTCCCATTCTGCCTGCGCCTGGTCCCCTGCTGGTATTCATTCCAGCTGCAACTAGCCAGTGATGACATCACCAACACCCGGGGCATGTGATCGCCTGCAGCCAGTCACCAGGTCACTTTGGCTTGTGATTAGCTTCAGCGCTCACATGTCCTGTTGTCAGAATGTCGTCACTGCTGCAGCAGGAAGTGAAGAGCAGTGACAAATTGGCATCATTGGAACATGAGAAGTGAGGGCTTGGGTGAGTTGAGCATTGCTATTTTTATGTCTTCCCACCATTCTGCCCTAGCTTGAATTTGGTTTTCACCCTGCATAATCCTAATGTGAAACATATCATTGCCATCATGCCTCAGTAGCATTCTCTTTACCTGGAGATAAACTTTCTCTTGTGCTTGGGTTACCCTCTGCTGAACACTCCTATTTTGTATGAGCTGCCAACAAGACTGCGGATAGGGAAGGGACAATTGCTCTGCGAATATTGCTGAATTTCCAAGTCCGTGTAATTCTTGTCTTGAGAAACTAAATTTCTGTACAAGCAAAAACCACTGTGATACTGCCACCATTTTTCAAAGATTTATCCACTATAATACTGCTAAAGAACATAACAGCTATAATACAGCCTCCTATGTACAGGAATATAACTACTATAATACTGCCTCCTATGTACAGGAATATAACTACTATAATACTGCCTCCTATGTACAGGAATATAACTACTATTAAACTGCCCCCTATGTACAAGAATATAACTACTCTAATACTGCTCCCTAAGTACAAGAATATAACTACTATAATACTGCCCCTATGTACAAGAATATAACTACTATAATACTACCCCCTATGTACAAGAATATAACTACTATAATACTGTCCCCTATGTACAAGAATATAACTACTATAATACTGTCCTCTATGTACAAGAATATAACTACTATAATACTGCTCCCTATGTACAAGAATATAACTACTATAATACTGCCTCCTATGTACAAGAATATAACTACTATAATACTACCCCCTATGTACAAGAATATAACTACTATAATACTGCCCCCTATGTACAAGAATATAACTTCTATAATACTGTCCTCTATGTACAAGAATATAATTACTATAATACTGCCCCCTATGTACAAGAATATAATTACTATAATACTGCTCCCTATGTACAAGTAGATAACTACTATAATACTGTCCCTATGTACAAGTAGATAACTACTATAATACTGCTCCCTATGTACAAGAATATAACTACTATAATACTGTCTGCTATGCACAAGAATATACCTACTATAATACTGCCCTCCTATGTACAAGAATATAACTACTATAATACTGCCTCCTATGTAGAAGAATATAACTACTATAATACTGCTCCCTATATACAAGAATATAACTACTATAATACTGCTCCCTATGTACAAGAATATAACTACTATAATACTGCCCCCTATGTACAAGAATATAACTACTATAATACCGCCTCCTATGTACAAGAATATAACTACTATAATACTGCCCCCTATGTACAAGAATATAACTACTATAATACTGCCCCTATGTACAAGAATATAACTACTATAATACTGTTCGCTATGCACAAGAATATACCTACTATAATACTGCCTCCTATGTACAAGAATATAACTACTATAATACTGCCCCCTATGTACAAGAATATAACTACTATAATACTGCCTGCTGTGTACAAGAATATAACTACTATGATACTGCCTCCTATGTACAAGAATATAACTACTATAATACTGCCCCCTATGTACAAGAATATAACTACTATAATACTGCCCCCTATGTACAAGAATATAACTACTATGATACTGCCTCCTATGTACAAGAATATAACTACTATAATACTGCCCTCTATGTACAAGAATATAACTACTATAATACTGCCCCTATGTAGAAGATCATAACTACTATAATACTGCCCCCTATGTACAAGAATATGACTACTATAATACTGCCTCCTATGTACAAGAATATAACTACTATAATACTGCCCCCTATGTCCAAGAATATAATTACTATAATACTGCTCCCTATGTACAAGTAGATAACTACTATAATACTGTCCCTATGTACAAGTAGATAACTACTATAATACTGCTCCCTATGTACAAGAATATAACTACTATAATACTGTCTGCTATGCACAAGAATATACCTACTATAATACTGCCCTCCTATGTACAAGAATATAACTACTATAATACTGTCTGCTATGCACAAGAATATACCTACTATAATACTGCCCTCCTATGTACAAGAATATAACTACTATAATACTGCCTCCTATGTAGAAGAATATAACTACTATAATACTGCTCCCTATATACAAGAATATAACTACTATAATACTGCCCCCTATGTACAAGAATATAACTACTATAATACCGCCTCCTATGTACAAGAATATAACTACTATAATACTGCCCCCTATGTACAAGAATATAACTACTATAATACTGCCCCTATGTACAAGAATATAACTACTATAATACTGTTCGCTATGCACAAGAATATACCTACTATAATACTGCCTCCTATGTACAAGAATATAACTACTATAATACTGCCCCCTATGTACAAGAATATAACTACTATAATACTGCCTGCTGTGTACAAGAATATAACTACTATGATACTGCCTCCTATGTACAAGAATATAACTACTATAATACTGCCCCCTATGTACAAGAATATAACTACTATGATACTGCCCCCTATGTACAAGAATATAACTACTATAATACTGCCCCCTATGTACAAGAATATAACTACTATGATACTGCCTCCTATGTACAAGAATATAACTACTATAATACTGCCCTCTATGTACAAGAATATAACTACTATAATACTGCCCCTATGTAGAAGATCATAACTACTATAATACTGCCCCCTATGTACAAGAATATGACTACTATAATACTGCCTCCTATGTACAAGAATATAACTACTATAATACTGCCCCCTATGTACAAGAATATAACTACTATAATACTGCCCCCTATGTACAAGAATATAACTACTATAATACTGCCCCTATGTACAAGAATATAGCTACTATAATCCTGTCTATTGATCTGATCAGCAGGAGATCAAGGCCTCTTGTCCACGGGCGATATGTCACTGTGTTATCTGTGGCAATAATTCGGCCTCGGGTAACGCAGTGAACGCTTTCCGCAGACTTAACTATGGAAAGCGCAGCCCGACGTCTACGAGCGGAGAATCGTAGCAATTGTCGATCAGTGTGAAACATTTTTTTAAAAAGTAGGAAAAAAATGTCAGAATAGTGGGGTTTTTTTTTGCTCATCCTGTTATAAGTAAGTTAATAAAATATTTAAATGTTAAACTATATTAAACCCCAAATTGCATATCAGAAATTGTAACAAATCATGCAAATAACTAGATCCCATAGTGCTTTGTTGATTAAAAGAGAAAACATTAGTTTAAGAATGGATGATAATAATATTTGGTCCAGTCCTGAAGACAAAAACATGGCCTGGAAGGTTAAAAAGGCAAATCAATTATTTATATATATATATATATACCTGTGTGTAAAATAAATAAATGAAATTCCCCCTTCCATCCCGGTCGGTAACACTGTATGATTAGACCTTCATTTATATTTTTATTTCCACACATTTTCATCCCAGTAGTCCTAACTGTGTCAACACAACAGTGCGGTAATTGACGATCTCCTCTCCTATTTTTTTCTTTCCCTTGCACAAACGTGCCCCAACATGCATTGTCTCCCATAATTTCTACTCTCAGACAATATTCAGACTAATTATTTCTCTACAGTTTGAAAGCCTCCAACTTGTTATCATTTCTATAGTCTTGGGGGAAAGTGCAAATTAAGAAGACGATGTGGTAAACAAAGGGCTAATTGGCTTACAGGTAAAATATATCATTGGACAAAAAACAAGATGTTAGATTGTCGTATCAAGAATTATAATTGTGAAAACTGGACCATATATTACTGATTATATGGGATGATGGAACATGGAGGACAACTAAAAGGAGGGGTCGTTTGTGTGCCATTTAAAGAATATGTATCGGTACCAACAAAAATTCCCAATTACTTCTTAGGCAAGTGTAGATATACAATATATTAGGTTAATACAGGCAGAAATGTAGAGTCTAACCTGCATATTTTGTGTCTTCTTCAAGAAAGATAAATGGAAAAACTCATCCTGGTCTGTTGTCGGAGTGTCTTGTGTGCTCTGAGCCAAATAGATGTCCCCTTCTGTTTCCCAGTAAGAGAAAAGAAATAGTCTTGTAGATATGATTAGAGATGAGCGAGTATACTCGCTAAGGCACATTACTCGAGCAAGTAGTGCCTTAGCCGAGTATCTCCCCACTCGTCTCTAAAGAGTCGGGGGCCGGCGAGGGGGCGGGGAGGAGGAACGGAGGGGAGATCTCTCTCTCCCTCTCTCCCCCCTGCTCCCCGCCGCAACTCACCTCTCACCCGCGCTGGCCCCCGAATCTTTAGAGACGAGTGGGGAGATACTCAACTAAGGCACTACTCGCTCCAGTAATGTGCCTTAGCGAGTATACTCGCTCATCTCTAGATATGAACTTTTAATGCCTTACAAAAAGAATGTTACAGCAAGCTTTCTAAACTACTTCAGGTGCTTTAGGCTTCATCAAGAAACCTAAGTAGTTTCAACAACTTGCTGTAACATAATTTCTTGTTCTTAGCCATTAAGATCATCATATCTTCAAGACTATTTTGTGTCTCTTACTGAGAGCAATCACATTTTGGTACCATAGTGCTAAACCTGCTTTCTCTCATGCTGTACCACTGCTGAGCATCAGTTGCCTCCTCCTTCTCACCTCTCCGCCCTCTACTTACTGTATCTAGATGGATAGGCAACGGGGCCAAATGCTATAGATGTTTCCCACCCTGTTATACATGGGGACTTTGAGGGCCATCAGCAGCCAACAAAATCTTAGTGCGATAAAAAACTTGTTTTGTCCCTTATTGGCTGCAGCTGGAGAGCTGATTTGATTGCCTTTTTGGCTCACTTATGTGATGCCATTAGTCCCAATTGAGCTAGTGGTGGGACAAATTACCCATACTAGATATCTTATAGATCTGCAAGTGAGACTCTCACCTTCTCGAGGTACCAGGTTGTAAGCCAGGTATTTCCTATTGGATTCCAGAAAGTGCTTCCAGAGAATGTAAGCTCATTATGACTGTGCACCCACCTACCACACCCATAATATATTTATGTGGCCATACATGACAAAACATTACAGGCACTCATATAGATATTTGGGCCACTACAGGCTTTCTCATAGGTTTCGAGGATACAAATCAATGACTTGTCAAATCATGTGACTCCTTCACTGTACCTACCGACTTACTGAAGATGTTCGCCCGCCCACCTGCCCTACTAACTATAGGCAAATCTTGCATTTTAATCTATCTTATTAAAAATGCCTTTGTCCTATGTATAAATGTCAAAAATGTGCCAATTAAAGGGGTTCTTCAGTTTTCACAAATGTAGATATCCTTCAAAGAAAACTGATGTTTGGGTGAGTCTTCCATAGATAGTCTGAGAAGCCATTAAATACGTATATACTTGTTTCTTAACAAGTAGTCTACTGAACTTGATAAACACCTGGTCAAAGGCCTGCTGTTAAAGAAATAGTATTTTATTAAAAGTCAGGAAAAACACAAAAATACTTCTGTATTGTTGCTATGACCCGAGATCATTTCCCAGACATTGACTTGTCGTGATTTGACTTGAACTTGTTATATGATTCAGCTTTTAGAAATTGTGCAGTCATCATGTGTCTGCACTGATGTCTTCTAAAGTCTTTCCTTCCGCAGCTTGTAGATGGCTCAAGACGCCAGTCACGCTAATTGTTTAGAGAAATGCAAGGTGTTCTGAGATGACTGCTCAGGTTAATTCCCAAGGGCACCACAGCGTGGTTTACACTATGTAAATGACTTTCGCTTACTATTTCATGACGTCAAACAATATTAATATTCCACGGATAACTGACTACAAATGTAATATTATCATATATGTCTTGCGGTCTATGTGAGTTTGATAGTACAATAGCTAAGATCAAGGGTGGTACAAGCTCTACAAGCACCCAGTGCAAACCCGGGAAAAAAGTGCTCCCAGCCATACTGGTATCAGTACAAACTAGTAGCGATATAATATTCCCAGCCACATAGTATCCATATAAGACTAGCCATACTGCCCACGTAATAGTATCAATCATAGTACCAATGTATACCCTAAAAGTATTATCCAAAGTGCTCTTAAATGCGTACTAGCCATAGTATCCGACAGAAGCACCGTGTGATAGCCCTGTCGACCCTTTTAGGAATGAGCATACTGGTGCATTAGATTACAGCAAGACTGATGACTACCTGCTTGACTTGACCTTGACCCCCCTAATCATAGCTATGATGTGCACCAATTTGCAGGTTAGTAAAAAGAAAAAGGTTTGATACTGTGTTAGGCTGGGCTGACATGATCTTATGTACTTGCCTGCTGTGCTAGAATCACTCACACAGTACTTGCTGCGTACCACCAATCCCCATGCCCTGTCTTGGCGTCCTTGTATGCGTAAGACGCGCCAAGATAGAGCGTGCTGTGATTTATTTTGCATTAGTAATACTCACACAAAAAAAGCAGGTGTCAGTGGCGCAATAAAAATGAATGGGCTATTGGCATCGCGTGCTGCATACGGGAAAATTGCACATGTGACTCACAATGGCCTTAGGCAGTAGAACAAAATGTTATTGCTTTCAGTAAGCAAAACATAATAATCTTGTAGACATAATGCCTAGCAAAAACAAATGATGTTCTAGCAAGCTTTCAAGGCTACTTATTAGCTGTTGTAACCTCAAAAGCTTTCTGTAACATCATTTCTTTTTGGTAGTCCTTTAGAGGCATCATGTCTACAAGATTATTTTGTTTCTCTTACTGAAAGCAATAACATTTGATATTAATATTACTGTTAGTTTGCCACAGGGCCCCATAGCAGTGACAACCCCTACCTCTAATGCGTAATATTTTCCACCAGACAACAGGCAACGTCTACACATACGATGGCGCAAAGTGAGTGACAAAAGCTGAATCTCTTTATTCCTGCCACGACCAGCATTGGCAATGACCAGTTTTCAGAACTGCTGGTGGTACATAGTTGGGGATACAAGCAGATCTAAAGAAGCTCCAGGGCATGGATTATGTGAAGGCCCACTCCCATACTGTCAAAATAATACTGCCATATAGTGCTTCCATAACAGTAGTAACTCTAAGTGGGTTATAGATATTGAGCTCTGGGTGATGGAGGTCATTTTGCCCTTCCTATAATGGAGGATCCCCACCACTCTGTAGCCATAGCATGTATGCAAGTAATATGGCCACTGTCCCCCCACACTGGGGAAGACATAAAGGGTAAACTTTAGAGATGAGCGAGTATACTCGGTAAAGGCAATTGCTCGAGCGAGCATTGCCTTTATCGAGTACCTGCCCGCTCGAGATGAAAGGTTCAGGTGCCGGTGCGGGGAAGCGGTGAGTAGCGGAAGTCAGCAGGGGGGAGCGGGGGGGGGGGGGGGGGGGGGAGAGAGATCTCCCCACTCTCCCCCGCAGCTCCCTGCCCGCCGCCGGCACCCGAACCTTTCATCTCGAGCAGGCAAGTACTTGCTAAAGGCAATGCTCGCTCGAGCAATTGCCTTTAGCGAGAATACTCGCTCATCACTTGTATTTCTTTATTTTACATGTGGCTTCTTTAAGAAAAAGACATAAGGAGAGCAGATAGGGGACATTTTTGCCTGACTTTCAGAATGTTTCTACAACTGATGAATTAAAATGGATAACAAGTCTGGTTTAACCCTTTAAAGACCAGGGTCTTTCTGTTCCAAATGACACTTTTTAGCAAATCTTTACCCATGTAGTGGTTTTATGGCCTAATTTTTTTTTCTCCTTGCCTGACAAAATTATTTTTGTAGCATTTTTTTCATCACATACAGGGCTGTTTTCGCACCTTTATTCACTGAAACTTTTTTTCCGTCTGTTTATCTTATTAGGAATAAAATGTACAAAAAGCAAAAAAAAAAAGTTTTTAAAATTTCTATTTCTTTATTTTTAAAATTGTTATATTTACATTAAAATAAAAGTACAGAAAGGGGTTTGTCATTTTACCTTGGAAGTTTTGATTTATAATTTGTATAATCTCGGATTACAGGGGGGATATGGTGACAGCTTCTGTTAGCGGTTGGTTGTTTTCTATTTTTCATATATATTTTTATTTTATTCTGTAATTTTTTTAAACTTATTTTTGTAACTTTATTTTTAAAATCTATGCCCCCCATGATGTCATACAAGACCTTTGGGGGACATTCACACTGTATTTTTTTTTCTATTTCACACTTTTCCACTACAACGGAATCATCCATAGGAGCCTAAGTTGGAGAAGAAACCATCCCCCTAGTGTGAAAGTAGTCACTCACAGAGCTGGTCAGGGGTCTTCTAAGAATCTGCAGCTTTGACATGATCACCGGGTCCCATGCAGAAAACGGCAGTGCTGCTTCCTGCATTCTCTACATAGTGCTTGCTAAGTGCTATATAGCTTGCACAGGATAGGTGGTTAAAAAATGCTTCTGCCTTCTCCTCCGGGTCTTGGCTGTCTCTGGTGGCCAAAAATCCAACCATCTCCTGCTAGGTTGAAGGAACTTTATTTCCATGCCGTATATTTACTGTTGGCCGGCAGTAAAGCCCAGGACCACACACTGTAAATTTACGGTCCTAGATCCTAAAAGGGTTAGTGATTCTTTACACATGAAGGTGCAGTATGCTAAATGGACATGGAAAGTGGTAGCTATCTTAAAGTATGTCAGAGTGGCTATCACCAGTAATTCAATGTCTGCAGTGGTAAACTGGTACTAATAAGTGGGCTGAAACCAGTAATATACAGCATAGAGTTGTGACAGAAGTAGTCTGGCAGAGACTGAGGGTTGTAGTAGAACCACGTTGCAGCAGTTTACTGAATTCCACAGGTTTATAACTTCACACTTTCTCAGTATACAATTATTTTCAATATTCGTCAGCTGTACAATGGCAGTAGGGTAGCGTGGGTGATCTGGGGATACATTTAATCCATTGTAGGATGTAGGCAAATGTCTGAACCACCTCACCACAGCCACAGCTTTGTGTAGGACCCTTCTGGACCACTACAAAAGGGCAATAGATTAGAGTAACAGTGCAGCAAATGACAAGATAATGTGCTAGTGTTTACATTGGTCTAATAGCAGGCATGATGCAAGGTGTGTTGGTTTAAAGCTTTGTTATACATGGACCTGTTCTTTTGCTGGAGCTGCATTAAAAGATTCCCCAATTTGTTATGCAATGCTTAATTACCTAAGGTTGTGACTAGCCTATATTGCTGTGCTCCTACAAAGAATCAGAAATGAGTATATGTGAGCAGTCTTCTGTGACATGAAATCCCCAAAAGGGAAACTAAGGGCCCCTGCCCACGGATGGATATTTGCTGCGAAATCCGTGGTGGGCGCCGCGCCGTGGATCCGCAGCAAATAGCGCCGACAGCATGCTATAGGAAATAGATGCTTCCTGCACACTTGCGGAAACCAATTGCGGTTTCTGCAAGCTGAGGATAAATTACAGCATGCTGCATTTTTCCGTGGATTCCGCGCGGACAGCTTCCATTGAAGTCAATAGAAGCCGTCCGATCTGCGTCCCTTATGCGATGTAGTTGCGGAATGGTCGCGGATGATGTGGGAAAAGCAGGAGTTTAAAAAAAAAAATCTGTACTGCACATGTCCGACGGTGAGCAGTGCGGACCATCCGCAGTACAGATCAAAAGAGAAGACAGCAGGGATGCGAGGACGCCGCTGCTGGCAGAGCCAGATTCCACATGCGGAATCCGGCTCTGCTGTGTTCAGGGGGCCTTAGGACGCTTGCCCCTTATTGCCCCTCCATGTGTATAGAATCACTTTAAGCTGGACCTGGCAGCAGTTTTAGTTTCTCAGTTAAAGAAACACTCTGACAGTCAGGCTGAACATCTCCAGTCTGCTCTATCTGCATCTTTCTATTCTATAGGAAGCCACATTGAAAATATACACAGCTAATGTTTGTGTTAGTATTTAGATCAACATTCAATAACATTGTAACTGTGGACATCTGTGTATATTGAGATGTATCTATATATATAAAATTGAATGTATGCGTGTCTGTGTGTCTGTCTGTTTGTGTGTCTGTCTGTTTGTCCTTTATGCGCTACTACACCATTCATCCAATCGCCATGAAACTTTGGGAAGTTGTTGAGTACACTCCTGGGAAGATTATAGGCATAGTACAACTATCCTACGATAAATGGCACGCGTGCGAGCATCGTCGACAGTTACACCCCCCCCCCCCCCACACACACACGTAGATCGTTCGATTTCCATCACTGCAACTAATTCTCTCACTTTCCAGTGTCATAGAAACTTGAAATTTGGCACGAGCATTGATTATGTCATAAATAGAAAACGCTTATGGGTCCCAACTCGATTATTCAATTCTATGCGCAAAAGAATTAGCGTCCAAATTTTACGTACGGAATGTAATTTTCTCACATAGAAACATGAAATTTGGCACGGGCATTGATTATGTCATAAATAGGAAAAGCTAATGGGTCCCAAGTCGATTATTCAATTCTAAGCGCCAAAGAATTAGCGTCCAAATTTTACGTACGGAATCTAATTCTCTCACTTCCTGATATATATAAATGAATGTATGTCTGTCTGTCTGTCCTTTATGCGCTACTACACCATTCATCCAATTGCCATGAGACTTTGGGAAGTTGCTGAGTACACTCCTGGGAAGATTACTGGCATAGTACAACTATCCTGCGAGCATCGTCGACAATTATGCCCCCCAGGCAAAGATCGTTTGATTTCCATCTCAAGCACGAAAGCAAAAGGCATTACGACCAACATTGATGAGTGTTCAACCAGAAAATGATGCATCCGCCGAACGTTTCGCAAGACAATTGCTGGATATTGAGAATGCTGAGGTAAAATGTAAGCTGTGCTGTGATTGGTTGCTATTTCTTATACTGCTGAGGTAACATGAAAGCTGTGCTGTGATTGGTGGCTACTTCTTATACTACTGAGGTTGCATGAAAGCTGTGCTGCGATTCGTTGTTATATATTATACCACTGAGGTAACATGAAAGCTGCGCTGTGATTGGTTGCTATATATAATACCGCAGAGGTAACATGAAAGCTGCGCTGTGATTGGTTGCTATTTTTTATATTGCTGAGGCAGAATAAAAGTTGCGCTGTGATTGGTTGTTATTTCTCTTACTGCTGAGGTAAGATGAAAGCTGCGCTGTGATTGGTTGTTATATATTATACCACTGAGGTAACATGAAAGCTGCGCTGTGATTGGTTGTTATATATTATACCACTGAGGTAACATGAAAGCTGCGCTGTGATTGGTTGTTATCTAGATATATAAAAACGAATGAATGTATGTCTGTCTGTCTTCGCAGCAACACGCGACGGGTAAGCTAGTAGTCAATACAATGTTACACAGAACTTGGTCTATGGATACAAATTTGCTTCATAAATTTTGCTGTAACCTGAGATGTTTGAATTGATTTGTTGGAATCTCGATGAACATTTAAAACAAGTAATAACATATAACTTTTGTGTACCATTTGGATAGTTCATGAGCCTTGGGGTTTGGGGAAGGAGGTGCACATACGAAAAAATGCTAGCAATACAAAACGGAAAACTAGACGTCTTCACTGTCAAATGGAACGTATGGCTGAATTAATATACCCCATCAATTTAAATTCAACTTTTACCCAGTAAATGAGTTCTGATCAATGAGATCGGCTCGTCTACTGGGCCTTTACACTGGCAGATTCAGACTCTGGCCCCATGCACATGGTCGGAAATTCTGCGGCGGGATTTCCCGCAGAATTTCCGCCAGTGCCCGCCTGCATAGGGTTGCATTTCAAAACGCAATCCTAGGCAGACGGCCATGATTTGTGAAAATACATGTGGAAAACAAATCGCGGCAGGCTCTATTTTTTGTGCGGGTCTCGCAGAGGCCCGCACAGAAATGTCACTCCCGGCGCCCCGGCTCTGCTCTGCGCATGCTCCGGCTGACCGGCAGCCGGCACATCACAGAGCCAGAGCCGCGGGAGAAGGTGAGAGCCACACTGGTCCCTGCAGGGGCGCGGGTCGGGTCCCGCTGCGAGATTTCTCGCAGGGGATCCAACCCGGCCATCTGCAGGCGGCCTCTCTTAGGGGGATGAACAATTATTCACATGATTGTTCGTCTCCATAGAGCTGTTATTGTCTGACTGTGCATGTCCATGTTTATATGGGGAGATGTACAGCCAAACAGTGAACATTTTTAGGTTTGCATAAACAAGGCGATCAGCCAACAAATGTGCATTTACTAAAGTAGACCTGTCAGGAGAGCTGAAAGATCCTCTTTAAAGAACTTTTGTCATCTCATCTGTACAGCAAACTGGTGATTAGGCCTCTTGCACATCTGCGTCGGAAGTTCTGTTTGGAGCCTCTGGCGCACACAGGGCCCAACGATTATCGCTCAAAATTTGCTGAAAAGACATCTTTTGAGCGATAATCGCTGTGTCCATTTACACGGCAAGATGATTGCTCAAAATTCGCTCAAACACCAGTTTGAGTGACAGTTTTAAACGTTCACTTTTCATAAGTGAGTAAATGAAGGCTCACGCTGTATGCAGAAGACAAGCGGGACCACTATCTTCTGCATATAGCTGTTGTCTTCTCAGAGCGCTCAGCTGGTGTACAGCTGAGCGCTCTGAGCAGGGTATGCAGAACACAGTTGGAGCGCTGTCTTCCTCATACTCCTGCTGCGTTCACGGAGTGTTCAGCTTGTATACAGCTAAGTGCTCCAAGCAGGTTATACAGAACATAGCTGGAGCCCTGTCTTCTGCATACTCCTGCTGTATTCACTGATTGCTCAGCTGATTTACAGCTGAGCGCTTTGAGCGGGGTATACAGAAGACAGCTGGACTGCTTGTCTTCTGCATACTTCTGTTCTGTTCTCGGAGCGGGATACCAGCTGAAACAATAGTATCAGCAGTATCCCACTGAGAACTCAGCGCGTGGTCCTGATAAGACTCCGCTTTCTGAAAGACAACGATGAGCGAATCATTAACGAAAAGTGCATTTAAACCAAAAAATTCTCGCTCAAAAGACGGCTTTGAGCAAATCTTAAGCGAGAATCGTTGGGTCTAAATGGGCCTAAAATCCTAGCCGAAAGAGCACAGCATGCTATTTTATTTCATCCAGGAACATTTTGGCTGGTATGCTGACAGATGGATGGACCCGCGTATGCAGATGTGCATGTTTGCCCACCTCTCATAGCCCTTTGGTGCACAAATACAAACAAAACAGAGCAGGTCCTACTTTTTGCACCCGCAAGAACCGGGCACACATAAAAAAAAGAAATGAGAATGAACCCATTGAAATCAATGGGTTCTATTCTCCTCGTTTTGCGCACTAAAACACGCTCATCTGAGGGAGCCCTTACTTTTCAGATGGTAAAAGTAGAACATGTGTTTATTTAAAACCCGTATAATAAGCCCTTTCACACGCAGGAAAGTCGGCCACTTGAAGCAAGTGCTGCAACCTTAAGGGTAATAGTTTTTGTGTTTTCTTTTTCTTCTAAAGTTGGCATGTGCATTGCAGCTCCGCAGCTGCTTCTAAGCCAAGAATAACACTCCCAGTTTGTGTGTGCGCACTGTTCCAGGAAAGGGCACACAATCCAAGGCACACACTCACCTATCCGTCAGTCTGTCCACGGCATTGCCTAGGAGACGGGGACGCTACATGGCCCTTCGGCAGGGAAGGCTCTTTCACAAGAACCTGCCGCTCCTCTCCGTAAGAAGTCTCAGCAGGTTTACAAACTACTGCAGAGCAGGTAGGGCCTCATGTTTGCACCGGCTGGACGTCTTCTTGTGATCCAGCATAAGGGACAATTTGATTAATTGTAGATACATGGTTTAGCTTGTGTGCTACAAAAATAATTACACACACATACAATTCCACAGGGCAATAAACATCAGAATTTCCTCTCTTCTGCAGTGTTCTCAGATCTTATGAAGATTTCATAGCTTATCCCTTTAAATTCAAAACATGATCTGGACCTAGGGTGTAAGTGTAGGGGGTGCAGGGGGTGCGATCGCACCTGGGCCCAGGAGCCCATAAAGTCTCTTTTCCCCATATTGCAAACCAATACTATCAATGAAGCTTTATAGTTGGGGGCCCATTTGCAGTTTTTGCACTGGGGCCCAGCAGCTTCAAGTTTTGCCTCTGATCTGGACTATAATTCTGTGAGATGTCTGCAAGTTGTTAAAAAGTTTATTTAATTGTTATCAGAATTGGGTAATAGCAGGAATATCAATGGAGCATCTTCAGCTTGGGCTCACATCTCAAGGAGGTCCTTAGTTGTAGTCAGGTGTGTTGATGCTTGTTCATCTACCGCACATCCCATACATTAAAGGAGAGATTTATTTTATTTTATTTTTTTTTTGGGGGGGGGGGGGGGGGGGTTAACCCCTGTGGGTTGGTTCCCTTTGTTCATTGATAGATGGTATATATCTGAACTACCCTTAATTCTTTCCATAAGCCCTGTAGCAGATCATGCTATGCACTTTGTTGTTACTGGTTCAGAACCAATATGGTCGCCATTGATGCTGCTGTAAGGGTTGTTACCCAGCTTTAAAGGAATCCTGAGCCACAAATCTACCTGATCATGGAGTAATATGCTTTGTCATCCCTGAATAACCATCTTTTGGATCAGCAATCCGCCAAAGCTGTCAACCACATTGGCAGCTATAAACTACTTCCGGTACTGGAACCATTATTTCTTTTGCGCTAGCAAAATAGGAGAAACATTTTTTTTGGACTAAGGTATAGGTGCGACTTCTCTAACGCCAGCTGTTATTTCTTGGGAAAACTATGTCAGGTCACATGAATGGCCAGCTATGTAATATAAAGGCCAGGTGTGCTAAGTGGAGAGCACTTCTTACAAAGAGGCTGTCCATTCATAGAAGGGGTCCACAGTCACAGCCAGTGCGGTATACGATGTGCACTACTGATAATTATTTAATGGTTATTGGAGATGTTGTGTTAGTATGGTATATAGATTAAGTGGCGGGAAACAAACATTTCCGGAAAATTTGAAGCAATTTCTCCCTATAGTCCATTTTCAGCAGTAGACGAGTAAATACGGGAGGAGCGTCAGGTGCCTGGTGCTATATTTTAAAGAGCTGCAGTGATATATCAGATTGTTATAAAGTGATGGATCCTCTGTGTGAGTCTACCTTGTGTTATAACTACTTTGCACTGTATGATCTGATGATACATAACAAAAATGACAACAGCCCAGAACACTGACAGTGCGACTATCTCCCATGGGTGAATGAGTATAGTCATAGAGCCCTTTCCTCTATATAAACACCAGCTACCAAGACTGAAACTGAATTAAAGACAAAATAAAGTTGAATCTGTCACTTTAACATTAAGAGAAGTGGAAGTCTCCAAACGTCCTTAAAACTTTCAGCATTTTGATGACAAATAAGGTCACGTGGTCTGTGACAGTGCCACCCACTCGTTAATATAAATGGAGAGTTACTGGCGCCCTAAAAATAAGCCGTGCCACTGAGTGGGGTATTTCCAACCACAGAGAGACGATCTAGAATAAAACAAGTGGAAGAGGGGTAAGTTTATAATTTATTACTTTCTTGCTGGACGGATAGATAAAGATTTCCCAGGGTACTCGGTTGTATTGAGGGCAGTCAGTAAAGTCCACCACGTGAAAGCCTGGAAGCCATGTCCTTACTGAATTGGAATGTTAGTACCATACGTATAGGACCATATTCCTGAAAAATCCGCATATATATATATATATATATATATATCTCGTAGAGATGTAGCAGAGCTGAATTTGCTATAATCTCTCTTTACTGCATTCGCTTTACATGCAGTCTTATGGAAAAGCACATATGAGTTGTCAGTTCTGCAACATCTGTATATGTCCAGAGTCATACTATTACTGGGTATCATGTCTTCACATGTATGTGTGATATACGACACGTGGTGCATTACAAGATAAGATATACAGTTCTCTTGTCTGTAGGTGAATGAAGCACTAATACTCTGAATTACAGTCTATGGAGTGAGAGCACGTGGTGGCAGTAGGGCGGTCACTTCTAACAAAAGAAGTAGAGTTCCTTGTGAGATGGTGTTCCTTAGCTTCCTGTGCCTTCTCCATGCTAAAGCAAGCTCTTCTGGTCTATGGCGGTTTATCTGAGGGGGGATTCTCAATATATTGCATCATAAACCAGTGATGGGCTGATTTTAACCCAGTTTGCCGGAGGAGAACAGGCCTCACATGTGGGGACTCTCCTAGTTGAAACTAATGGGAGATGCAGAAAATGAAACATATTTGATACCAGGCCTTGCCCTCCGCCATCGCTGCTTGTAAACACACAAGTAGAGCATATGTGTTATCTGTGGGTTTACCTAGGACCAGTGGTTAACTGGGGACAGCAATCCCGTTTTCAGGGGCCCATATACCTTACATAACGGTTGACGACACCCCTCTCCCCATGCGCATGTACGCTGGGCTCAGCTCAGGGTGCATGTGCTCTGCATGAGAAAATGGGAATAAGACAACTCTTGCAGTGGCTTATCTCCCATGAGAACAAAGGATTGGCATATTAAAATCCAACTGCTCAATCCTTTTTTTTTGATGACTGGGGAGAGTCAGAACATCCCCAAACACATTAGATGGTTGACTTGGGAGAGGAGATGGATTACTATGTAGCTGATGACCGTGCATACTCTAGGGTCTTATGTGTGGTGCAGGATACAATGTATTTGCTATAATAGTTGAGTTGGTGTAGTCAATGCATTATCGAGTCCCTTTATTGTTTTAGTACTGATATTATTATATAGGAGAGAAAAAGAGTGCACCGAAAGGATGCATTGGGAACAATCAGAAGAACTGGAAATGGATAGAGATGACCGCAATGACATCACACGTATATAGAGTTAATGGAAAACTCAGATATGACCCTATTTCAATGGGAAATATTTCAGTTGTCGCTTTCAAGATGGCGGGAGGATGTATCATAGGTAGTAGATATAACCATATAGTCTAATATATAATGATAGTGATGAGATGAGGACGCATTTAGGGGCTCCTGACGCTTGTCCTCTGCTCATTGACAGACCTCTGTCTCACATATTACTTCTGTTGCATGGCTGCTGATTATATATATACGTGTGTGTATGTATGTATGTATACATTTGACTACATACATACAAAGTTACAATTATCATTTCTCTATGTAGATAGTTGTTGTCTCATTGTGAGAATAGGAAGAAAGAACTGCACAAAACGACCTTAAACCAGGATACGTCTGTGTAATGAAGGAGGTCACATGACCACCACGCTCGCCAGATCTCTTAATTTAACCAAAACTCCAGCAAAATGATCTTTCCTTTTTTTTTCATGTGGAACATCTTCTGTGGATTGCGGGCAGAGACGGGTTTTTTTGGCACAGGGATGGTCACTTTATTGGTTGGCATCGCAGTTGATGAAACATCAGATAAAGATCTTGCACGGTCAGCTAAACTGCATGGAGGAACTTTCGCCATTTTCATAACGTGCTTAGTTTTTTTTTGTTTTTTTCCCTTCTTAAACGCCAGGCGCCATTTTAGAGGTGGTGTTCAGGACATTGCTAGTGGTAGCAGTACTGTGCCCAAAATGGTTGCCTGAATTAGTTTTGAAGGGATGTGTGTTTGGCTGAACTTTCCATGATGCTTCATGCCGAGATCAGAACAAAAGCAATAACTATATATTTTCACATATTGCTACATACATTCATTCATTCAGTAACGGCATATGGCTTTGCCTAATTAAAGGGCCACTGCATGTAAAGTCGTAGTCTATGATACAGCAGAGCTGCTGCTATCGGTTTTGTCTAGATCATAAAAGTATCTTCAGCTTCTGGAGATAGAAGAGAAAGTAATCATCATGAGGGCAGAGAGTTTTTTTGACTTCCTCTTTACTCCCATTGCTGAACACTACATTTCTCCTACCTTTGGCAAGAAATGGCTGATAACAGGAAACAATAGCTTGTATTCAACTGCATAGTAAATGAAGAGAAAATGCTATTCTCGTTTAGGCTAATTTCACAAGGACGAGTGCAGTATTAGGTCGTGAAACTCGGCCGAATATCATGCTCGCCGATGTGCGAAGTTGCCGCGAATGCAACAGATATTTGTGTTAATGCCATGCAATGCTTTGCCGGCCCCATTGAATACAATGGGCGATGTGAGGGAACTAGTGATGAGCGAGCATACTCGCTAAGGGCAATTGTTCGAGCGAGCATTGCCCTTAGCGAGTACCTGCCAGCTCGAGAGAAAAGGTTCGGCTGCCGGCGCGCGACAGGTGAGTTGCGGCAGTGAGCAGGGGGAGCGGGGGGGGGGGGGGGGAGAGAGATCTCCCCTCCGTTCCTCCCCGCTCTCCCCTGCCGCCGGCAGCCGAACCTTTTCTCTCGAGCTGGCAGGTACTCGCTAAGGGGAATGCTCGATCGAGTAATTGCCCTTAGCGAGTATGCTCGCTCATCACTAGAGGGAACGCTCAAAGATAGGACATGCTGCGATTTTATTTTTTAATTTTTTTCCTGTGATGCGGGAAAAAAATAGCTCATGTATATGACCCCATATTCGTGCAAGATTTGTAGATCTCGCAACGCACAAATCTTGTGCGATTTTTCTCGGCCGCATAAAATCGGCTTAAGTGTCCCTCTAATGTAAACAGATTTCATCGAAGGCCAATTTTGGAATAACCAGCAAAACAATGAATCCCACGCACATGACCGACCATATTACAGTACGCTATTTGCGCTGTGAGCCCATATATGGAGGTATACGATCAGTGACGTTCCATTGTATGCCACATTACAGAGGTGCTCTTATGTAGACGCGTTGCTCTTCGAGGCACCTTATGGGGTGCCTAAGAATTTGTAATGCAGACCTGTTGGGACTCCCTGTGCCACCTTACAGGGTTCACACTTGCAATTTCGCAGATTCAGATTGTGACATCTTAATACAAATATATATTTACAGGTTACCAAAATGTTCCTGTTCTTGTTGCTATTAGCATGGTATACATAATGTATCGGACGTCCCTGCAGCTGCTATGCTGCCCTGGACATTGGGGGTGCAGCTAATTAAGAGACCATGCTATAGTGGCAGCTGTACTTACTTTTAGTTATTAAGTTCCTGATTACATGTCATTTTATGGTCACTTTTGCCTACTCATCCTTTCTAAAAATGTTAAAGTAACAATCCAAGCAAATTTACAGAGTTATACCCAGAGTAGGTCCTGAGGGGGCAGCACATGACACAGGGTATCAAAGACCACCAAATAGAGAGCCCGTATGTCACCATTCTGGTAACCCAGTACTGACTCGCTGTCCCACCCCTGCCAAAGCAGCAGGCTTTTTTGCTAGAAAGGGGTCTTCACTAATGCAGCTCAACGTAGTTTGCCGCCATGTCAGCCTAGCAGCCGCCATCTGGTCATCACTGGAATGGCAGGCAGGAAGACCCCCACTCCTCCAATGTGGTGGTACACGCTTGCTTGATTCCAGCCATGAGGTCATCCACAGCCACCTTGCACTGTACCGGCCTTTACTTCTAGGCCACTTTTTAAAACACTTACTGTGGTGTCAGCCACAGCTGGCCCTTACTCACAGCCATTGCACTACTGGCTTTTCTTAATCTGCTGACCATATCTTCATCTGCGCCGCAGCCACTGCACTGACCTTTTACACAGACCACTTTTGCTTTTGGGTCTCTGCTGTCACACCACCAGAGTAGGCCCCGTGTCCCTCTAAATCAATTGCATCATTTTAATTAAGCTAAATTGTAATACCAAACACAGCCCCATGGACAAGAGGGGGCGCTGTTTCTTACGATTCCTTTAAAAAAAATCCCCACAGTACTTTAATTCATGTTATTTGTGTTTATAATGCAGTTGTATGCCTAATGGCATTAGAGAGTACCTGAAAAGTGTTAATCCTTGGCAGTGAAATGGAATGTGAGTCTCTAGGGGGGGTTAAGCAGCATATAATTACAAGTATGATTTAATTTGAGTTATGTTATAATATTTGCCGGCATATCCGCTTAGCTGAATGTGTTCATAGGTCACACTTGTATTCTGTCTTATACAGCTAAAGTTTATGCTCTCTGCTATATTTTTAAAGTCTGAGGCTTATAAAAGTGCAGCAGAGTTATAAGACATATTAAAGCAACTCTTAGATTCTTGGAGAAAATTTGTCTATGGACCAGAAGGGTGGATTTATATTACCCGAAGCTATCCTTCCTCCCAGTTTGCCAGTCGTTCTACCTTCCAAGATGGTCACAACAGATCTTAGACCACCTGAAGCGCAGTAGGCACTGGCGGTGCATCGGTAGTCTAAGACACTACACACTGCTCTGATTGGCCAGCGCCATTCAGGAGAACATCACTGGGCCATCAGAAAGCAGCATGCAGAGTCTGACTACCAATGCACAGTGTGCATGGGGTAGTGACAAGACAGAACACTGCAGAGCGGCGCCCAGGAAGAGGCACCAGGTAATATAACTCCACCCCCCCCCCCCCCCATCCCCTTCAAAATTTGTCCCTGGCACCGGAGGGCCACTTTATAGCACATATAGGGGTAAGTGTTTATGGAGATGTGTAATATAAAGTATTGGTCATGTGGCAGGAATATTTCTGTGCTTCCTGTCCAACATCCCATTGAAGAACACTTTTATTAGCCTTTCTGCAGCCTCAAATGGGTGATAACAGGGAGCAATACAGTATTCAGATGTACTTCAAATGTAAAAAAGAATTTAGGCTTGGTGTCCCCTTAAGCTGAATGTGGAAAAAAAAAGACAATTGATACGCCCTTAAGAGTTTTGGCCTCTTCTCGCAATGAATGATCCACGTGATCTGTGACACTTTCATATCCTGTAGATGTAGAGCACTGAGTAATCAGTCATAATAGTGTACAGTCAAATACAAATACACACAAAGTTGTGTACCAACTATCGCTGTTTTTAGGACCTGCCCTAAATCCAAAAGCCTCTGTTCGTTTTTTTTGTTTCCATTGTTGGAGCTCTGAATACATGTGAATGTATAAATGTGCTACATTGCTACAGGAGTAGTCAGTTTATTCCCTGACTGCTGGGATAACCTAGGCCATGTAAACTCACCGGGATCCCCATCTCTCCGGGTAAGATGGTTGGCACATGAAGGGATTTTACTCCAGCACACTGGATTCTAGTTCATATCCGACCTCAGTCAGTTTTATTTACTCTCCACAGCAATTCAGACAATGCAGTGCAATACAAAAAAAACTGAAGTCCGAGGCCCATCTGACTAAGGCCTAACGTTTCAGCTCTTCTAGATGAAGAAGGTGCAGGCCTATTACCAGCCACCTCAAAACCCCACATGGCTTTGTTACCACCCTTCCTGGTGTTCCCGGCTACCTGGGGCACGTGTTGCCTATTCTTCCCAGACCGGAGCTCTTTCTGAAGGGCTGGTGACTCATTAAACAGCCCAAGATTTGGACAGTCCTTCGTAGATGGGTTGGTGTAGAGTCAGCCCATCTCTCCACCAGCTAGCTATGGCAATCTCGGCCCTTTTTCCTGGGTTACATAGAGAAATCCCTCTTTCTCCACTACTTACATCCCAGATTCCTAGATTTTGGCACTTTATGATACAATTGTGCCAATTTATTAGCTGCACTGCTACATTGTATGATAATATACACCGTGTGTATTATTTCATGATACATGTTTATTTTATATGTTTAAGGGAGACACATAATGTTTTCCTGAATAAGGCCGCCTGCACACGAGCGTTCCGGATTACGCCAGTGGATTTTCACGCGCGGGAGACCTGCGTATGGCACCTAATAAATGTGCTTGCGGGTAGGTGCGGATGTGTGAAAAATCACGCGCGGATATATGTGGATGTGCTGCGGAAAAACCAGCAGCCGCCCCATTTAGTTAACCCAACACCTAGAGAACTGCCTATTCCTTGAAAAACAGCATAAAAACCACCAGCTTGCTGGTGTCTGGTGTCTGGTGGCTGCAGGCTGGTGGCTGGTGGCTGGTGACTGGTGACTGGTGGCTGCAGACTGGTGGATGAGGTGACTGTAAGGGCAGTGGTGCGGCTGAAACTTGCCTGTGGAGCTTTGTGCTGTTTGCTGGATGCCTCCTACCACGCCTACTTCCTCCAATGTCATAGCAACCAGTGCCTTCATCCGCAGCTGCACCGCGGATGCACTGCGTGAAAAAACGTGTCCATTCACTTGTATTGGAGTCTCCATGCACAAAATCCGACCCAAATTAGAACATGCCGCGTTTTTTTACTAGTGCGTGAAAATCCGCGATGCAAATCCGTCCGTCTGGGGACAACTGCGGAACCCCTATAGAAGTATATTGGCTGCGGCCAGGCGCGGACAATGCGCTGGAAATACTGCGGCGGAAATTCCGCTCGTGTGCAGGTGCCCTAACTTGAATATTTCGGGTCCTGGCGCAGCATCTCAATTGGTCCTAGTAGAAAAGAAAAACCTTTCCATAAAATATAGACTTGTTTTTTTGCATTTTTGGACCATTGTCTTGCTGCCATTACATATCCTAAATAACTATTTCAACCGTGCTCATACAAATGTTTTATGGCAACAGCTTATATTTGTAAGCCCCTTTCTGCAGGGCATCAGTCCAAACCTGTCATAAACACCCATTAGAATAGGCCATCAATACCAGATAGGTGGGAGTTCTTCTTCCAACACCCCCACTGTTCAGCTGACTTTGGGGCTATGGTGAACCCTGGTTCCTTCGGTCCATTGATCAGTGAGTCAAACCCGCATCTCTCTGGGTCACCTATTCTGTGTTACATTCTGGAACAGCTCTATTAATCTGTCTCACCAAGTCCTTGGCCCCTTTTTGGCATGGGCTTGGGTAGGTAGGCACCATATGCAAGGGATCTGCATATGTAAAGCCAACCTCAGGCAGTTGCTTTATATGCAATTTTACTAATGTAACAAAACCGTAGGAATTCCCGCTGTACATATCTTCTGAGTACAGCTGTGAAGTCATATGTTTCAGCTTGTATGTGTGGTGAGGGTCGGTCAGTCCAGTACTGATATGACTCTTACATACCAGTGGTGCCTGTTGAGAAGTTTGCAGTAATTGTCATTTCCTAGAATGCAGAGTTAACATCAAGGGTGTGCAAATCTTATCAGGATCCTTGCCATACACAGCGATAACATCTGCCAGTTTTATCTTGCAGTTGATCAGCGGTCAGTCATCAGTCTGATTTACTGGCAGCGAATAAAAATACCCGGGTATATAGAATACTCACACTTTTATGAGCCGCTGCTTTACATGTAGTGTAGCTGTAAAATGGGAGAATACATACATCTTGTAATCATATTTGCCAAACCTCTGCTATGTACATAGAAACTATGGCCTGGCAGGTAGTCGGCATGGCCAACATGGCTCTGTGTCCCGGTATCTTGTATATATTAAGGGTGGGTTCACACATAACAGAATTGCTGTGGACTTTCGGCTGCGGAATGCGAGCTGACATACCGCACCAATGTACAGTACAATGTAAGTGAATGACGTTTTAACAAACCCCAATTCATTTACTGCGGAGTAAATCAGCAGCAGAAGATCCCCTTGGAATTCATTTATTGTAATGTAGTGAGTGAATTTCTCTTTGAAAATCTGCACCAAAACACATAAAAATGTGCATGTAAATTTTGGTGTGAATTTACTCTGCGATCTGTGATTATACCCTTTCCACACAGAAATTCTGCCGGCATTCTTAAGCCTGAGACTAAGCAGCAAAGTGGACGAGATTTGCAAAAATCTCGCCCACACGCTGCAGACAAGCTGTGCGGAAACTGACATGAGGCGCGGAATTCAAATCTGTCAATTGTATCACCATTTCCGCTGTGGGTTCTCTATGGGGAGAGATTCCTGCAGCGGAATACAGGTAGACAAGCAATATACTGTATGTCCTTCAGGATAAGCCAGAAGTCTCAGATCGTTGGGGGTTCCATGCTCAGGACCCCCACTAATCAACTGTTTTTAAAGTGAAAAGTGAGCACAGGACTTTGGTGAGAACCATGGCTGTTTCAGTGCTTACCAGGTACAGCGCAATTTCCATATTATAAGAGAAAAGGGTTTTCCGGTTTCATTTAAGTGAAGCTCAATCATTATAAAAAGAGGAATTAAGCGATTTGCTAATATGCTTTGTGTTATAATTGTCAGCTGTTTTCAAGGTCTTTACTTTTTGACATTGAATAGGAACACTTTCGTTTCTACCCAGAGTCTGAAAGCTTTAGGCGCCATTCACTTGGGGCAGTTTGATTGCAATAAAAACCATACCAAAAAGTGTTTTGGTGAAACCATATGTGTTTTTACTATGTTTGTAGTAAAATGTGGCAAAAAACACATGCAGTTTTGCAAATGCACTTTTTGCAACCAAACTCCCCCGTGTGAATGGAGCCATATACACCTAGACCTGCTAAAAGCTGATCATATCTAGGCTAGAGATCTGTGGCCAGCATTGGTCAGGAAATGCTGAGGGTTGTGCTTCCAGACAATGTTGGACTGGGGTGCCTAGGGCCCACCAGTAAGATTAATACTTGGGGCCCACTGTACAGCTACATGAAAATATTACCTGATCACTGCACTCTCCATATACATCAATGGAAAAGTGGCTGCATTTGTGTGCTACCTAGTCTCCACTGAAGCACATGGAGAACAGGCAAGGATTGGGGGACCCCAGAGGCGTAACTTGAAGTTCCTGGGCCCCAATGCAAAACCTGTAACAGGGCGCCCAGCTATAATGCTTTACTCATAGTACTGGGCTCCCTATATGGAGAAGAGAGGTCTTATGGGCCCCCTGAGGGTCCTGGGCCCAGGTGCAAACGCATCCCCTGCATCCTCTATAGTTACACCAGTGGTGGACTCCATTCACTTGATAGGTGAGGATTCCATAGGTGGTGGTCATGGCATATCTTGTATAAGGTGAGCTCACACATAACAGCATGGCTGGTAAATGCACCGACATTGAGCTTTATTGTTTGCGTTTGACCTCAGCCTTGAGGCTGCATTCACATTTTGCTTTTTTGGTGCATTGCTTGTGTGTTTCTGAAATGCACCAAAAGAAATGTTAAATAAGCATTTAAAAAAAACGTCCTTTTTCCAAAAAACGCTTGCTTTGTTGAAAGCTGTATGTTTTCTAGAAGCTGCATGAAGTTTTTAAAAAGGTATGCAGTTTTTTGCTCCTATTTATGAATGAAAAATGCACACAAAAAACGCTACATGTGAACACAGCCTAACAAGGTTCTTTGTAGCCCTGAGGATTTGCAGCTGTCAGAGCATGCTGGGAGTTATAGTTCCCTATAGAGGGCGAAGCGATGACCATAACCTGAAAATGAATGCATTTTAATTACCTAATAGGAGAGGGGTCACCCATGCAGAGTAGCCTGCTTCTGTCCTGAAGGCCCTCTCAATGGCCTCCTGACTGACTCTTGCATTGGACTAGGGTCACTAGCTATGTGAGTTGGTAATATGCTCTCATGCAGTTCCAGATCGCAGGCGGTAGCTAGAAGCTGCAAGACGTTTGGTGATAGGGGTTCCTGCTGCAACATCAAGAAGGCAGGGCCCAGAAGGTAGAAAGGGAGGATAAAGGCCGGTCCATCAGTGCGCAATGATGTCCTCTAAACTAGCCAATGCATATATATATTTATTATACAGCTGTATACAGTAAATAGGCAGCATACACCATCTCAGCCAATCTATATGCACTACAGCTGGGGGAAGGGGGGGGGTCCCACTAATGCTCAGCACCCACCAGGGGTTTCACCTGTTCCCTTGTGGGCCCATCCCAGCCTGCTTCCACAACAGCTCAGTAATAAAGAGGGTAAGGAGTTGTGGCTTTTATATGCAAGGTATCAAACTTTATTTGGAATTCCAATTCAGTTGTTTTGATACCTTGTTAAAAAATATTAACTTTTCTAAAAGTTCTATAAATATATCTGTCTTTGAATGCATCATACAAAGTGCAGAAGCTGAGCGGTGAGTTTAATCTTTGTCTTGTTTGTTTATGATGGTAGAAATAAAAATTACATGTAGTTCTCATATTGGCCTGATGATGGCAGTGTTGTACAGAGTCTTTTAAGAACAGTTTTTAATTCTTGGTTTACGTATTTCATGTTCTTGTCATAGACTGTCAGTATTTTTCAATAATTCACCTACGATACGATTCTATCATACTATAGTTTATATATTATACTTTATTATACTATATACATACAGCACTGCACCTCCCAACATCACCAAAACATAGTCCCTTTCATATGGGACGGAATATTCCGCAATACAGTGTGGAGGAATACGCTGTCCCTGCATTCTGCACCAAAATCCGCGGATTTTGATGCAGAATTGCTGGCAGGATTCTTCTATTTTCAATTCCAAACCAAAATCCACACGTTAGCAGTACGGATTTTGGAGCTGAATATTCCGCAGGGCGGCAGTGCAGAATATTCCATCCTGTGTAAAAGGTCCATTATACTCTATACATAGAACACTACACCTCCCAATATGGTATGGCTGCTGGACATGATCACAGTACAGTCCTAGTATACTATATTCATAGTATACTACAACTCCCACCGTGGCCATAATACAATTCTGTAATATTCCAAACACACATATGCCTCAAATCGTGCAACGTTTCCAATCCTGAGACTCTCTGGTAACATCAGAAACAATTGACAAGTCTGATCACATATGTATTGTGTGTGTTCCTAGTGTATACAGCCATCAGACTAGGAATTACCGGGGCACCCAGCAGGGCACTGACTTGTAGTCACCGTAACCGAGAGTGTCGTCAAATCTTCCAATCAGAGCCCTCTTGGCAGACTATCATTCGCTTGAATGTAGGATATGAAGGCAATAAAGTGATACATTATGGCCAGCAATGGACAGGTCTAGGCTTGCAGGTCTTGGCACATATTAAGGATGGGAAGTGCAACTTCTAATTCAGTCTTCCACAGGCTGAAGACCCCTTGAGGCTTCACTGATGTCTGAGCTGAGAAGAGCGTCCATGAAGGAAGTGGTAGCACTTTAATGTAATTGACTCCTGCAGACTTATACATACACTCTCCTAATCACTGTGGAGCTGTGTGAGATTTCCCAGCATGCCTTGCTGCCAGCTGACTACTCCATGGGAATACATTTAATATTAAAACTCACCAGTAATCCTAAATGATAAAGCAGAGGGTTTACTAATGTGTAATTATATCCCCTTGATTCCTGTTATTGTATGTTACGTATTTTATAGATCGATCGATCTATCTATCTCATATCTATCTATCTATCTCATATCTATCTATCTATCTATCTATCTATCTATCTATCTATCTATCTATCTATCTATCTATCTATCTATCTCATATCTATCTATCTATCTATCTATCTATCTATCTATCTATCTATCTATCTATCTATCTATCTCACATCTATCTATCTATCTATCTCACATCTATCTATCTATCTATCTCACATCTATCTATCTATCTATCTCACATCTATCTATCTATCTATCTCACATCTATCTATCTATCTATCTATCTATCTATCTATCTATCTATGTATCTCATATCTATCTATCTATCTATCTATCTATCTATCTATCTATCTATCTATCTATCTATCTCATATCTATCTATCTGTCTATCTCATATCTATCTATGTATCTCATATCTATCTTATATCTATAGGCCTGGCTCACACGGGCAGATTTGAATTGCGGAATCCGCAATTGGCACTCACGCGGGTGATACGCAGTAATATGCACCCATTGAAAGGCATGAACATTCACAGCTTCGCTTAGACGTGTGGATGGGAATTGCGGTTCCCGTGAATGAAAATCGCAGCATGTTCTATTTTTGTGTGGATTTTGCATGGACGGCCCCCATTGAAGTCAGTGGATGCGAGTGTTCCGTCGCCCATATGCAATTAACATTGTGCATAAGTGGTGTAAATGCTCGCAACTTCAATAGAAAAGCCGGAATGCCGACTGGAGCGTATCGTCTGCGCAGAAGAAAGCTTTCTTCCACGCGGGTGACATGCTGTGCATAGCATACATCTGCGATCATTTGCAATCATTTTCTGCAAATGATCACAGGTCTTCCCCTGTGGAAATCCGAATGCGGAATCCGACCCACCCATATGAGCCCGGCATGGGCGTAACTATAGAGGATGCAGGGGATGCGGTGGCACCCAGGCCCAGGAGCCTTAGGGGGCCCACAAGGCCTAGCTTCTCCATATAGTAAGTCTAGTAGTATGAATAAAGCTTTATAGTTGGGGGCCCTGTTACAGATTTTGCATTGGGGCCCAGAAGCTTCAAGTTACGCCTCTGGAGCCCAGCCTAAAGGTTATATATATACTTTTGACATAGTGACTTTGGCTGTGACAGGGTTCGTATGACCAAAGATTGCTATGTAGCCCTACCAGCTTGCACTCCCACTGCAGTCAATGAGGTCATGATGTGAATCACAAGTTACCATGATGGTAACCTTTAGATTGCAAAAAAAAAAAAAGAATTTTTTGAGATCTGTAGGTTGCAGCAACTTGTGAGTCGCTCTGCAACCCTATTGACTTTAATGGAAGTATGATGTTGCAGGAGTACACAGCAAGTTTTGGTCAAGTTGTCATGTAACACAAGCCTCAGACTGAAATCTTCATTCCATCAGTTATTTTCAGCCCCCCAATATGCAGTAAGCTGAATGTGTCCCTGCCAGTAATACATGCTGGTTGTGAGGTCTGTATGGCATCCACCGGCCTATGGAGGGTGCTAGCTAACTGCAGGGGGTTTCTGGATTACCTGGCTGGGTCCCACTCTACCTTTCGCCTCTTGGACCTTGGAGAAGGATTGTTCCCACCCTCCCTCTCTTCTGTCTCTTTGCTCAGTGATTTATGGTCAGCTGTTTGTGCGGTTTGCTCAAATTTGTATTTCTTTTGTCATTCTTCCAGAAGTGTGGCTTATTGAGTTACAAGTCACAGCTGGCGGTTTGTGAAAATAAATATGATGGAAATGCCGCTGCGAAGGCCAACTTGCCTGCTGGGAGTCCTGTGGCTGGCATACGGCTTCCAGCGATGTCGGAGTTAATGCTTAAATAAACAGGTTTTAATAGAGTTATACATGTTTAAAAGAAGATGTCTAATAAAAACTGTGGCCGCCATCCTCCAGCATGAAAGAACATTAATGTGTTTGAGTGTTTTTGTTGGGAATGGGAGGGGTTCGTTGCTGGGTATACACCTGGGGCAGATGCCCCATCCCGTTAAAGGGGTTTCCATCTGCCTGCAGCCTGTGTATACAAGTATCATAGAAAGGGAAATATAAAAACAAACAATCACTAAAAACGGCCATTTAATTACATATACAGGGCAGACATGTGCACCACCTCAACATGCAGGCTGCCAAACTACCAAATGAGGGAGGCAGTTACACCTGTGGAGGACACCGATGAGACAGCCACTCACACAGCCTCCTAATATAGAGGGGGGGAGTTGATTGATGTATACTCCTTCAGGGCTTATTCCCACGAGCGTATATTGGCCGGCGTTTTCATGGCCGGACGCTATACGCTATCATCTGGGACATATAAATCTACCGTTTGTGCGCCCATTCGCACAGCATGGGCCCCGGCGCATATACGCCGAGTTCACCATGCTGTTGCCCCTTTCTCCTCCCCCTCGCAGGCTCACCTATGCTCTCCTCCCCGCTTGTGGACAAGGGGTGGGACGGAGGTGGAGCTAGGCTCCACCTCGCCCCCTCCCATTGCAAAGAACGAGTGGGGAGGAGAGCAGAGGTGAGCCTGTGAGTGGGGAGGAAAGCTGGTGCTACCATGAGCTCCCATGGGAGTCTATGCAGCGGTCTATGTATTCTGACCCAAAAGATAGTTCCAGGACTATCTCTTGGGCCGACGTAAAAACGCACGGTGCTATATTGGCCGGCCAGGCGCTTTTACGTCTCAGGAATATGGCCATGTGATCTAATGCTTTGGAATCCAATGCATCAGATCACAGCATATATCGGCCGGCCGTAAAAACAATATACGCTCGTGGGAATAAAGCCTCACAGAGTAGATACAAGGTGTTGAGGTGGTGCACATAGCACCCTGTGTATACAGGATTATGCTGCATTCTTGAATGCGTTTCCTCTTAGGACCCTCTTTACATGGAAATTTTACACATATTTTCGAAAAATTGTTCAAACGAGCGATAATCATTCAGTGTAAACACAGACAACAACAAATCACTTTTCGTTCATCGTTCATTTTATACAAGCATAAAAATCACCATTGGCTCATTCACTAATTGTTCCATTTAACCCTTTCCAATCCATTTATTTTTTCTCATCTATTCTCCCCAGCTCCAAATAAATTGGAGCTGGGGAGAATGGATGAGAAAAAATACATTTTCCCTTCACCTTCCTGAACTGACAGAGTTCAGGAGGGTGCAGGTGCTCACTACACTGTGGGGGGAATGCCGAAGTAATACTTCCGCATTCTCCCTTCTTCGTCCCGGCTCGGCGATCATGTGACCGCTGGGGTCAGGTGGCCGGACAGGTAAGCAGGTCCCCCCACGGTGCAGGCTCCCGGCTCGGCGTTCATGTGACCGCTGGGGGTCAGGTAACACTGGTGGTCACATGATCGCCGGCCGGAATCTCCGTGCATTGCATAGCGCTAATTGAGCGCTATGTAATGTGTAAAGGAGAAGGCAGAAAGGGTTAAAAACCCTTTCTGCCTTCTCCTCGGGGATCCTTGATGAGGATCAGTGCAGGAGTGCATCTGTACCCGATGTGTCTGATGATAGGGTGCAGATGCACTCCTGCACTGCAGTGTCGGGCCTGTCCCGACATCGGAGCTGTGGAGGGAAATGATAATGTCGGGGCAGGTCCGACATTGGATTAGAAAGGGTTAAATACTAATCATTCAGTCGTTCTCATTCACTTATACAGCCAGTGTGAATGAGTGAATGATTTCTTGTTTGAATGAACCAACAATGTATCTGCCTGTATAAACAGGCTGCCCAAGCGAATTCTGACATCGATCGTTCAAATGATAAATAATTTGTAAAGGGACCCATAGAATTGACTTCTATTCAGCAGTCATGTGCGTTGGCCTCTCTCTTTACACTTATGCACAGCTTTTGTAATTCACCACCACTGCTCACAGATTTCATTTCATGTCTTTCCTCTCTAGCTATACTGTGATACACTAGAGTCTATGTGATCTGCCCTCTCTTAAGAGTTGGATGCTTTTCTTCCATCTCCACATGGATTTTCCATGTACAACCTCCTACTCCTCCCTGCTGCTATTTCTTACATTTAGATAAAAGAGGGGTAGAGCAGTGAGTCAACACAGCCAGCCACTATGGATCTATGTCAGAAGCAGCAGGACAGTCAGCTATGTGAAGGAGTTACACAGGCTGAACAGCAATAAAATGGTAGAATATATTTAAAGAGGTTAAGCCATGATTAAAAACTATCCCCTATCCACAGCTTAGGGATAACTTTCAGATTGGTGGGGGCCAAAGAATGGTGCTTCGGAGTCCTTAGGTGAGGGTAGCTGCACATATGGTTAGGGGATAACTTTTAATCATTGCACAGCCTCTTTATGAAGACTGTTACGAAAGTTGCTTCATTTTTTTTTATTAAGGAAGCAAATGAACAATAAACAATCATTGCAATGGTGTCCATAGCCCTGTGATACTTGTGCTATGTCCTCCGTCCCACAATTGGGATAGGCTAATGTGTATTGTAGTCTCTGGGGGGTCAGGGGCCTACCTGTAGCTCAGATTACAGAGTCCTTCAAGGGGACCCCAGCATCCACGTCATCTTCCCAGCTCACAAACAGACACTCGGTCACTGTCTTGTCTGCTGCTAAAGCTAACCGCTCCTCCTTCCGGTTCCCTAGCCCTATCTCATCACTACAACAAGCAACAGAGCTCACATCCATCACCTCTTACTGACTTTTTTGTGGTATTTGGATTTTTCCTGGGTGCTGGGGTGGCACATGCTGTAGACTCTCTCTACCTCTGACCTGACTCACTCTCTGGCTTCAGGTACATGGGGAAATTTGGGCCTGCGGATTCTCCATGCAGAATCCCGCATCGGGTCCCTCCTTTCCCGCAGACATGAGGCCAGAAAATTGATTATGGTTACCTCTCCGGACGCTGCTGGTCTCCCCTCCGTCGTGGCCGGATCTTCTTTATTCGGCCCGGTGGATGTGCTCAGCACGCTGGCAGTGTACCACGTGCATGCGCTGTGCACACTTTTTTTTTTGAACTCCTGCTTTCCCACGGTTCGCGGCACGGACCTGACGGCTTTCATAGGCTTAAATGGAAGCCGCGGGAGCCGTCTGTGCGGGAAAACCGCAGGTGGTTTCCTGCGCATGCGATTTGCGCGCCAGGGAAAAATGACATTTGCAGGTATTTAATTACCTGCGGGTGTCCAATGATTCCCTATGGGCACGGATCACACATGCGGGAGACCTGCGCGGTTTTAGTAATTCAATTTTGCCCTTGGACATTTGGCCCCTCTCTGCCAGGGGCCAAGCACCATCCTGCAATTTATACCACACCCTGGTTACCGAGATAACATGGATCTTTTGGCATGTTGCACCGGAGACTAGTTGCCTGTACAGTTCTTGAATATCGAGGACTGCATATTGCTGGAAACTCAGCTGATTTAAAGAAAAATACCTAATAAAGTATATTCATGGAATCGGGCTTCCTGGCACTGGTACATGGGCGTTCACATAGAGCAGCATGAGCCTATTGGCGAATTCCCTTTTAATGTGCTATATAAGAGTGATCCTGGTTGCACTTGGGAGAGATGAACTGACTTACATGACTCCCCTGCTAAAATTTGGAATGGATTCGTGATATTTGGGATTTGTGACGGCAAGAAAGTTGTTTCAAGACATCAATGTTGCATGCACCTTGGTCTTTCAGTAAACTATTGCTGATGCTTTTTGAACATTTCATACTGTAATCTTACTGGTTATGCTGGCAGTTTATACAGCTATACAAAGTTATTACTTGTTTTTATATAGTTGTATGCTTTAGATAATCACTTTTTAGAAGCACCACCACTGAAAATAAGTAGATCACATGATGTTTTACTTATGGCATTCCCAGTGATCATCTGTAATTTGCTGAACAACCTGGCAGTAAGGGTATGTCCACATGAGGCAGATTTACTGCAGAGCCCACAGCTCAAAATCCGGATGTAAAATCACACTATTTGCTGCGTTTTTATGCAGAATTAGCCCACATTAAAAAAGCACCACATTTCATTTGAAAAGGTAGAATCCCCAATGAAAATCCAGTTCTATAATTGATATGCTGCAGATTTGAATTCTGCACTGCAGTCAATTTCCACAGATAAAATTTTGAAAGTCTCATACATTTTTCTGCTATTGTGAATGCTGCGGATATTCTGTGCGAAATGTCCACGCAGAAAATCCTCAGTAAATCCACCCCATGTGGATATACCCCAAGTGTTCAATTCTCCTACAGCAGCACTACGCAGCTCCTGTAACACACAGTCCTGTTGTCTCCTCCCGAGATTCACTCCTTGTGGCCAGTCTGTGGGCCCGCTAAAATGTTCCTTAAAGGGGTTGTACCAGAATTACAAGTTATCGCCTATTCACAGGATAGGGAATAACGTGGTAATTGGTGGGGTCACACCACTGAGACCCCCGCTAATCCCAGAAGAAGACACCCATGCCCTGCTCTGACCGTTGTTGTGGGGATCGCTTCTCCCCCGATAGTGAGATCACTGTGAATGGAGTACTGGTTGGGGCTGATGGAAGAACCCAGCGGGTGCTGCTTGGATATCTCAGCAGTTTCATTGACAGGGAATGGGGTACTAGTGCGCTTTCGTGACTATTATGCCATTCAGTCTCCTCCTCACTGTGGTGGGTACAGTAATTCTACAGTAGGGAGGGCAGGGACCCCTGATCTCGAGATCGGCGGGTGTCTTAGCAGTGAGACCCCCCCCCCCTCCACCAATCAAGTTATCCCCTATCCTGTGGATAAGGGATAACTTGCAATTTTGGCATAACCCCTTTAAGAGAACAGTTGCACTACATGTGAAATCACAATAACTTATTAGTGATGTAATTGTGCTCCACTAAGGTTTTTATATACTATATTGTTATCACATAGGGTGGTTAGTTGTAGCCCAGTTTAAAATTTAGCTAGAGCAAAGAGTGACTGCAAACACTGTCTCTGCCTTTGGACGACCCAACACTTTTTTATATTACATGGTTATTCTTTTTGTTTCACTAGGCACTGAATAATGCTTCATTTTCCCTGTGGTGGTGCTGTGGGGAAATTGAACACTTACTGTCATATCTATCTACCGTGTTTCCCCGAAAATACGGTAGATAATTTTTGCCTCCAAAGAGGCACTAGGTCTTATTTTCAGGGGATGTCTTATTATACTTGCCTAGCAGGCTCGGTCCAGGTTCCTCCCACTCTTCTTCATAGCTCCGGCATGCGCTTCCTGCAGTCCTCGGTGCTCGTACAACATCACTTCCTGGTTGTTCATAAATCCCACCTCTACAATGAGATGGCTGTTGATTGGTTCCTTGACTACTGCTCAGCCAACCAATGACTGTGAGAAGCACCCGCTCTGGAGCTATGAAGAGGAGCAGGATGCACTTGGACCAAGCCTAGTGTAGCTAGGCCTTATTTTTAGGGTAGGGCTTATATTTCAAGCCTCCCCAAAAATCTAGCTAGGGTTTATTTTCGGTATCTATCTACTTATCTAATATCTATCTCTGTCTGTCTGACCTTTTATTTCATATATTTGTCTTCTCTTTTTGCACTTAGGCCTTGCAACAATAATTGCCAATCAACAATACTAAACAATAATTTGAGTTGCGTTGCTGTTGGATCTGATGCAATATAACGTTTCCAGTGCAATCTGTAATCCATGTAACTGTCTTTCACAGAGTAATATATCCTTTGTCTGATTCCCCCTCGGTGAAGATGTCTAATTCTTCCCCTGCTGATGAAGGGACGACATTTGAGCACCTCTGGAGTACCCTGTAAGTCCCAGCAGTGGCATGTTGCTATGTCTTTGTACAAGTTTGTTGCTGATGTAGGAAAGCATAGGATTCAGATACTAACAGGTGCTTTCCTATAAGGGGTTTGAAGGTAACAGTTGCATCAGGCCTTGGTGTCTGATGGGGCGCCGGGACTTCTCTGGCAAATAAGGAGACTCACTACTATAAATGGCACTTGCTAGGTGGGCGCCTTGTTACAAATCGTGCATTGCATCCCAGGAGCTACAAGTCACATCTCCGGCTGTAACTTCTGCTTGGTTGATGACTAGTCTTCCCACAGATGGGCAGTCCCTTCACTCATGTAGCGCTACTTGTGCGGCACATCATGGCACGACCGCTGTGCCCACCTATGGTATACTGTACTGTGACTACTATGATTTAGAAATCTGCAATCCAGTTATCCAGTGTCCCGTCATGACAGCAGATATCTCTGTACTGTACTGCAATGGCTCCCCCTAGCAATGTTATTGAATACACACATGTAGCAGAGTTGAATTTGGCACCCAACGCTCTGGTATTGCATTGTTAATGTGAAATTCCACCTCTGATTTACATTCCCGCTCTGGCAAATATAAAATAGGGGATTTTTTTTTAAATAATCGAAAATTGCCTTTCTGCTATTTTCACTAACCGAACTTCATGTTTACCCCATGCACTAGAGAATGGAAACCGTCAACATGCAGAATACTGTAGCTGCTGCAGATGCTCTTTATTATGGCTTAATTTTAGTCTAATTTATGTGTAAATGCCTTGGGCAGCCAAAAGCTTGATGCTGATTAACACAGCAATACCCAAGTAGTGTTTCATCTATGAAAACCTAATATTTGGGGTGGGTATTCATGTGTTATCAGGGCTGCAGGAAGGCGCATCAGTGAGTCAAGCAGATCCTATGCCCAGTCATGGCGAGACCTCCCGATATCAGATTCAACCAGGACATCAGATACACCAGCAGCAGCTTGCTGACAGTTTCCACTTAGCAACAGAAGCATTTTTTCCTACTTTGCAGAGTAAGGCTGCTCTCACACAGGTGTTTTTTTAACTGCGTTTAGTTGGCGTTTAAAAAGCCCGCTAAAAACTCTGTACTGAGCCTCCATGTATTTCAATGGGGCTTTACGTACCTTAAGGCTTCCTACACATAGCCAAGCGCAATATCGGGCTGTAAAACTTAGTCCGCTCTCGTGCACGTGCGATCTACCATCGGATTCGAGGTGTTTTTCTGTAAAAGAAAAAAAAGGCCTCCCATCACTTTGATGAGGTTGTGATCCTATGACGCAGTTCTCAGACGCTCGGGAGGATTGTCAAGTGTTTTTCATTGTTTTCAATGGGAGACCTTGCATCGCACTTGCGTGCACATCACACGTGTGCAATGTGTTCTCTGGTTCCACTGAAAACAATGGGCAATGTGTTCCGAGGAAACAACCAAAGATAGGACATGTCACTCATGCATTAGGCCACTGGTGTAACTATAGGGGAGGCGGTACACCCGGGCTCAGGACCCTTAGGGGGCCCATAAGGCCTCTCTTCTCCATATAGGGAGCCCAGTACTATGAATAAAGCATTATAGTTGGCAGCCCTGTTACAGGTTTTGCATTGGGGCCCAGGAGCTTCAAGTTACGCCTCTGTATTAGACCCCGTTCAAAAGAATGGGGTTCATAGTCTTGAGAGATTTGTGCATCCTGCAACGCAAAAATGTGCGAATTTCTCAACTGCAACAGCGATATCGCCACGAGAAAATTGCCACAATATATTGCAACTGTGTTCTGTGCAATATCGCTGCATTTTCTTGCGGCAATATCGTGACTTTGTAGCGCTCTTTTTCCAGGAATGTTTTTGGGTGGGGTGGAAGGGGGGCTTGAAATATTAGCCCCAAAATAAGCCCTAGCTACATTAAAAAAAACAACAACAAAACAATATATTACCTATCAGGCGCTGTCCACTCTGCCGGACTTGTTTGTAGCCTTCAGCCGCCTCTTCCTGATCAGGGGGTTCATAAATCCAGCTTCCAAAAACCGCTGGCTCTGATTGGCTGAGCCACGGCGCTCGAGAAACAATCACTGCGGTGCTTGATGAACCAATCACAGGCATTCAATTCAATTAGAGCCAGCGCTTCCTAGAGGGGGGATTTATGAACCTCCTGACCAGGAAGCAGCAGCTGAAGACTACAAACAAGTGCGACGGAACTGCTGGTGGAGAAGTGCGGCGGAGCGGACAGCACCTGTTAGGTGATGTATTGTTTAGTTTTTTTTTTTAAGTAGCTAGGGCTTATTTTAGGGAAAACAGTAGGACTTCCTACTGTAAAAGTTGCATCATACCGCACGAAAACTGTGATTCCGTAGAGATGCGATGCAACACAAAGGAAGGCTCTATAGGGAAACATGGGCTACAAAACATCGAATTCGCGGCGGTATAGAGCATGACATGATTTTTTTTTTCTTGCAATGTAACAGCCTACAAAACATCACTAATGTGAAGAAACCCATTGGAAAGCACGGGCTTCACATACATGCAATTTGTAACACTGTGGCATCGCGAGAAAACTGCGCGATTTTGTCGCCCGTGTGAAAGCGGCCGTACTCTGAGGTATTCAGCCTAGAAAAATTGGTACTCCGGGAGAATATTATGCCTCTGGGGAGCATAACCAGAATAAAAATGTTATAAAAGTATATTGAGGCTCTTCAATTTGTATTGCATCAACTGTCAGGGGATGATGGGACTTGTAGTGTCACACCTGCTGTGACCTGTAGCATTATAATGACATGTCAGTTGGGAACTCATGTTTCACTTCTTCTGTCTATCAGGGAACCTGACAGTAATTATTTCGATCTGCCTCAGTCAAGTCACTCAAACAACTCGGAGGTTTCCAATCAGTCCGAAGTGAACATGAATGCCTATCAGATGAGGAACATGAATGAGTCCATCATGGTGAGTGTGCAGCAGGACAATAGTTCCAGGATGACTAATGCATGTTGAAGCCATTCTAACTTGAGACCATAACTTTATGGAAAACCTGAAAAAAAATACAAAATGAAGATGAAATAAAATGAAGCAGACAATTAATACAGATAAAGCCATCCTTACAAAGGAGAGTCAGAAAGACGTCCTGCAAGCTATAAATCATGTACCAGAAAGATGACACAGCTCATCCTGGTCCAGATAAAGGGCAGTACAGAACATGTAGTACTACACTGTACTGTAGAGAGGCGCTACTAGACAGCCATGTAGTACTACACTGTACTGTAGAGAGGCGCTACTAGACAGCCATGTAGTACTATACTGTACTGTAGGGAGGCGCTACTAGACAGCCATGTAGTACTATACTGTACTGTAGAGAGGCGCTACTAGACAGCCATGTAGTACTACACTGTACTGTAGAGAGGCGCTAATAGACAGCCATGTAGTACTACACTGTACTGTAGAGAGGCGCTACTAGACAGCCATGTAGTACTACACTGTACTGTAGAGAGGCGCTACTAGACAGCCATGTAGTACTATACTGTACTGTAGGGAGGTGCTACTAGACAGCCATGTAGTACTACACTGTACTGTAGAGAGGTGCTACTAGACAGCCATGTAGTACTACACTGTACCGTAGAGAGGCGCTACTAGACAGCCATGTAGTACTACACTGTACCGTAGAGAGGCGCTACTAGACAGCCATGTAGTACTACACTGTACTGTAGAGAGGCGCTACTAGACAGCCATGTAGTACTACACTGTACCGTAGAGAGGCGCTACTAGACAGCCATGTAGTACTATACTGTACTGTAGAGAGGTGCTACTAGACAGCCATGTACTACTACACTGTACTGTAGAGAGGTGCTACCAGACAGCCATGTAGTACTACACTGTACTGTAGAGAGGCGCTACTAGACAGCCATGTAGTACTACACTGTACTGTAGAGATGCGCTACTAGACAGCCATGTAGTACTACACTGTACTGTAGAGAGGCGCTACTAGACAGCCATGCAGTACTATACTGTACTGTAGAGAGGCGCTACTAGACAGCCATGTACTACTACACTGTACTGTAGAGAGGTGCTACTAGACAGCCATGTAGTACTACACTGTACTGTAGAGAGGCGCTACTAGACAGCCATGTAGTACTACACTGTACTGTAGAGATGCGCTACTAGACAGCCATGTAGTACTACACTGTACTGTAGAGAGGCGCTACTAGACAGCCATGCAGTACTATACTGTACTGTAGAGAGGCGCTACTAGACAGCCATGTAGTACTACACTGTACTGTAGAGAAGCGCTACTAGACAGCCATGTAGTACTACACTGTACTGTAGAGAGGCGTTACTAGACAGCCATGTAGTACTATACTGTACTGTAGAGAGGCGCTAATAGACAGCCATGTAGTACTACACTGTACTGTAGAGAGGCGCTACTAGACAGCCATGTAGTACTACACTGTACTGTAGAGAGGGGCTACTAGACAGCCATGTAGTACTATACTGTACTGTAGAGAGGCGCTGCTAGACAGCCATGTAGTACTATACTGTACTGTAGAGAGGCGCTGCTAGACAGCCATGTAGTACTATACTGTACTGTAGAGAGGCGCTACTAGACAGCCATGCAGTGCTATACTGTACTGTAGAGAGGCGCTACTAGACAGCCATGCAGTACTATACTGTACTGTAAAGAGGCGCTACTAGACAGCCATGTAGTACTATACTGTACTGTAGAGAGGCGCTACTAGACAGCCATGCAGTGCTATACTGTACTGTAGAGAGGCACTACTAAACAGCCATGTAGTACTACACTGTACTGTAGAGAGGCGCTACTAGACAGCCATGTAGTACTACACTGTACTGTAGAGAGGTGCTACTAGACAGCTATGTAGTACTATACTGTACTGTAGAGAGGCGCTACTAGACAGCCATGTAGTACTACATTGTACTGTAGAGAGGAGCTACTAGACAGCCATGTAGTACTACACTGTACCGTAGAGAGGCGTTACAAGACAGCCATGTAGTACTATACTGTACTGTAGAGAGGCGCTACTAGACAGCCATGTAGTACTATACTGTACTGTAGAGAGGCACTACTAGACAGCCATGTAGTACTATACTGTACTGTAGAGAGGCGCTACTAGACAGCCATGTAGTACTATACTGTACTGTAGAGAGGCGCTACTAGACAGCCTTGCAGTACCATACTGTACTGTACAGAGGCGCTACTAGACAGCCATGCAGTACTATATTGTACTGTATAGGCGCTACTAGACAGCCATGTAGTACTATACTGTACAGTAGAGAGGCGCTACTAGACAGCCTTGCAGTACCATACTGTACTGTAGAGAGGCGCTACTAGACAGCCATGTTATGCTATACGGTACTGTAGAGAGGCGCTACTAGACAGCCATGTAGTACTATACTGTACTGTAGAGAGGCGCTACTAGACAGCCATGTAGTACTACACTGTACCGTAGAGAGGCGATACTAGACAGTCATGTAGTACTACACTGTACTGTAGAGAGGCGCTACTAGACAGCCATGTAGTACTACACTGTACCGTAGAGAGGCGCTACTAGACAGCCATGTAGTACTACACTGTACTGTAGAGAGGTGCTATTAGACAGCCATGTACTACTACACTGTACTGTAGAGAGGTGCTACCAGACAGCCATGTAGTACTACACTGTACTGTAGAGAGGCGCTACTAGACAGCCATGTAGTACTACACTGTACTGTAGAGATGCGCTACTAGACAGCCATGTAGTACTACACTGTACTGTAGAGAGGCGCTACTAGACAGCCATGCAGTACTATACTGTACTGTAGAGAGGCGCTACTAGACAGCCATGTAGTACTACACTGTACTGTAGAGAGGTGCTACTAGACAGCCATGTAGTACTACACTGTACTGTAGAGAGGCGCTACTAGACAGCCATGTAGTACTACACTGTACTGTAGAGATGCGCTACTAGACAGCCATGTAGTACTATACTGTACTGTAGAGAGGCGCTACTAGACAGCCATGTAGTACTATACTGTACTGTAGAGAGGCGCTACTAGACAGCCTTGCAGTACCATACTGTCCTGTACAGAGGCACTACTAGACAGCCATGCAGTACTATATTGTACTGTAGAGGCGCTACTAGACAGCCATGTAGTACTACACTGTACTGTAGAGAGGCGCTACTAGACAGCCATGTAGTACTACACTGTACTGTAGAGAGGCGCTACTAGACAGCCATGCAGTACCATACTGTACTGTAGAGAAGCACTACTAGACAGCCATGTAGTACTACACTGTACTGTAGAGAGGCGCTACTAGACAGCCATGTAGTACTACACTGTACCGTAGAGAGGCGCTACTAGACAGCCATGTAGTACTACACTGTACTGTAGAGAGGCGCTACTAGACAGCCATGTAGTACTACACTGTACTGTAGAGAGGTCCTACTAGACAGCCATGTACTACTACACTGTACTGTAGAGAGGTGCTACCAGACAGCCATGTAGTACTACACTGTACTGTAGAGAGGCGCTACTAGACAGCCATGCAGTGCTATACTGTACTGTAGAGAGGCGCTACTAGACAGCCATGCAGTACTATACTGTACTGTAAAGAGGCGCTACTAGACAGCCATGTAGTACTATACTGTATTGTAGAGAGGCGCTACTAGACAGCCATGTAGTACTACACTGTACTGTAGAGAGGCGCTACTAGACAGCCATGCAGTGCTATACTGTACTGTAGAGAGGCACTACTAAACAGCCATGTAGTACTACACTGTACTGTAGAGAGGCGCTACTAGACAGCCATGTAGTACTATACTGTACTGTAGAGAGGCGCTACTAGACAGCCTTGCAGTACCATACTGTACTGTAGAGAGGCGCTACTAGACAGCCATGTTATGCTATACGGTACTGTAGAGAGGCGCTACTAGACAGCCATGTAGTACTATACTGTACTGTAGAGAGGCGCTACTAGACAGCCTTGCAGTACCATACTGTACTGTAGAGAGGCGCTACTAGACAGCCATGTTATGCTATACGGTACTGCAGAGAGGTGCTACTAGACAGCCATGTAGTACTACATTATACTGTAGAGAGCTGCTACTAGACAGCCATGTAGTACTATACTGTACTGTAGAGAGGTGCTACTAGACAGCCATGTAGTACTACATTGTACTGTAGAGAGGTGCTACTAGACAGCCATGTAGTACTACACTGTACTGTAGAGAGGCGCTACTAGACTGTCATGTAGTACTATACTGTACTCTAGAGAGGCACTACTAGACAGCTATGTAGTACTATACTCTACTGTAAAGAGGCGCTACTAGACAGCCATGTAGTACTGTACTGTAGAGAGGCACTACTAGACAGCCATGTAGTACTATACTGTACTGTAGAGAGGCGATATTAGACAGCTATGTAGTACTATACTGTACTGTAGAGAGGCGCTACTAGACAGCCATGTAGTGCTATACTGTACTGTAGAGGCGCTACTAGACAGCCATGTAGTACTATACTGTACTGTAGAGAGGCGCTGCTAGACAGCCATGTAGTACTACACTGTACTGTAGAGAGGCGCTACTAGACAACCATGCAGTACTATACTGTACTGTAGAGAGGCGCTACTAGACAGCCATGTAGTACTATACTGTACTGTAGAGAGGCGCTACTAGACAGCCATGTAGTACTATACTGTACTGTAGAGAGGCGCTACTAGACAGCCATGTAGTACTATACTGTACTGTAGAGAGGTGCTACTAGGCTGCCATGTAGTACTATACTGTACTTTAGAGAGGCGCTACTAGACAGTCATGTAGTACTCTACTGTACTGTAGAGAGGTTCTACTAGATAGCCATGTAGTACTATACTGTACTGTAGGGAGGTGCTACTAGACAGCCATGTAGAACTATACTTTACTGTAAAGAGGTGTTAGTAGACAGCCATGTTATGCAATACTGTAGTGTAGAGAGGCGCTACTAGACAGCCATGTAGTGCTATACTGTACTGTAGAGAGGCGTTACTAGACTGTCATGTAGTACTACACTGTACTGTAGAGAGGAGCTACTAGACAGCCATGTTATGCTATACTGTACTGTAGAGAGGCGCTACCAGACAGCCATGTAGTACTATACTGTACTGTAGAGAGGCGCTACTAGACAGCCATGTAGTACTATACTGTACTGTAGAGAGGCGATATTAGACAGCTATGTAGTACTATACTGTACTGTAGAGAGGCGCTACTAGACAGCCATGTAGTACTATACTGTACTGTAGAGAGGCGATATTAGACAGCCATGTAGTACTATACTGTACTGTAGAGAGGCGCTACTAGACAGCCATGCAGTACTATACTGTACTGTAGAGAGGCGCTACTAGACAGCCAATCAGTGCATGGACTTCAGTAATTCAGAGTTTTTGCCAGTGAAATATCCACACTGATCGGTTAGATTTTCCAGTGAAGTGCACATTTTCTAGATCCAAACTTTCTGCGAGGCCTCACTAACTATGAACACAGGTAATTAAATACTACTTTTGATCTTTGCTCAGGTGTCCAATTACTTTTGGTAGGATAGTTTATATATCTATGTATATGATTGCTGTACTTCATATGTATATACAGAACTTTGCAAAGGTTTTAAGCAGGTGTGAAAAAATGCTGCAAAGTAAGAATGCTTTAAAAAATAGAAGTGTCAATATTTAATTGTTGTCAATTAACAAAATGCAAAAGAGAAATCGAAATCAAATCAATCTTTGGTGTGACCATCCTTTACCTTTAAAACAGCATTAGACATGAGCGAGCGTACTTGCTTAGGCAAATTACTCGAGCAAGTATTGTCATTTTCGAGTACATGTCTGCTCGTGTCGAAAGATTCGGGGGCGGTCGGGGGGCGGCGGGGGAGAGCAGGGAGGAACAGGGGGGAGGTCTCTCTCCCCCCTGCTCCCCCATGCTCACTCCCGCAACTCACCGCTCACCCTCGCCGGTCCCCGAATCTTTTGGCATGAGCAGGCATGTACTGGAAAATGGCAATACTCACTTGAGTAATTTGCCTTAGCGAGTACGCACGCTCATCTCAAAACAGCATCAGTTTTTCTAAGACACTTGCACACAGTTTTTGAAAGGACTCAGCAGGAAGGTTGTTCCAAGCATCTTTGAGAATAAAGCACAGATCTTCTGTGGATGTAGGCTTGCTTAAATCCCTCTGTCTCTTCATGTAATCCGAGACAGACTGAATGATGTTGGGATCAGGGCTCTGTGAGGCCATATCATCACTTCCAGGACTCCTTGTTCTTCTTTACAGTGGATATAGTTGTTAATGACATTGGCTGGATGTTTGGGGTTGTTGTCTTGCTGCAGAATAAATTTGCAGACAAACAGATGCCTCCCTGATGGTGCTGCATGATGGAGAAGTATCTGCCTGTGTTTCTCAGCATTGAGGACACCAGTAAAACTGACCAAATCTCCAACTCCATTTGCTTGAAATGCAGCCCCAAAATTACAAGGAAGCTGCACGCTTCCCTGCTGCCTCACTCATTATTGTAGGCTCTTCAGCCCTTCAGTGAACAAACTGCCTTCTGTTAGAATCAAATATTTCAAGTTCTGAATCAACAGTCCAGAGCACGTGGCCACTTTTTTGCACCCCAGATCCTATGTTCTCATGCATAGTTGAGTCACTTGAACTTGTTTCTTTGTCAAAGCTATGGTATAAACTATGACATAAAACTGTCTTTCATAACCTCACCTTTATAGCAGAGTTTGTCTGTTCCTCACCCAGTTTTAAGCCTCGTACACAGCTGGTTTTTTTTTTCAGTTACTTTCTGTATTTCAACCTGCAAATATATCATTATCACCAGTTTGGTAGAATTTGGTAATCATACACCTGATCCTACAGAATCCCTGTTTGTGTAAATGTACCTAGAAACATTTTCAAACCGCATCTGTGGAGCTATTTGCCCCTGGCCAGGGTAAGCCATTTATGGACTGTGATAATTCTATATTACGTGCACAATATTAAGGCCCCCCTAGTCGTAGGGTACGGATTGAGTTATCGTGTTAATCAAACCTTAGTAAACTGTTTTCATTGTATCCAAATAATACTGTTGCATGCTGTTGCTATATTATTCCTTATAGTCCATTCAGTAAAGCATTGCTTGTGCAGCTGAACTGGGGTACGACCACTCCAGAAACAGCGTCAGATTCCATAACTGCGACCCATTTCATATTAACTGGCATCATAGCTCAACACTGAGGGCTGATGCCAGTAGTACGGCACCTGCCTGCTGAGGCTACTATTAGCTGCTGGCAGCTTATAAGCGAAGACGGACAGGGACTAATAGAGCATCCAGGCTGGATGGCAACGGGATTGAACAGATGAGTTGTGTTTTTCTGTTGCATAACGTGCAGCTCTTTTTATTTCTTTTTGTTCTGAAACCAGATAACCTCTTTACACTTTGGAAGATGTTTGCACCATCTGGAATAGCGTAGGATATGAATTATTCCGCATTTTATAATACAATTTTAGTGCAGTACTGACGGTGTTTTTATCATATTTAATAATAGTTAATAAGAGATAATGATCCAACTGGTTCCTCTTGTATTCTTGTTGCTGTGTCGCGTTACCTACAATACACAAATAAGGAAGATGGAATAATGCCTCTGCAGCGCCACCTATTGGAAGGCAGTATTCCTGCAAGTCAATTGCAGACTCTTTAGACAAGCCTTATAACAATGATTGGGAATTGAAAGCCAAGCCAGATTCCAAACACAAACAGTTGTTTCAGGGTTTTTGCCCCTCATTAGTGTGCAGTAGGTTTCTGGCTTGGCTAGTGAGATGGAACAATACCTCTGCAGCGCCACCTATTGCAAGGCAGCATTCCTGCAAGTCAATGTTGACTCTTTACACAAGCCTTATAACAATGACTGGGAATGAAAACCAAGCCTACATCACAGGCCTCTCAGTAGCCAAGTCAACAACCTACTGCACATTGATGAGGCGCAACCCCCCAAAAAAGCTGTCTGTGTATGGATTCTGGCTTGGTTTTCAATTCCTAGTTATTGTTCTAAGGCTTGTATAAAGAGTCTAACATTGACTTGACTCCCAGTAGGTGGCGCTGCAGAGGTATTGTTCCATCTTCCTTATTTGCATTATTACCCAGAGCAGTATGAATGGCCATATAAGTCCCCTCACTCACCTCCTAGGTATATTGTCACACACCTTCTAGGTGCTCTCCTTGAGTAGAAATTATACCCTTCCTGAACTATAGTACACAAGACACAGACTACCCCTAAAGGCTGCTACTGGGTACTACATGCGTATGATCATCATTATTTATCTCATTCCTTTTTTTAATCAATAATCTTTAAACTAGGGCTAAATTACATCTTAAATTACACAATCGCAACTAGAAATGAGTGACATTGCTCGATTTGCTTCATTTTCTCCTGTTTGGGATGAGTTATTTAAAGGGGTTGCCAAGTTGCAAAATATTGGTTACCTATTTGACAGCTCCGTTGCCTCTGCAGTTGCAAGCCTTGGTTTTACAGGTAAAGTTCCCATTGAAATGAGTGGTCTGTAATACCAAGCTTGGCCACTGCAATGGGAACAGAGCTGTCTGCTTACTTCAGAAATAAGCCCAGTGAATGAGTACACTGGCCCAGAGAACAGCTGATCAGCGAGGATCCTGGTCAGTCTATTAATCATGGTTTATTCTAAAGATAGGCCATCAAGAGCTTGCAATTGGACTTCCCCTTTAATTCTAAAAAAAAAATCACCAAACAAATACGTTTTCTTAATTGAATCTTTCTCTTGTTTTGTTTTAAGTTTATTAAAAAATTAATCTGCTCCTGGGAAAGTTGGGTGGATGCTAATATGGCCACTGTAACAGCTACAACATTTGTTCTTATCCACCTTTCCGAGGCTCTTGGATGACAAATGTGTCTAGAAACATAGTATTACATCCTCTAATCCATATGTGATAATGACCAGACAGATTTGCCATTCTGGAATATAGGCAAGCTGGATGAGAAATAATGTGGAAGCAGTGATGGCAGCCATACTTGTTGTTACCCTGCTTTCCAAGAATCGGATATGATGGCTACATAGAGTTTGTAGCAGCCTGATAGAGGAGTACTGAAGGGCTCCTGTTTAGCTGGGTTTCTTCTTTACCTTAGAGGGAGTTAGAAGCAGGGCAGGCCTTTGTCCGAGCATGAAGACTGTTTGCAGAGATTTCCACAGTAATTCCAGAATACTTGAGAGAAGTTTGTGCCGTAACACGCAGAGCTGGCACCCTCACCTGTACAGCCATATCTCATCACACTAGAATGAGACCCGCTCTGTGATGTGGCTCCGCACGGACTTGCTGGGAGTTGAATGTGAACACGTTCATTGCATTTTTCTTTTCCAATTTAATTCTAAGAATTTAATGTGAGCCGCTTTCCAAAAAATGAGAAGTAGCATATAAACACATTTTCCCTATTGAAGTAATTTGATTAACCCATTAAGGACCAGGCTGTTTTGTACCTTAACGACCAGACCCTTTTTAGGGATTTTACCCATATGGTGGTTTAACTGCCCTGTTTATTTTCCTTCAGCTGCCAAAATTATTTTTGCTGCAGTTTTTCTTCCGTGACATATAGGGCGATATTTTTAATATCTTTTTTACTGACTTTTTTAAAATGTTTTTTTAGTTTTATTAGGGACAAAAAGCTAAAAAAAAATGATTTTTTTTTCTTTTACATTTGATAGTTTTATTTTTTAATTAATATATATGCTATAATAAAGTATGGGAACGTGTTCCTCATTTTGTTTTGGACGTTTAGATATATAATGTGTATGGTTTTGGATTATAGGGCGCATACGGCGACGGTTTTGGTTGCGGTCGGCTTTGGGCTTTTATCTTTCTTATTATATATTTTAATTTTATTCTGTAATTTTATTTTACTTATTTATGTAACTATTCTTTTTATCCTAGCAGACCCTGGCCAGCTCTGCCAGTGACTAATGTCACTACAGGGGATGTTTTCCCTGTAACTGGGGCTCCTATGGATGCCCCAGCTACAGTGGGAAAGTGTCAAATAAAAAAACAACATGTGAATGTCCCCCAGAGGTGTTATATGACATCATAATTGACATAGATGTCCTTGTATCTGTGCTGTAGTAGGGAATCCTGGTGGTCACGTGACTGTCAGCTCACTTTTTAGTATATACATTCACTTTTTAGTATACAGCACTCATTGAACGCTGTGTTCTCGGGAAAGGAGAAGGCAGAAAGGGTTCAAACTAGTGATGAGCGAGCATACTCGCTAAGGGCAATTGCTCGAGCGAGCATTGCCCTTAGGGAGTACCTGCCCGCTCGAGAGAAAAGGTTTGGGTGCCGGCGGCGGCGGGCAGGGAGCTGCGGGGGAGAGCGGGGAGGAACGGAGGGGAGATCTCTCTCTGCCTCTCTCCCCCCCCACTCCCTCCTGCTGACTGCCACTACTCACCGCTCCCCCGCGCCGGCACCCGAACCTTTTCTCTCGAGCAGGCAGGTACTCGCTAAGGGCAATGCTCGCTCGAGTAATTGCCCTTAGCGAGTATGCTCGCTCATCTCTATTTAAAACCCCTCCTGCCTTCTTCTCTGGGTTATCAGCTGTGACTAACAGCTGGCAACCCAACATGCTCCTGCTTGATTGCAGAAGCAGGAGCTTTAAACCCACGCCATATTTTTACAATTGGCTGGGTTTAAAGCCCAGGACCAAGTGCCGTGAACTTATAGTGCTTGGTCCTAAAAAGATTAAACAGACAGAGCAATGGGGCTGCTGTCTTTAAAAAACATTGCCACCCTGTATTGCAGGTTATGTATGGTATTGAATGAACAATGCTTTTTTGAGTGCGCATCTGTGTACTTTACTGTACTTTTTCTGTACACAGGAGAAATGCAAACCAGAAAGCAACTACTCTGCAAACACTCCCATGCAAGGACTGGTTGGTAACCACAACAGATGCACAGAAAAAGGGAGTAGGTCCAGCGTAAGATAAAAACTCTCTCTTAATTGAAAGATCCAGACATAGAAGAACAAGCAGCATGTGCTGTCTTACATGTTTCAGGCATGACGGTACATGCTTCTTGTTCCTCTATGTCTGGGCTTATTCACACGGGCGTTTACAATGCATCAGTTCACAAGGGCGTTTACCACGGCGTAGAAGTGCCCAACCGGGTGCTTTCACGCCGATGACGGCAGCTGGATAGACTGCTATAGGAGCCTGTGCTAGCTGCCAGAAAAGGGAGGTGGGAGGGAGTTTAGCAGTTTACCCCTTCTCTTCTCCTCTCTGCCCCTTGCCGCTGTTTGCAATGGGAGGGACTGGAGCTAAGCTCCGCCCACTCCTATTGTTGGCTGCAGACAAGGGGAAGGGGTGAGAGCTTAGCTCTGCCCCGCCCCCTACGATTGCAAATTGCCATAGAGAGGAGCTGACCCGGGGAGAGAAGGGGGAATGTCTCCCCAGGCCCCACAGCATTGCAGCCTTGGCGCATATGCACCCGCCTCCTTGCCGCTCTTTTTAACGGCGCCAGCAAGTGCACGTGAACTGCTTACAGCCGTATACATAGGCCCTTAATCTGTATTTTGAGAGTTTTTATCCCATGCTGGACTACTCCCTTTACCTGTTCTGTGTGCAAAGTATGTGCATTTGCTCACGACAAAAAATAGGCACCGATTGAAATCGCTAAGTCGTCTAATGAGTTCTAGATGTGTTATTTTTCCTGCATAGTTATGCAGTGTTGCACGAATCTCCTTGCACAATGTGTATTTGCACATCCCCATTGACTTCTATGGGGACTCTTGCAAATGCACAGGAAAGTGGAGCATGCTGCATTTTTTTGGTGCAATCAAACTGCTCAGGAAAAATCTGTGCATGTGAAGCAGGCTTAACCACAGGGTATTAAATGCTATTCCTGATTCTATACCAGCTGTGTACTATCACCCATGGGAGCTGCAGGGGTACCCATGCCAGATGGCACCCAGCAAATCCACTTATGCAGCATAACGTGACCGAGAGATATAAGGCTGTATAATTGAGCAGAATTTCCACTGATCCGGAGAAAGTTAGATGACCCTCCCTATTTAGGGAGCATTAATAATGGCACTTAGGATAACCACAACCTAAATATAATGTAAACGCTGCTGGCAACAATCTGCCCCTTTTTGTATATTTTTAAGCGTTCCATAACATAAATAAGACCGATTTGACTACATTAGCAAGCATACTTGGCCACATGTCGGTTCCAGCCTCCTGTTGTGAGGGTGTTGGGACCTCGCCTGGCGTGTAACTGGAGCAGCCCCTCTCACCGCTCCGCTTCCTAACTCCTGGAAGGCTTTTGTTGCTAGTACCAGCAAAAGTAATGCAGAAGGATCAGATGGAGGGTGAAATACTAATTATAGGCCAAGCCAAGCCTTTGATGGTAGCTTTATAACACCCTCAGCTGTGACATTTTTACTGTGACGCCATATGAGGGATTTAAGAAAGCTTCAAAGACAGTGCAAACAGTTCTCCAGTCTGCACAATGCCAAGTGGGGCTGGTTAGTTATCACTCATGTTTCATAGATGCAAATGGGTTTATCAAATCCTCCGTTCACATTGTGGGGAGATATATGAAAATGTCTAATAAGAAAACGCTGTCATTGTTGCCGATAGCAGCCAATCACTCTGCAACTGTCACTTCTTTTAATGCTCTTAAGAAACAAAAGCTGCAGAGTGATTGGTTGCTATCGGCAACAAGGAAAGCTTTTCTAAAGCTAAGGCTTCTTTTACATTGTGTTCTGCCATCCAGCATCGGTTCTATCTTAGCTTTCCGTCTTCAATGCAGAGAATAGCATAGAGACAGAGACCTGGTTCAGTGTTGACCTCTTTGGTCTCCGTTTCACCTGATCTCCGTGCCTGTTAGTCTTTTTAGTTAGATAGAAAAGTCCCATCTCCGTCTCCTATACGGAGCACTATGGTTCTGTCCGCCGTCCAGGTTTCTGTCTCTATACAGTTATCGGCATAGAAGATGGAAATCTGAGATGAAACAAACACTGGATGACAGAACATAATGCAAGAAGTCTAACATGTACTTTATTGCAGGTATTGTACAATACAAATGAGTTGCTGAATTTAAGGGGTATTCCGGTCATTTACTCTTGATGACCTACCTCAAAATAAGTCATCAATTGTTGATTGGCAGGGGGTTTGGAGCTCAGGATCTCTGCCAATCAGCTGATCCTCCAGCCCACTGTCAGTGCAGCAGGGTTAGACGTCCACATCCGTGGTCAGAGCCAGAAGTGTATTAGAAGGCTTCACTTCTATTGAAATCAATGGGACGATGCCTTCTATAACACTTCTGGCTCTGTGTAAGCTGTAACATTAAAAAGAAGAACACATTCACCTTCCCTGCTCTCTCATCGCTTTCATTTCCCATTCGCCTGGTCCCTGCTTATCTTCACTTTAGAGTTCAGGGAGCTGCCGATGACATCACCAACACCAGGGCCATGTGACTGCTGCAGTGACTTATCAGCTCCCTTCAGCTGGAGTTTAGCTGCAGGAGTCACATGACTTGGTGCTGTGACATCTTTGCTCCACACCCAGAGGGTGCATGCAGAACAAAAGTGACAAGGAGCGGGGAATGTAAGTTTATCTTCTTTTATACTGCGACTGCACACTGAGCCATTTAAAAGACAAAAACCTTCTCAAATAAACCCTTTAAACTCAAACATTGCACATGTTAAATGCATGCGCGCACATAGTTACACCCATTACATATATTTGTATCTCCTGTAGAGCGGTCTCATCCCACCAGTAGAGAGGAGCAGGCTGGACCTGCTACCTGCTGTCTGCACTCCCTCTCTCTCTCCCTATTCTGTCTGTCCTGATAGCTGATGTCTGGATCAAGTTACAATGGCCCCCAGCTGCTGTAACCTTGTGCAGTACAGATACCCCGTTTCCCCTAAAATAAAACCTACCCTGAAAATAAGCCCTAGTATGATTCATTGTCCAATCTTTTTATGAAGGTTTTTCATGAAACAGACAAACAAACATACCAAGCCTCGCAGGACCTCAAAAATATAATAAGTAGCATACATAATGGCTAAACCGTTATAACTTCCACATCCTGCAGGACAGAGTATGATATGCCATCAAAGCAAGTTTAAGCTTAACTTATCATCTGTCTAGCCCTCTATTGTATTCAGGTAAACCGATACAAGTAAGTTATGTCTTTGCAGGTGTGTCTCTACACAAACAAAAGATACGTTTTTTTCGTAAAAAAATATTTATATGTAAGATAAAAGACCTCAAAACTCACTGGTTATTACTGAGGGAACAGAGGGGGAAAATAATTCAAATATAGGAAGTGAATTAGAAAGTAATGTAAGGGAAGGAGGGATAGACATTTATGTAGGGTTTAGACAAAGGGGTATTACGTGGGACCGTGGGAAAGGATAAGACGCAAGAGGAGAGGTGGACGATGAGTAGCACTACACCAGAATGTATCCAAAACATGTTCTTGATCCGGACCCAATATCATCACAGGCTCCTTCCTTCCAAGAGATCATACATTAGGAAAACAGGGTCTCAAACTCCGCAGAGGACATAAACTCAACCCATGGCTGCCAAAGAGTAAAAAATTTATCAGATACCCCGTTGCCTTCGCCTTAGCATGATTTTTCAGGATTTTCGGTGAGGCATGAAATACAAGCCCTTCCCTGAAAATAAGCCTTGGTTACAGTTCATAAAAAGTCAATAGGAATGCTTTAGGTGCGTGAAAAAAGGCTGTAAAAACTAAATTACTGCATTTTTACATTGCTTTTCACGCAGGTTATCCAAGTCCCTTACCTAGTAAACTTGGTTCAGATCCTTCCTACTACTCTCCAGAACGCATATTATCAATTTCTGCAACACCTCTGCCCTATTTAGCAATTCCAGCAACTAGACTGGTTCTGATTCACAATTTCAGCAACCTGATTGGTTGTTTGGGTTGGCTGATTCAACCTGATTGGTTGTTAGGGCAGAAGTGTTGCAGAATTTGATAATATGCCTCCAGAACCCTGGCGTGGTTCCTGCAGTCCACGGCTCAGGCAATCAATGCAGCTCTCTAAGGACCAATAACAGCCATCGCTTTGTGGAGGCGGGATTTATGGCACCTGTAACCATGACGTGATCCTATGTTGGCTGCCGAAGGCTTAGTCAGTGTTTTTACTGCTCAGAGTACGCAGTAACAAAGCCAATAACAAAGGTCTGAGAGCTCGTGTGAACGACAATAAGGGTTAGAAGTGCCGGGCTCTCACACACATATCGAGTAGTCCTGCTGTCATCAAAATAAGACATGCCCTGAAAATAAGCTCTAGGGCTTCTTTTGGAGCAAAAGTTAATATAAGTCCCTGTTTTATTTTCGGTGAAACAGGGTAGATGAGTGAGGAGGTGAGGAGAAAAGCAAGTATCATGTCCTGCACCTCCTTCCACATCCCTACCTGACAGTGCCTGGCAAGTGCCCCAGCTGCCCCTTTTGCTATGCCTCTGCCTGCATAGAGTAGTGTTATGATCTGCCCTGTCCTCCTCCTTGGGTGAAACGGTGAAGGATCCAACAGAGGAAGAATTTACTTTTACGGGCATGAGGCAGACCAATATAATGCTCCTTGGAGGCTGATCATGAAATCATTCTTCAGAATAATCAGGCCAGGAGGGATGCAAAGACGTCCACATCATGAACCCAAATAATATCTCAGGGGAGCATTCCTAACCTCTGGCTCCACAAACAAATATGTCTCTTGGCTTACAAGCTGGTGACAGATACAGATACTGTACTAATGGCACCAAGATGTCACAGCAGTACTAATATAGGACTCCAGAGTTAGTATTATGTTGGCCCCAAGCTAAGAACCAAGTTGAGCACTATATCACTATTCTAGAATAGAGGATCATGGTGATATCTGTGGAGTTAGACTTAAACCCCTACTCCACTCAAATCCGAAAAATGTATGACTGCAGTAAACAATATCCTTCTCCCCATACTCACAGGGCGCCATGGGCTCAAATATTGGGAGCGATTTGTTTGGATCCCCATATTATTTATTTGCTTTGGCTTTCTCGCTATCTTCCTATGATATGGAGGAAATTCTGTAGTCACTAACAATAGAGCAGTTTTTCGCCCGGCCGAGTGAAACAATTCCATGGTGACCACTCTGTTCCCTCCATATCCTGGTCAGCACAAGGATAGCTAAAGCAGATCAGCAGTGTAAGGAATACACCAAAGGGTCCTTTTACATGGATCGAGTGATCGATGAGTCGTTCGCTTTAAAATGCCGTCTAATTACACGTGCACATAATCATTTACATTTTTTCATCATTCGCTCGTTCATTCAATCATTCGTCTTTCGGGTGACTGCGCCAGGGAATGGGAACAACCGAACGATGGCTTTTTACATGGAACGACTTTCAAATGACTTAACAATGACTTTTATGCCAGCATAAAATGAATGGTGAACAATGCATGAACGAACTATCATTCAATCACTGGCCATGTTTACACTGAACGATTATCATTCAACTTTGTATGATCCAACACATTTTTTTAACAATACAATAATTGTTCCGTGTAGAAGGGTCCAAACGGCTACTCGTATGTTGGCTTCTTGAGTGTAGTAAAAGGTGGGGGGTTTGAATGTCAGGGTTAACTACATTCACACCTGATGTAAGCTTGGGGTGGAGTTTCTCCCCACCTGTTATATTCGGAAGTGACTCTCCGCCTAGTTCAAAAATCAATCTGTAGAATTTTTGAAGAAAAAAAACTACAAGGCATTTCCGCATTGATACAAGCATTTTATTTGTCTTTATACTGTACCAAAGCAGGTTAATGCCTTAGCAAATGAAGAATGTCAACGGATTAATACCTGTTAACCCAGAGAATTAGCCAACAGCTTTCATATGTTATGAAGTTAGACTTTGTGTCCCCATAATCTTGGCTTGGAGATGAGACCTATTGATGTTTCCTTAACGATGGAGACAAGTAAACAAGTCCCAAACCTTCTATCATTAATACCTAGTTTGTATACCATGGATAACACATTTGTGTTTCAGTTGTAGTTTGATTTGTATTACGTCTAACCTACTGGCATGCAGAATCCAGCTTTACAGACTTAAAATGCATTGCTTTCCGTAGTATTAAAAATGTAGACCCGTCTTTCCCCCCCTCTCTGGGTACATAGTATAGTCCAATACAACACTGGGCAAGCCTGGGCCTGCCTGGTGGTTTAATGAATAGTCATGAGGAAAGGGGGTGGACTCAAGTTTGTTGTTGGATGCAGCTAGTTGACAGAACCAAGGGAGATGAAGAAAAAAAAGAAAAAACTAACAAACTGCTTCCATGTACCACAGCATCCTCCAGGACATATGCACGGTGCCGTATACCTGTGCACTGTCTACATGTTGCATTTCTTACCTAGTCTCCATTGCATCCTACTGACCTCATGACTACTCTGCTGGGACATTTGCCTTCTGCATTTGTATTCCAGGAAGACTAAGATGCTGTATATAGGTGACCCCATGCAGCCATATACGGTAGGTTAATTTGGTTGTTGACCTGCATATTTAAAAAAAACTAATTTTAGAAAATGGCAAAATGCGTTTGAGCCAACCACAAGTGTCTGTCTCATTGTACAGTGTGCTTTTCACACCTGTTGCCATTTAGAGTCTTCCATGCGTGAGATTAGGAAAGAAGGGGCTTCTTTTGGGAACGATATAGTCTGACAGTCGTGAAATTAAGTGGAGTTCAGAAATGTGCTCAACTATGTACTTTACCTGATAATGAGCTTTGTATTTGCTTGTTTCCGTTGCAGTCTTACTGATTTCATGATAGTAGAACCATGTAATATGAATTACCCAAACTAGAAGTACATTTTCACCCAATTTATCAAGATAGAACCTCAAAGTCTTAATAGTGATGGGGATATAAAATTACAGTCACGGTAAATCATTGCCGTGCTGAGACTCATTTGAGTTGTGTTCTATAGAGTAGTTCAGTCTTCAGATATTATATGCATTGAACTAAGGATCTGATTTATTTTTCAGGCTATTTTTTTAAACTTTTGTCTAATAAAGCAATATTCGTCTGTCCTTAAGAAATGGTGGTTCCATTTTAGGAGCTTATAAAAAGTTTTAGAATTTTTGGGAACTTATTATCATTTGAGTTTTGAAAAGTAAAGAATGCAGTAATCTGCTTCATAAGAAATCAAGCAATTCATTATTGCTGTCCCTCATTATTATACTTGTTATTAGTATTAGAAGACCATTTTAACAAACTGAATAACAACAAAACATTTAAAATGGAACTCATTTTTTATTTTAATTATTAAAAAAGATACGACAGAGTATATTGGCAAAGTTTTAGCCAGGTGTAGAAATAAATGCTGCAAAGTAAGAATGCTTTCAAAAATAGAAGTGTTAATGTTTTATTAATTGACAAAAAAACTATTAAGTGAAGGAACAAAAGAGAAATCTAAATCAAATCAATATTTGGAGTGACTACTCTTTGCCTTTAAAACAGCATCCGTTCTTCTCGGTACACTTGCACACAGTTTTTGAAGTAACTCAGCAGGGAGCTTGTGCTAAACATCCTGGAGAACTATCCCCTGTGGATGTAGACTTGCTCAAATCCTTCTTTCTCTTCATGTAATCCAAGTCAGACTGGATGATGAGATCAGGCTCTGTGGGGGACATATAATCACTTCCAGGACTCCTTGGTCTTCCTTACAGTGAAGATAGGTTTTTAATGACGTTGTATGTTTGGGGTTGTTTTCCTGCTAAATTTGGAGTCCATGAGACGCCTGCTATTTTTGAAATAAATTTTATAATAAATAAGCTTTAGAAAAGCATACACGTTACTAATTATTTGTTTTTCTTTGTTTAATATTTACATATAAAACACGAGCTATTTTTTACCCTGTTACATCTGCCCACAGCTCAGACTTGTCTCTTATATGCCTGTCACACAGCTGTTTCATGTACTTCCCACAGATGCTGCACCTAGCAGTAACCTGCGAACTCCTCCACCCATCAGTGTCCCCTGGGGGCCCCCACTGGGAGCCATGAAATTTAGTCTTTTCATAGTCAATTAAAACAAAATATAAAAGTTCTAAACTTAATGAGTGTTATTTCTTATCCACCCTTCCCCCCACCCCCCTACACATAGTCCAAGTTTTGGTCTAATTAAATATTTTGTAGGCAACATTAAGGGGGTGATGCTCTGTAATGGAATCAGACCTTTTTTGTTGGTATGATTATTAATAAGAGTGTAAATACCATAGAGTCAGGCCATGTAACTGCTATGAGACCCCCTCGTTGCAGGTTTGTTTTATCCACATGTTAATGGGCGGTAAGAACTTGCAAAAAGCGGATGTGGTCTTCACTGGTGCTACAATGTTAGAAAACATGAAAAGTCTGTGGAGGGGATAGAGAGGTCAGGACCTCCTATCCCAAGTGGTTAGTGGTGTCAATCAGCATCTAAAAGGGGCCTAATGCTTATCTTTGCTTTGAGACCTCCAGTCCTTGAATACATTATTTGTTATAGTTACATATATAATCTATGACTTTACTAAAAGTATTGTAGGTAATGAAGATGATCAATACCCACAGAAAGAGAAGGGTATCCAGGCTTCAAATATGAGCACATGTCAAGACACGTTTCAGAGTTTTTGGTGGCCCTTTGTTGGTAAAGACCATATGTAGTATTTATTGAACTTGAGGAAGGGGCACTACTAGTCCTGAAATGGTTTATTTTATGAGATTTTTAATGAAGTTTTCCATCGTACCATCTGAAATTCTTGGTGGGCACCCATCTGCAAGGATGTACGAACGTTGGCAGCATTAGCAGCTAGATGATTGTGACAAACCTACTATAGAGTTGTGTCTATGTTAGCCCAACTCCTACAGGTGAGGATCCTTTCTATATCATTAATGCTCTGAATGCCCTATGTTGCATTGTTTTCTTCTGTTTTGGATTTTAACCCTGTATATACTACCAATACTTACAAGATACATTCATATTACCCTTGACTTAGTACTTTCCAGCCTTGGCAGAATTCATGTAGCCTTACAAAGCTGAATTTTAGGTTTCACCTTAAAAAAGTTGAAGGGCCAAGGGAAAGAATGATGAAAATCCACTTATTTGCATTTTTAAACTGTCATCTTGTAGAATGTGCTAGTGAAGGCAGATAAATGAAATAATGGCCATAGTCAATTTCACAGCTGTACAAAAAACACAGTTGCTGGAAGAGGGATTGGCAACAGGACATAGTCAAAACTTACAATATGTTTTTACATCCATTGTACCTGTGCCAGAATCCTTTTCACATTCGAAGCATAAGGGAATGACCTTACGATGCAATGCGTACAGTGAACCTTAAACTCACAGTACATAATTCCAATGATGTTGGAACATTGAATAATTTGTACTCTACTCCTCTCCTCTCACATGTGGACAAATACAATGATTTGAAGGCCAATGGGATACCACGATTCCCAACAATATGTCACAATCGGTCATACTTCCTAATGATGATAAAGGAAAAGATATAAAATAGTTTTCTTTTTATGATCTCGATTTCAGCCACGATTACCGGCAGGTATTACAGTGTTCAAAATTCCCTTGGACCATATACTGCAGGCTTGGGCAGTTGTGAGACGTTCAAATTAAAATTCTCAATTTTCAGTAAAAGTGGAATTTGATTGTTTTTTCTCAGAGTCCTTCAGTTATAATATGAAATCATTAATTTGTATAAGTTGCCCGAATCCATGTCAGAAGAGAATTATAATAATATGGAACTTTTCACTGACTAAATCAACCAGAGTTTATAGGTTATTAGGCCAGGATTAGGCAACACACCATTGTGCTACGGTCACTTGGTTAACAATTGCGTAGCGGTCGTTTGCTGGAATTTTAGTACAGGTCAGTGTTATCTGACTGTTGGATGACAGCTGTTACACACAGGAGTCAATGAAAGTCTTTCAGCATTTCTATTGACTTCTATGTTCAGATTCACACAAAGGTTGCTATTTTGATGCTTCCGTCTCCCTTCGTGGAAGATGTTTGTCTAAACTGTAGTATAGCAGCTCTACCGTATCCTGGCATTCTGTCATACTGTATTTTAATACTCGTGAAGCTAGTGATATCCTTGCCTCTCACGGTGTTTTGACTTGTCAGGATTTCCTAACAATACAAACAGTAACTTTTTGATTTTCAAATGGAATTTGTTTAGAAAAGTTTGCCTGCTGGGTATGTTTTACATGAATGGAGTCATTGTCTTTGACTCCAATTAGGAGATATGTATTAACACAGCTAATAACATTAATTCTTGTGGTCAGTAAGAATGTCAATTAATGTGTTTGAACAACCCAAACTTCAAATGCCTGCTTGCAGGAACAACTCACAAGGATTTCATAGTTTAAGATCCAGGACACATAAATGTACATCTCCTATATCAATCCTTATTTAGGATGTTGAGATATTAAAGGGTAACTTCAGTTTGAAGTTGTTTTCCAGAATGTACTGAGACTCTCGTTAGGTGATTCCCTATGGTCTGTGATCACTGGTGCAGCTGAAGGGAATACCTTCAACAATGACATTAAAATTGCGGAACTGCTGTTAACAACTCTCTAATGCATAACTGCAATTTAAATTTCTCTTCCTATTGGAATGCCCTCCTTTTAGATCAGGATATCTGTTTGAGGTTATACCAAAATTAATGGACACAATTGATATAAAAACTAATAGGAACAATTGTGTGCACTAAACACCAATTGGGGGCAAAAGATGCAAGAGCGACCTACCGGAGTCTTCCTGTTTCTAAGGAGCTAGAGAGTTAGGCCAGGCTCACATAAACGGTTTGGAATCCACACACAGGATGCCTGCAGCGGATTCCGGCTGTGAGCCCAGCCTGTCACCCTGTGTACCTGATTTTTCTGTATTGCGGATGACTGGGCGGCTTGCTGTTATGCGCAGTACAGTTTGTTTCTTGTTCTTCATTGTTTGAATTTCCCACACCGTCGCTAAGCGATGACGCAGCTAACCGCAGCCCATACACAATGTTGACTTCAATGGAGGCTGTCTGCGGCAAAACAGTTTGCTGCGACTTTTCTTCTACTTGCAGAATACGCAATTCATATCTGTGAATGTGAAGGAAATATTGAAAGTTCATGCCTTTCAATGCCTGCGCTTTGCCGTTGATCCTCCTTGCGAGCAGCAATCGCGGATCCCGCAATTAGAATCCCTCCGTGTGAGACCCCTTTCAGTGGTGTCTCTCATGTGATCCTTCTTAACTATTTGCATGACCAAAGCAGCTTACAGGATGCATATATATGGCAAGATTAATCCAGTCCCTAATTTGCACTTTGAGCATCATTTTAACTAATTCAATTGCACCCCATAGTTCAGCATTGTTAGAAGAATGTACACGATATCATAATGTTCGGGTAACATTTCCTTTAGGCCGCCTGCACACGAGCGGAAATCCCGCCGCTGAAAGTTTGCATAGGAGTGCATTAAAATACGCACTCCTATGCAGACGGCCGCGGCATGTCCTAATTTTCTGCGGGGCACGCACTCACCTGGCCGCCGGCTCCGGTCTGCGCATGCGCCGGCTGCGCGGCAGCCGGCACATGAAAGAGCCGGGGCCGCCAGGCGCGGGTGAGTACGCGCTCGTCCTTGCAGGCGCTTGGGTCGGATCGCGCGGCGAGAATTCTCGCTGCCGGATCCGACCCGCTCGTCTGCAGGCGGCCTTAGGGTGCTTCACATGTAGCTGATTTGTTGCAGATTTTTCACAACTGAAAATTTCCTCAAGAAATCTGCACCATCAAAATCGGTACCATTTGGTGTGGATCTGCAGCCGCTGTCACTCCCTTTCATTTTGAATTCAAGTGAAAGGGTGAAATCTGCTGCTGATCCGCACCAAAACCCATTTCAAAATCTGCACCAAAAAGTTTGGATTTTGGTGCAGATTTGCAGCAGATTTTTCCACTGCAGAAAATCCACAGCAAATCCGCCACATTTCAACATCCACTTGGGAAGGTCCTAAATGGTCTACATTGTAAAGTTGTCAATAAACCACTACTCCCCTACTTGTGTCTGTCCAGCTTCTGTAAACTACAACACTCACTATGCCATGGCAGATGACCTGCCACAAGTTGTATTTCACACCGGCTGGAAAGCCACAGGTTGAGGATCTGCATTTACCATCATCTTCCAAACAACCAGTTTAAAAATATTTGGGCACAACCGGATGCCGCTCATCTTCATCCCTCGGTAGACAGGTCATGTACGTTTGTCCAGGCTGCAGGTTAATGTTAATGAGTGTTGATAGCAAGAGGTGGCATACAACATCCATCCTACAACAGTGACCTGATGTTTACTAGTATCTTTGACTTATGGATCATATCCTTTTTTGGATAGCAAAATAGCAATTTTCTGCATTTCTATGATGTGACAAATGGCGAAAGATTTCAAATTGCGTCCAAGACTTACAACTATCATTCATTACCCTCTTGATCCTATAATGAGAAATTGCTCAGTAAAGGCCCATTTACACGTAACGATTATCGCTCAAAATTCATGCATTTGAGCAACAATTGTTCAGCGTAAACGTGAAACAAAATCCCTCGCTATTCTATCGCTAGCTTATCGTTGCGTGTAAACGCTCCCCGATCAGCACTTCACTTAGAAGGTGACTTGCTGAGCAAGAAGCTAGCAAAATATTTAATTAGGCCAGAACTTGTACACGGTAGGGGTTGAGGGGGTGGCTTAGAAATAAGTCAGAAGAAATAACACTCATTTAGTTCATAATTTTTATATTTAGTTTTAATTGACTATTAAAAGACTAGATTTCACCCCTCCCAATAAGGGAGCCTTGGGGATATGTTTGGTAATTATGCTCTTTTCCTATGACATCGGGAAATAACAGCCTCAAGCTGGTAGTTGGACAAGAGACCTGCTGATAAGTGAGTTGCAGTAACCCAAAAACATTAGTTGGTGTCAGATCCATTGTCAGATGTATGCCCTTGCTACGAGCACCTTCCCCTAAGAAGAGTGGTACAGCAGCGAATTGAGAAGAAGGCTATGACCAGAAAGTGGGTCTGCAACATGGGCCAAATCAGTCGAGACTGTAACTGGAGCTTTGGTCAACATGTTCAAAAGCTAGGGACAGAAGGAGGCCACCTACCAAGCACCAAGTGACTGGGAAGAATTGTCTTGGGAAATTGAGTAGGCCATCACCTTGAGGACCATTGGCATCACCAGTTGCAGTAATGTAAGCACTGACCCTCTCCTGATGGAGAAAATTGATTCTGTTTCTTTAAATATTGTAAAAAGGGTAAAAACTGTCACTAAGTGGCTGAATCAGGAAACTCCTTCCATTCCAGTGTTTTGCTTTGTTGAATAAAAAGTCAGAAACCTTTCCTTGCCTCTTGTGCCTTACTATCTGCGAATACCCAGGAGGTCCCTGCCCCTCCCTGTCCACCCTGACTTTACATACTTAAATACTCGAGACGTGTCCAAGTGGATTTTATTAACTGCTGTGATGTAAAATGATCAGGCTCTTACTATCCATTATCTGACTGCTTACTAAAAGTACTATTGTATCATTTGTCGCCTTAAAGAGACAGGTCCTATAATTACATGCACTTGAATTGGTAAGGACTGAGCAGAATTTGCTCAAGAAAAAAGTAAATACACCCTTAAAACAAATATCCTCAAATCAATAGCCTGTACCATTCATCAGAAACATAAAGGAATAGGTGATGCAACCCATTACCAGCTATAAGTGGCAATTGTTTGCAATATGTATGGCAGTAAAAGTTGTTCCATCAGCTGGAATATGGGAATTCTTTATAGCAGTCATAGCTCTGATACAGAGCTCTGTATCCTCTGCATAGACCTAGTGTTGAAGGGGTATTCCAGGACATTTTAAACTTTTGCTATGGATGATGGACAAGTCATTAATAGATGATTGGTGGGAACTGATTATCTATTGAAGACCTATCAGTCATGAATAGCAAAAGTTAAAAATGTCCTGGAATACCCCTTTCAATGTTAAAATTCTAGCTGCCTGCAGACACCACTAGGGGGAGCTTACTGAAGAATTTGTTTTTGAGTTCACTAGGAGCCATATCATTCTGTATACTCTAAGCTCCCCCTAGTGGTGCCAGTAGGCCAATGACTGACATGTATGAATATCACAAGTAAGATATTTTTTAGGACATTCCAAAAATATTCTCACCGCAACACTTATAGTATCATGGTTACAAGGTAAGACCTTTCCACACAGGGCAATGTGAATGTATCGTAACTAAGATTGCTAAGAAAAAATGAGGGTGATAGTAGGATATTTACATGTTCTCAGTATGACGTATGTTCTGATAATGGAAAACTGTAGCTTTCCTCAAATTAAGAAAAAATCTTTATAGACTCCAAGACTTTTAGTAGGTTTAAACAAGTCAGCAAAGAGGGAGCCTAACAGGACACACATAACCCAGTATATCGGTTTTTCTCAGAGTGTTCCTTTAAAAGCATAGAAAAATGTAAAGGCTGCTAACAGAGAACAATAGTGCGTGCTCTTGAATTTCGTCAAGGAATGAAAACATTTAGGGCTTCTTCACACGACCGTATTTGTGCATTTTTTTGTGTGTAAAATATACACCCGCAATGCGCATACAATATGACCCATTGATATCAATGGATTCGTTCTCATGAGCGTGTTATACACGTGCATTTCATGCGCCTGCAAAGGAATAGGTCCTGCTCTATCTGTGTATTGTGCAGCAAAGGCCCCCACAGAAGACTACGCAACGGGATGTGTGAAACATTGCGCAAAACTGGGGAAAAGAACACATCTGGACCTCATTAGGCTAAATAGCCTATTAATCCATGGAAGGGGTGTGTCGCACGAGTGGGAATTGGGCCTAAATGCACAAAAAGTACAGTAATATTGCAAAGATAAGCACATATGCAAAGATAAACACAAATCAACCCTATCAACCTTGTTTATAGCCAAATACGTTGTGCTGAGGCGAGTGTATTCGTGCATCACTTGTGTGAAGCCACTATTATATATAAGATTTTGAATGACCTTCAACTAATGGAAATAGGGATAGGCTGCTGGACTCCATAGTATATACGCTGGGAGGGAGTCTGGTTTTTGAATAGGGCTAAGCAGTCCTAAGGGTCCATGGTGTGGAAGCTCAAAAACTCTAGTTAGTATTTCCCTCTATATACTTCAAAAGCTTGGAGGACTCGACTCGTGTGATACTTGAGGTAATATCCTGGTAACAGTGAAAGCCCCATGACAATAAATACAACAAAAAAAGCCTCAGTCTGATGGATAATGACTAGCAGATCCCAGGTGGCCTATTCCACATGATTAAAAACAATAACATATGACAAATGTCTCTGCCACGGCGATTGTATCTTTTTGTCTTATGTTTTGTTTCAGGGTTGCAACATCATAGATTATTAGAGTTGGAAGGGACCTCCAGGATCATCAGGTCCGACCCCCTGCTCAGTGTAGAATTCACTAAGTCATCCCAAACAGATATTTGTCCAACCTTTGTTTGAACACTTCCATTGAAGGGGAACTCACCACCTCCCATGGTAACCTGTTCCACTCATTGATCACCCTCACTGTCACAAAGTTTTTTCTAATATCTAATCTGTGTCTCCTCCCTTTCAGTTTCATCCCATTGCTTCTAGTCTTTCCTTGTGCAAATGAGAATAGGGCTGATCCCTCTGCACTGTGACAGCCCTTCAGATATTTGTAGACGGCTATTAAGTCTCCTCTCAGCCTTCTTTTTTGCAAGCTAAACATTCCCAGATCCTTTAACCATTCCTCATAGGAGATGATTTGACGATTTATCCTCAGGATAGGTCATCAGTAGTTGACTGGCTGGGGTCTGTCGCTCAGGATCCCGACTGATCAGCTGATTGTGTGCCCACTGATGGCTCCACAATTACACAGGGGTCAGAGCAGAAGTCTAGTAGTGGCAGGGGCTTGTAAATGCACGAGCGGCTCTCATTGAAATCAACGCGAGTCGTGACTGAAATTACAGCAGCTTGCGTTGATTTCAATGAGAGCCGTGTTTGCAGTTACAAGTGCCGACACTTGTGTCATTGCGGCGCTGTCAGCAGCACAATCAGCTGATCGGTCGGGGTCCCAAGCGATGGACCCCCAGCTAGTCAGCTATAGATGACCTATCCTGAGGATAGGTTGTCAATAGTATTTTCCCCAGAAAACCCCTTTAACTCACTTAAAAATTGTTGGCAGAAACACATCTGAAAACTTTTTTGGGCAAGGCCATGTCTACCATTGTGTAGCATCCCCTCTTCTTTTTACAACAGTCTGTAAATGTCTGGGAAGTGAAGAGACCAATTGCTGGAGTTTTGGGAGAGGAATGTTGTCGCCTCTTGTCTGATGTAGGATTCTAGCAGCTCAACAGTTCTGGGTCGTTTTTCACAGATTTTATGGTTCATAATGCACCAAATGTTTTCTATTGGTGAGAGGTTTGGACTGCAGACGGCCGGTTCAGCCCCTGGACTCCTCTTCTGTGAAGCCATACTATTGTGATGAATGCAGTATGTGGTTTAGCATTGTCGTACAGGAATATGCAAGGCCTTCCCTGAAAGAGATGTTGCCTGGATGGGAACATAGGATGTTCTAAAACCTCTACATACTGTTCAGCATTGATAGTGCCTTTCATGATGCTTACGCATCTTAAAGGGGTTGTCCCGCGCCGAAACGGCTTTTTTTTTTTCAATAGGCCCCCCCGTTCGGCGCGAGACAAACACAAGGGATGGGTTAAAAAAAAAAAAAGTTTAGTACTTACCCGAATACCCGCTCTGCAGCGACTTCTTACTTACCTTACCAAGATGGCCGCTTGGATCTTCACCCACGATGCACCGCGGGTCTTTTCCCATGGTGCACCGTGGGCTCTGTGCGGTCCATTGCCGATTCCAGCCTCCTGATTGGCTGGAATCGGCACACGTGACGGGGCGGAGCTACGCGATGACGCGTAGAAGGGGGCGGAGCCAGAACACCGCTCGTGCCGAGACCCAAGAGAAGGGAGAAGACCCTTCTGCGCAAGCGCGTCTAATCAGGAGATTAGACGCTGAAATTAGACGGCACCATGGAGACGGGGTCGCCAGCAACGGAGCAGGTAAGTGAATAACTTCTGTATGGCTCATATTTAATGCACGATGTATATTACAAAGTGCATTAATATGGCCATACAGAAGTGCTGAACCCCACTTGCTTTCTCGGGACAACCCCTTTAAGCATCCACTATTGACTGTCAGCCTTGTCCCTCGTGCACATGAATTTCCCCAGATTCTCTGAATCTTTTGATGATATTATGTATTGCAGATGGTGGGATATACAAGGTTTTCACAATTTTACGCAGTCTTCTGTTGAGGAGCACTTTTCTGAAATTGTTCTACAATTTTAGACCTCTTTGCTCTTGAGAAACTCTGCCTCTCTAACATGCTCTTTTTTAATACAGTCATGTGACTTAGTATAAAATTTACCCTCCAGCTGTTTTTCATTAGTAACACTCACTTTTCCAGCCTTTTGTTAACCCTGCCCCAACTTTTCTGTCATGTGTTGCTGCCATTAATTTCTAAAGTGTTTTTTTTTTTAAATGAAATGGAAAAAAGTCTCATTTTCACCCTCTGATATGTGTTCTGTGTTCTATTGTGAATACAATCTGGTTATATGAGAGTTCCAAATCATTGCACTTTTTTCTTTAAATTTCTTTACATTTTTCACACCGTCCCAACTTTTTTGAAATTGGCATTATATGTGTGAAACTGAAAGTGGATCTTAGATCTGCAGCATGATCAGAAAAGTCCTGGTATGGTACACTTTGTGCTTCTCTGGGCACTGTAGTCCATTCATTCTAAATTAATAAATGGAATGGGTGGACTACAATACCCAGAAAGGTTTTCAAAATTGGGTTTATTTAGTTTAGAAAAAATTCAGCTGAGAGGCAACCTAATGGCTATGTACAGTGTAAATATATTGTTGTCAGTCATTTAGTCGTTCACAACCCTTGGCGTGAACGACAAAGCGGCTAACAACAACATATTTACACTGTACATAGCCATTAGGTTGCCTCTCAGCTGAATTTTTTCTAAACTAAATAAACCCAATTTTGAAAACCTCTCTGGGTATTGTAGTCCACCCATTCCATTTATTAATTTACAGTGTAAATATATCAGGGCACAATACAGAGATCGCTCCCATCATCTCTTTATACCCAGGACTGTGACTGTAACTAGAGGGCATCCTCTATATCTAGAGGAAAGAAGGTTTCTACACAGACATAGAAGGGGGTTCTTTACTGTAAGAGCAGTGAGACTATGGAACTCTCTGCCTGAGGATGTGGTGATGGGGAACTCACTAAGAGAGCTCAAGAGGGGCCTGGACGCCTTTCCTGAGTGTAATAATATTACACGTTATAGTCACTGATTACTTTAAAAGTGTTGTTAATTCAGGGATTATTCTGATTGCCAGATTTGGAATTGAGAAGGAATTTTTTCCCACTAAAATGAGGAAAATTGGCTTCTACCTCATGGGGTTTTTTGCCTTCCTCTATATCAACATTGGGGACTAATAGACTGAATTGGATGGTCATATGCCTTTTTCAACCGTACATACTATGTTACTATGTTTGTATCTGCTAGAGAATGGTGGACCTTACAGGATCGTAGACCTTGTAAATGCAAAGATTCACAAAGTGTGCAACCGTATAAGTCTATGGTTCCATTTTCGTAAAAGTTTGCATTTGCAGTTTATCCACAGTAACATGCATCTGCATTCATAAATTTCACTTTGCTTTGGATATCTTGTCTTCCCTTATTTGCTGCGGACCTTGTAGATGTTACTCAGAGGTTAATGTTGTAGATGTTAAATGATTCTGAACCTTGTAGCTATTATATGATGGTGGACCCTGTATATGTCACTCATTGGTGGTATATTTCATTCTTAGCATGACAGTTGATGTTATAGCACTTCATGAGGTTAGGAGGTATAAACCTTCACTGCCACACACACACATAAATGCACATGTATAAACTTATGAAAGTACTTTAATAATACATAACAACTAGATCCCACAGCACCCTTACTGGACACAGGTGACACTCAGGAATGAAACTTTGGAGTCACCTAGGGCCATGGTGTTAATTACATTATGAGTATGCACAAGGGGCCAGTCGCAGGCAGATGAGCACGTTAAAGCATCTCACACCTCAGTCATCAAAAATCATTTATCCTTCTGAGTTGGAAAAAGTGACTAAATATTTATCTGAGCAATGGTAGGATGACTAGAAGATACAGCGTTTCTAACCGTTACCTAGTTCTTACTGATACGTACTGCAAATTAGGGATCTACAAGCTGTGCCGGAAGAGCATAGTACTACATCTTAGAATTGAATTAGAACCAGGTAATAAGGTAAAGTCCCCTGATGCAAGCACCGAGTCATGACGGACTGCTCGGGTGATGACACATTGTGACGTTTTCTTGGCAGACTGTTTTTGTGGGGTGGTTTGCCATTGCCTTCCCCAGTCATCTTCACCCCCCACCAAGCTGGGTATTAATTTTACCGGCCTCGGAGGTATGAGAGGCTGAGTCAACCTTGAGCTGGCTACCTGAATCGTGGCAATAAGTGACCCCCAATTAGGGGCATCTACAAGATGTCCATAGTTCATTTTTAATCTGTCTGTGAATATCAGATAAATTGGCATTTTTCCCCCAGATAAATAAAACATTCAGCTGTGTCATACACAGTGGTAGCCACTTTTATAACCACAGAGCATATGGAAATGGGTGGTGTAAACTGGATAACTGTTTAAATGGGGTCGTTGAGTCTTATGAAAATGCAGTTTAAGGCCTTAGTCAGACGGGCGATTTTTCGCGCGATTTGCGCATGCGCATGTGTCCGGCGATTTTTTAAAAACCATTGCTTTGCAATGGTATCGGACACTTGAGCGCTTTTTATGCGCTCGTCCGATAAATTAGAGAACAGAAATCGCAGATCGCACCTATCTGCGATCTGCGATTCCTGTTCTCTTCTCTATATGCGCTCAATGAATTCATGAATGGGTGTGAGTCAGACCTGCCTCTGATTGGCTCAGCGCTGAGCCAATCAGGGGGCAGGTCTGACTCACACCCCCTTCACACCCACTGCAGGCCGGCCGCGCGGAACTCCGGCTGCCGGGAGCAGGTGAGTATATATATTTTTTTTATTTTAACACTTTTCTGGATGAATTGCAGGGAAGGGCTTATATATTTAAGCCCTTCCCGACAATTCATCCCACACTCGCCCGCAGCGCATTGCTTTCAATGGAGCCGGCTGTATTGCCGGCTCCATTGAATGCAATGCGCTGGACAGCTCCGGCCCGTTTCTAATGAAACGCGGCTAGGAGCAGATTTTCGGGCGATTTTCGGGCATCGGTCACGCGATTTGCGGATGCGCATCCGTCTGACTAAGGCCTAAATATTGTAAAATGAGATGCTGTGTGACGTAGCAAGAAGAGATCAGAAAAATCCTGAGCAATTGACACAAAATGTACTAATTACAGCTTAAGGCTGGGCTCACACGGCCAGATTTGAATTGTGCATTCCATGATTGACATCCATTCGGACGATAAGTGGTAATACGCGGGCATTGAAAGGTATGAACTTTCACCGGTTCACGCAGACGTGCAGCTAGGAATTGCGGATTCTGTGAGTAGAAGAAAAATCGCAGCGTGCTCTATTTTAGCGCAGATTCAATGCGGGCAGTCTCCATTGAAGTCAATGGATGCGAGTGTTCGGTCGCCCTCATGCAATTAACTTTGCGTATGAGTGGCGAAAAAGCTTTCTACTTCGTAGGACAATAGATAGAAAAGCTGGAATGCCTATGAATGCCGGCTGGAGAGAAGCGAGAGATATTTCTTCCACACGGACCATACGCTGTGCATTGCATCCACGATCTTCCGTGACCATTCGTAATTACTTTCTGCAATTATTGCTGGTCTTCCGCTGTGGAAATCCACATGCGGAATCCGACTCGTTCATGTAAACCCAGCCGTAGGCTGGGTTCACACAGGGCGGATTTGCTGCGGTTTTGCCGCAGCAGATCCGCCCGCGGCAAAACCGCCCGCGGCCGCTAATCTCGGGATTAGCCAGCCATGTGGACGAGGTTTCTCAGAAACCTCGTCCACACGGGATGGCTAATCCGCTGCGGTAAATCCGGCTGAAACCGCGGCTGCGGCCGCCGCAGCCGCGGTTTCAGAAGAAGCAGAATGTCCATTCTCTTTTTCATTCCGCTGCGGCCGCGCTCTCCTCTACGGGAGCGCTGGCCGCAGCGAAAGAGCGAGTGGCTGGCCACTTCAAAGCCGCCGCGGCTTAAACCGCGGCGGTTCTCCCGGCGGAAATCTCGTGGTTTTTGCTGCGGCCAAACCGCGAGATTTCCGACGGGAATCCGCCCCGTGTGAACCCAGGCTTAGGGTGTAGATCTGCAGCAGATCTCCCCCTTTTCAATTGAATTCAAATTGAAGTGGTGAAATCTGCGACAAAATCCGCAACCATTCAGCAACATATAAATACACACTTATGTACATTAGAATCCAAATAACCTCATTCGGTCTACACCATGAGCCTGATACGGCAATATGAGGTCATCGTGAACCAGGTGAAATGAGTTTTGTAACATGGATCCTCCACATTTGCAGCTTTCACTCAATCTCCCTTTCTGAGGCTGATTTGCAGTTCAGAGCTTACAAGGCAATTAATATTTAGTAGAATTGAGGTTATTTGAGGAGTTGAAATAGATTGTGGTTTCATGATGTCATCAGCGTCACCACAACGTCATCATTTTTTCCCAACAGTCCAGTAACAAAAAATGCTGTTTGTTTTCCATTAACTTTTATTGAGTCTTAAAAGATTTTTAAACATCAAAGAAAAAAAAGGAGAATGAAAACTTAGATTAAATGAACACAATAAAAACTAAAAGGTACAAGTTACATTCAGTAACCTGGTTACATATTGAAAGGTAAATATTTGTAGCCAAAAAAGTGCAAACAGAAAAACCCTTGTGAATATATTGGAGCTGAAAATTACTTACAATGTAGTGAGATCTTTAGAACACGCCGATGGATATTATGGAGTTATTACAGTACCTCCCCCCAACCTGGAGATTTCATAACTAAACCCTCATGTAACAGCCCATGTGGTGCCCAGAAGGGTTGTCGCCTCCTTTCTGTCTACTCAGACATATTCTGTACCTGGAAAGCTGGCCATCACTACAGTGCCACAAGGTTTGCTGAAACCCAGTTATCTCAGAGTCATGAATAGAAGATCTTCTTAGTTTGACTACATGGGGGAGTAGTGATTAAAAATACCCCGCTTGCCCAAATGCAGATGCACCTGGACAATTCAATGACTTACAGTTTAATTAATGGCAATTGTCCACTAGTGTTATCTTGACTACCTCTAACAATTTAAGGATGACCATAGGACACAGCCATAAGAATGTTACATGTCACTTTCGAGGTGCATGAGTTGCACACTCACGTTTACACAAGTTTACCTCTTTTTGTTGAGATGTTTTTAAATGACTCAAAAATATTCCACTTTTTTAATTTTGCATATTGCTCTGCTGATCCTACAGAAAATGCTACATTCCTGTTGTAATAGGGAATTAGGATTGATGGGCCATACAATAGTCAATCCATTCTCTTATTTGCCCTTTCTCTTCAGTTTTGTGACTACATTCCTATAGGCACTTACACCAATAAACAAAGTGCACTCTCCTCTAATCCGTCGTCATTGCCTGTCAATGTACTGCTAAGAACACACATTATTCTGGGTAGGTAATTCAATCTCATTGATGTCTGGAGATCATAACCCTTGGTGTGACTATTCTTCTTGTCATGACCATGTCATGGGAAAGAATGTGTCCTGTTAAAAAATAAACACGTTGTAGACTCTTCACTTGAAACTGTGATGCATTTACTTTATGGATGTTAGTAGCCATCACCTTTAGTTATCCACATAGGTGAGGCTATTTGCACAGTGACCAACAAAGATTCTCAAAATAAAGGAACTGCAATGGGGGCGTAATTCACCCAACCCCTTTGCAGTTTTCAGAATTTATGGAACTCTGCAGAAGATGCATTAGTCCTAAAGACCCACTCATTGAAAACAACAGTTCTTCCCCCAAATCCTTGTACGGATATTCCAGTTGAATGATGGCTGTAGACTTCTGTAAGTTGGAAATTCCAACACAGGACATATTCCAGACACTTATCGGCTTCAATGATGCTTTATAATACAGGACAATTGAAGACAGTGGTTTCTGAAGCACGGAAGAAGTCTCCAGCCACTGTCAAAGTGGTAGTAACAAATGCCGATGCGCACGCCATAGAACATGAACTTTAATGGGGACATCTTCTGCTATGTTCAAATCGTATTGTACATCAGAAGTTTAGTAAAATATCAATTTCAGTCCTCAGCATCCATTATCCATTACATTGTTATGGCAAAATTGTACCAATATGCAACTGTATATTGTTTTCAAGTCATTTTTGGATGCAGTGGCAGTGCAGCTCCGTGCTGTACCACTAGCAAAACATGTCTACCCAACCTTCCAGAATGTAATTAGCTTTGTTTTCTTAAAATGGTTACCCGGATTAGAAATCCTATTGTGAAGTACCATATTCGTGAATGCTCGGGTAACAATAAGGAGGGAGGGGTCCTCATTTGGGACCTCACCAATTAGCTGGACATCACAAAATGATTACAAATAATCTTTTTTTGGATGCAAAACATCACATTGAAAGCTCATGCAGCACGTAGTGCCTCATTTCGTCTGTGGTGGCACTGTAGGGTATTTGGACTATTTCAGCACGGTTGCTCCACTAGATTAGGTTGATGACTATGGGTTTAAACAGTGGGACAACCTGTGATCTGCTTACTATTAGTGGACTATTTTGCGAAAAAAATAGTATGTAAAAAGTGGACAACTCCAGTGAGAAACCAAAACATGAACATATGAACATAACCTAATGCCAGCCACTAGAAGTCGTCAGCTGGCATCTGTCACAGTACCTTATAGAAACCAAAGACATCCTAGAAACAGATAAATAGAAGATGAAATATCCTAATTTCTGGGTAATTTTAGCTGTTAAAGGGTAAATGCCTCTGTAAGTTGTACTTTTTTATTAATATGATGTACTGTGCATAGTCTTTCCCAGTCTATTGACTCCCTAAGGTTGCAACTTGAACTGAATATCCTTGAGATATTCCTTTACTAGAGCGTGCTCACAACAAAACCTGTCAGTCTATCCTCTAACAAGTGTTGACTTGTTACCTGAAAGGTAAAAGAAAAAAAACACCCTCAGGAAATTTTTCGAATGACTCCAAGACTCCAAAGCGAGTAAGTCCTTTAAGAGTCCTGTAACAAGATCCTTTAAATGCTAAGATGCCGCTGATGCTTCAACCCTTCTTACCTGTGTGTTCTTTTTTTCCCTCCTCCCCTTTTCTCCTTGTCTGCAGTCTCAATTCAGTTTGCTGAATAACACCATGGATCAGAGTATCGGAAGCAGAGCAGCCTCCACCAGTCCGTACAACCCTGACCACAACTCGAATGTCCCCACACATTCTCCCTACTCTCAGCCCAGCTCCACCTTTGATGCCATGTCTCCAGCACCAGTCATCCCATCTAACACTGACTACCCAGGACCCCACAGCTTTGAAGTGACGTTCCAGCAATCCAGCACTGCTAAATCAGCGACATGGACTGTAAGTTACTCACCTCTTTACTATCCATATTGAAAAGGATGATGCATGTTGTATCGTTGCAGACTAGTGGAAACTTTTTAAAACTGGTTCTGACAACATTGACACTTTTCAGAAGGGTGGCGCTACTAAAGGGAAAGTCAATTTTGACAGATGAAATGCTATAGGTCATAGTCTATGGATCTTATGTGCACATATTGTACAGGACACATTTTGGGACATTTCGGAGACAATTTGCCCATCTTTAGAGTTCTAATTCTACCTAGGTTATATCTGATCCCCATTGGATAGAATTTATTGCAATCTTTGTATATGAAACTTTATTAATATTTATATACTGCGGGTGGCTTCAATATTTGTATATTTTTTGGGTCAAAGTTTGTATAAAGAAAGGTTGTTGAAACAAGCGCATAAAGATGCACATGAAGGTGGTACAGGTGTAGAGGTTCCAGTCAGGGCCCTGCTACTTTTAGGGCCCCAAACCCATCATGAAGGAACCGCAGTCCCTAAATGTCCTACACGATGGCTTGAAGGAGAAGGGGTCCTGATGAAGATTGAGCATTGGGCCCGTGAGTTTCACCTACACCTACAGAGATGCTCTGTATGGAAACGGTGAGTTCTATGTAGCTATCCGAAGATCAGCTCTCGGCCAAATTACTACAGGGTATATATTCTTAGCCACAGTTACATTCTTTTAATCCAGTTTTTGGTAGTCCAGGACAGAACCATAGAACAAATCTGACCAGATGCAGGGTCTTAAAGAGTTGTACTTTTTTAACTCTTCATGCATTTGATTCAACTAATCTTATTATAGTAACTTGGGGGACTCCTGTTAAGTAACAAAAATTAGTTATTGACAAATTATACACAGATGCTACCAATCTGTGTAACGATGTAGCAGAGCTAGATTTAGCATGTGGTGAAACTCATTGTGGCACCACCATCGCTGGTTTTACTTTGGACTGCAGAAAGACGCAATGCATAGTTTTAGTTGTTGGCTCTGATGAGGGAACTAGGAAAAATAACAATAAACAATAGATGACCTGAACATCCATTGAGGGTTTTTTAAAAAAAAACAAAACTAAACACACTTATAAACAGCAGTTTTGGCAAACTATGCAAGCTTATTAAGACCATCAATGCCAACCCTTGCCCCGGGGTGTTGGGGATCACCATACCTCTGTTGAAGGTATGGTCATCCCCAACACCCTGGTGAGATGAAGGTGAGGTTTGCCAGAAGAGTCCAAACTGTGCTAGTTGGCAATATCTTTGGTGCAAGTCATGTTGCCTAAACAAAATGCAATTATTAGCAAACTTTAAACAATTACCTAACCTTGTCGTTTATGTGCTTAGATGTTTGAAATTAGGGAGGGTCTTTTTTCCTTTAGGATGCTCCTATATGGATTATGGGAACAGAGTTTTATTCAATGGGTCCATATTCAGTCTATAAAACATATACCCTGAAGGCATGTAAAAAATGTGCTCAGGTGCTTGAGCCTTTATCTGTATCCCTACCAAGTAAATATACAGATATATAAGCTCCTGATCGGGGGCTAACTAGAAAAGGCTTTCACATGTGGCATGAGCATTTAACAGCTCCATGTGAAAGTTATGGCAAGAACTCACTTTACTACAGAGTTGCACTTAAGAAAAACTGCAACTGTGCCCTTAGCTCATGGGCTCAGCCAATAACAGCCAGCGCTGGATGCACCAATCACAGCCATTTATTGAATGGCTGTGATTGGCTCATCGAGCGCTTGCTCCGATTGGCTGAGCCAGCACTTGATTAACCAGTCAGAGCAGTCTCTTACTGGAGGCAGCGTCTTCAAGACCTGTAACTAGCAAAAGATGCTCTATCGGCAATGACAAGTGCCTTCCCAGAGCTCCGGAGAGCAGCGGCAGGGACCCGGACGGTGCCAGCTAGGTAAGTATTGATTTTCTTTTTTTTAGGTAGCACGGCTAGTGCTTGCATTTAGTGCTGTCAAAAATATGGTAGCAAGTTGTGCCACATTTTCAGATGAACTGAAACCATTGCCCATTCATTTCAATGGGCGATGCACAACTGAAAGCAACCACAGATAGAACATGCAGAGCGCAGTGTTGAAGACATATCATTTTGACGCTTGTGTGAACAGCCCCATTAAAATGAATGGGAGCGTTGTACAGCGTTTAGCACAGCGCTGAAAAGGCAGCACTAAATGCTGTACAAAAACGTTTGTGTGAGGGAAGCCTTACCCTTACAGGTTTAGGAATAGCATAATAAACAGTTTAGGACTGATATGTTATGTTACCCCAGACCAGCCCTCAAAATTCATTCAGATTTCAAACCAGACCCCTTAATTCCTTTAAGTCCCTAGCCCAGACCCAAAAATTAATTCAGACTGCAAACCAAACCCTTTAATTCATTCAGACCCCAGACCCTAAAATTCATTGACCTTAAACCAGACCACTAACTTCATTCAAGCCCTAGAACAGATACCTAAATTATCTAACCCCAGGTCATACGCTGAAATTGTCAGATCTCAGACTAGAACAAAAAAATATTTAGACACCAGACCAGACTTGAATATGCTTACCAGTCTCGAGTCTACTTAGTCCTCTTCACTTCTAGTCGCCATCTCTCTGAAACACCTAACTTAGGCCAGTGTGAGAAAGTTGCATGCACTGTGACACATAAAGTCCTGACACTGGACAACATCAGTACTATATTCTGGGCTCTGCAGATGATGGCCATAAGTAGGCTAGTGTTAGGACATTGTGTGTCGGGCTGGGCCGGTCCAGATCTCTCAAAAATTGCTGCTCCCTATGGATACTATAAGTGTATGAAAAAGGGAATGATGAGGTTTTACAATGCTTTCCCCATGACCTTCCAGCATATAAGGATATCATACAGCCCATAAGTGAGCAAAAATACATGACTTGTGTCACCTATTGTTTTGTGGTCTTGGGCACACATTTGTTGGAAGGTGACATCATATGACATCACAACGAGTCATTCCCTGTGTCTATAGAGATTGCATGGCTGTATTCTTCAGTTTACGCACCTGCTATGCAATGGATGTTACTGAAATAGCTAAACCTACTGTACTAATAAAAGGGAACATCTACTTTTGCCCTTGATGTTAGTACTTGTCTTTGTAACCCAGAAACTTCTTAAGCCTCAAATAACCCAATACCTGGCCTGGACAGCGGATAGCTCTGTAGTTAGCACATGGATATTATGTATATATGATGGGCCTTTCACATGACCCAATTATCCAGCATGGTCATTCACCTAAACGTTTGCTTCCCTGGTCATCAGGCCGTGTAAAAGGGACAATGATCAGCTGAGAAATGCGCAAAAACGTTCTTTAGCTGACTGGCTTCTAAATGCAAGCATAAAAATGCTGGCTGGTCAGCTGCACATCTCCTTATGTAAGCGGAGGGATGTGCGGCCAACAAATGATAGCTATATGGGAAGAATCATTATACTAACCACAGTTTGTCCTCATACTGCAGATCATTTGCCCATTTATGCAAGAGGAACGAGCGCTGCCTGACATGCCCATTGCTGGGCAGCACTCATTAGCATGGGCAGACCTCTACACGTATGGAACTACCTTTAAGGACCATTTACATGGGTCAATTATAGGGCCTGAATATTCCTACAAACATCCGCCCAACAATCAAGCCGTGTAAAAAAGCGAATGATCAGTCAACGACTGAGCAAACGCTCCTATCTGTTCATGTAAGCAGGTAGATGTGCAGTCGATCAATGATAGCTGTATGGGGATGAAAGATCGTGTTAACAATCGGTCATGCCCCTACAGCGGATAATACACGGCGATAATAAGCACTGACTGACGTGCTAATTTTTGGTCAGTGGTCATTAGTAGGGCAGATTATCTGCCGTGTAAAAGGACCATTAATCATCGATTCTTCTTGATGGTTTACACAGTACGGCCAATGGATGTTTGTTTCTTCTCATTGAGGTTAACAGTTACCTGCTCCACTGATTTGTGTTTGCCTGCCTAAGGCAGGGTTGACATGAGGAGAATCCCACTTCAAAGACCATGACATCATATAGCGAAGACTCTGAGCCTAGAATGGTTTTCTTTGTGTTAGAACAATATGGACAAAATGCACTCCGGATGCCTCCGTATAGTCGAGATTTATTTCACTGGTTAGAAAGATCAACAAGCTGAAAACAAGTAAAGTCATCATCCTATTATAATCCTCCTAGCTGCGGTATATCAGTTTCATGAAGAGCTGGGTGACAACCAACATGGCAGGCGGTAAAGAATGACAGAACTTCTCATTCCATTTTCCTAGGCTTCCGAATAGCAGAAGTGCTAATTGTATAATAATATATCTCCCGCTACTATATTATGGGACGGATTATAGGAGAGGCAAATGGAGCAAATTCCGCGGGGCTTTTATGATGCTCATCTGTAGCCATGGGCAATGCCCACCAAAGAATCACCAGTCTCTTTGGTATTATTTAGCCCTGTGTTGCTTAAGCATATGAGCTTGTCATTGTTATTATGGTGATATTTCTCTGCTCTTCTCAGTTTCTCATTTTCCAAGGCAAGGAGCTACACAAAATGTCTTTCTCAGGGGCTCCTGCAGCGCATCTTCCTGACTTATTGCTATACAGCTAAACAGATTGGACCATGTTGATTGCAACATTGCCAAATTGCACATTGCACAGGGTTATTAGAGGAAGCCAAGGGATAGTAGTTAAAGGAACCCTCTGGGCAAACGTACACTGTAAACTGTGTTGTTCCAAGTGCAGAGTGTGGATCTCACTAGCCAAGCCAGAATCTTGCATACTGCATACTGATGAGGGGCAAAAACCCCCAAACAGCTGTCTGTGTATGGATTCTGACTTGGTGTTCAAGGCTCGTATAAAGAGTTTAACATTGACTTGCAGGAATGCTGCCTTCCAATAGGTGGCGCTGCAGAGGTTTTGTTCCATTTTTCTTATTTGCATATTTCCCAGAGGAAATTCTCCTCACTCACCTCCTAGCTGCTCTCCTTAAGGAGAGATGATACCCTTCCCAACAGGGATTCAAGAACACCGAAAGGGAAACCCTGTAGTCCTAACAATGTGTACACACTTTTATGGGAGGGTTAGAGGGTTATATGCTGACGTAGCATATACACTGACTATTATCTACGTTATTACGTGTGGAAAATACACAGCATAATACAGTACTAGCAAAGTGGATGAGATTTAAAGTAATCTCATCCATATGGTGCGGATATCACCCCGATCATTCAAAGGGGTGAAATCTGCAGTAAATCTGCAGATTTTGCAGCGGATTAATTGTAGACTTTTCTGCAATGCATCACATGTGGAAGAACCCTTAAAGATTCAGTATTTGTTTAATAGCAATAGTTGATTTTCCCACTTGAATTTACCCATTACACAATTCTCCATAATTCTATTCACTGCAGTACTCTGTCAAGTAGAAGGTGTCTATAGTATTATTCCTGAGCTTCCTGATTCATTAATACGATGCAAGAATTAGTAACACACAGAGTGAGAGTGGCGTGGGTGTTCAGAGCATTGGGAAACGGGTGCATGTGCCCAGATCTTCTGGTGCAAGTCATGTTCCCTTATATCTGAAACCTATACCAGTGCTCCATAGCGCCCCAGCTATCCTTACAGTCTACCAACAGCCTGAAAGGGCATAAGAGCCAGTGGAAAGCTGGATGACAACCTTCATAGGCAATGTAATGTCTGTAGAGATGAGCAAGCACCCAAATGCTCGGGCCCGCGTTATTCGCATCGGGCTTTTCGTAAAATTCGAGTAACAAACCCCATTGACTACAGTGGGAGACTTGAGCATTTTTGTATGTGGGACACCGGGTGCTGAGCTTTTTTTTTTTTCCCTTGGTTCGTGTTCTCTCTCTCTCCTGCCCCAAAAATTTGCCATTGACGTGCGCGCTGCGTCACGGCGGGGAGGGGCCAAAACAGGCACGTCACAGCAGGGAGGAGCCAAAAACTGGGGCGGGGTTGAACACAGCTTGATGCTCGTTCGAGTAACGAGCACCATCGAGTATGCTAATGCTCGAACGAGCATCAAGCTCGGCAGAGTACGTTCGCTCAACTTTAAATGTCTGCTATTAGTGGTTGTCACTCTGCAGAACTCATTAGCTGGAGCATGTTTTCAAAGAGAGAAATTGAAGGCAGACAGAAGCAAGGGCACACACAGAGACGCTGCTGCTGAAAGCTTGAGTAAATTTTCCCCAGTGCTGGATTCACAGCTATACTTCTCAGTACTGCTGTATAATGTCCTCCATGCTGCTACTGATTCTCAGTGAGTTCTATAGAGAGATAGGGAAGCAGGATCTCCTCTTTTCTGTGTGTAGGCTGTTCATGAGAGACATTATAACATATTTCCTGCTCCTCTTCTCCATAGACTTCTGTGTAACAGCATGTAACATGGTCTCTAAGTGAAGCTGAAGAACAGTCTCCTCTCTGAATACTGATTATATGAATGAATTCAGAGTGAGTAAATAGTTTAGAAGGTAGGAAGAGGAGGGAGGATATGTGGAGACCAATGCATTTTTCTCTAATAAGATATATTATAAAGTTTGCTATCTGTGTTTATACTGTTGATTAATACAAATTTGTTTCTAGTCTGTTTCTACACTTTAAGCCTTTTATGATAGGTATTATACTTAAAAGCTGCCACACACATTAGATAGAATTAGGTTGATGGATGCAGGAAATATACATGTATATTACACACACGGTGGCTGAATGCTCCAAAGGTTATGGTTTAAATGTGTTGGATTTGCCATTGGCAAATCTGATACTGTACCTGTTTGCTGCAGCATCCATGGCAGACATCCAAGGGTAATACTTGGTTTTCTGTTGTAGATGTGCAGTTTGATGTGCTGCACATCCACTCACGGATCGGCCTCATCCAGTAGGGCATACCTGTGTAAAGCTACTCCACTAGTTTTCAATAAAAAAATTAGTGGGAATAAGTAGCATGCTACCCACAGATTCTTGTTTTGCTGTGGAGCAGATAAAAATCTGCTCAGAAGAGAAGTTTTCCAAATTGTGTGAAAAGTGTTTTAGAAACCCCACTTGTGGTGGGTGGTGGTATTGCGACTCAGATTCAGGATAGGATGCAGCAGAAGGTATTGCAACAAATATACAATATTTATTTAAGGACAAGCTAATGCAAGAGAATAACAGTATAATAACAAGTAATCAGTGCTAGTAAATGACCTTGTACTTACAACAGTCAAATAGATCCTAGGATCAGTAATACTCTCTATGCACAATACAAAATAACAATAGTGCGGAAAGCAGTATGAATAATGCTGCAAGGAGATCAGTTGTGTCAACCAGAAATCCAAATTACACTGTTCAAACTTTGAGGAGTTGACACTCTACTACTAGTAAGGGTGGTTTCACATCTGCTTCAGAACTTCTAACCGGAGGTTCAGTCGCAGATCTGGCTGAAAAGTACTGCATGCAACACTTTTTCTTCTGTCCAAAAGCTGGCCAGCTGTGCATAAAGTGGGCGAACCCCATTATAGTCAATGGGGTCCTCCCAGAGCTGTTCGATTCTGTCCAGCTACGGAACCGTTTGGCTGTGGTGATTCCCCTTTGCTGCTCCCCAAATGGAGTAGGAATGCGTAATCCCCAGCACAGATTTGAAACCACCCTAACAGTCTACTTGAAAAACGGTGTTCAAATCCCAGCCAATATGTCTCCGTTGGGCAGGCTTGCGTCCCTGTGGCATTATCTCAGTTTGTAATTGTAAACCAAATAGAACACTTCCTGGCCTATGTAACAGGCCTGTTGTTTCACTGTTTTAGTCTGAAAGAATGTGCATGCCTATTGTCAAATTGAGGCCAGACTCACTTACAATTCTGTTGTGCAGGAGTCAGCACAACTACTAACCTAGGCTAGTCCAAAGTCAGAAATGCAACTCTACCATGGTTTAAATAAAATCCTTGTTACTGTGCAGATTCTTTCACTAGAGTGGGGGCTGTGGACACAGACTCTCTCGTTCAGCTTCAGCTAATCTCCAATACTTGGTTCAGCAGATGTGGGCCCATCTGCGAGTGTGGTCTCCTGCAGACTATTGCAGCTTCGTTTGATCAGCTCTGGCAGCACCTCCAGGTTACTACTATACACCTTGCACTCTCCAGATTGGGGCTGTAGGATAGCTGCTTTCTCCCTCTTCCAGTCTCTGGTTCCTCCGCGCAGTGCTCACTATGCACTCCAAGCAGTGCTCTCATGTCCAGGTTCTGCTGTCCTGCTGCTTCTCTTATTTTTTACCTTCTAATGCTGTTCTCTGCCTTTCCCTCGCAGGCAGCACCTCCCCTCACTCTGCATCAGTCCCTGCACACACTGTGATGCAGCAAAAATTCTCTTTTACTGGCCAGCTCATAGCCAATCAACAAGTGGAGTATGCTCAGTTCAGTTTGGAGGGACCATGTAGGCGCTCCATTGTGAAGTCCAGTATACCCTGAGCACTAACACACTTTACAAAGGTGGCATTAAATCCTTACGGGTGAATTCCTTACAAACTCACATATAGGTAATACAGGTTTGTAGTAGGTTTTATGCAGAATTCAATATGGAATCTGTACTGACATCTGGATAACAATCTGAAGGTATGAGCTGTGCTAAACTGGGGGCAAAGTAATAGAAAACGCCCAACTCTGGGATGCTTATTGCCCATGGGTGAGGGAAAGCCATTGCACAACTGCACAGTATGGTGTTCCCTGCTCTGTGCCCTGAGGGGAGATCCTGTTGCTGATTACTTTCTCCCAGACGACTGCTGAACTTCCTTAGGCACTTTTTGGCTTTACAATCCTCACCACATCTTCTTCCCTTGTTGTCTCCTGAATATCGTCTCTCTTCTGTTTTCCTCTTCTTCTTGCCCTGGAAAATTTCTCCTTTTTCACCGTTATCTTCTTCCTCCCGCCGCCGCACTGAAAAGGTTTCACCCCCTCTCTCTCCTGATTGGCCATGCTCTCATCCCTCTAGCATCTCACTACATTGGTCCCCTGCTCTATCCAGCGGGAACAGGAGGGGTCTGGATTGGATGCTGCCAGTTTCCCACAACCTCCCTGGAATCAGCTGCATCCTATTGCAAGAGGAGTAAATTCTTTGACCCCCTTGCACATGCGCTAGGCTAAATCAGGCTACACCAGTAGCGGATTATCATATAGGCCCTGTGCAGTCGACTGTATGATGATTCACCACTTAGTATTCCAGATCAGCTCTTATACAGTAGAATCACAATCTACTTCTTTCCACTGATTATACCGCTAGTTATTCAAATAAGTGTCCTACCTGCTTTTCCTCGTATATGTTTGGGCGGTAAATCATTCTTGAAGCTAATGTGGAAGGAAGATGCTGCAAACATTGTAAATTAGATTTTGGCACCTCGGCTGTGTGTAGTCTCTCTCCGGAGCGGCTTGAGATTCTTGGCATACATGATAGCACATGCAGACCTGCGATCTATGAGGATGGGATGCTGCACAGTTGCTGGGACTTGTACAGTGGTGACTGCTTATTCTTAAGATGGTTTTATGCTAATCTTTCTAAATACAGTGCAAACAACTCCTTGCTTTATGATTTCACGGTCTGGTCACTTTCAAAGAAAGGCCAAGGGATGAAATCTGCAAATCCTTGAAGATTATACAGAGATGTACAGAGGATCTCGCTACAATAACATATATAATGGAGTTAGAAAATAGGACATAGACAATTATGAAAATGGTAAAGTAGATGGATGGATGGCTTGCAGGGGGTCCATGTTGGGACTTGGGTGTTATACTCAGCATGGCTAAATGAACACTGAGCTCTTTGTTATGCCCCTTATACATGGGATGAGAATCTCATGATTCTTGTGTGAAGATGCTGGTGACGTCACCACCAGCTCGCTCGCACTCGGCCACAATTATCGGTGCGGTACATTCCGATGTCAAACACTGAAGACCAGTAATTAAACTGCATGATAAGTGCCCGAGCTGATGCCGATTTGTATGCCGTGTGAAATTGAACGACAAACAAGAACGAGTCAAGTTTGACTGAAGGACGATTTTCAGTTCTGCTTGAAAACCATTGTTCGGCAGAACAGCTGATAAGCAGGACAGTACACTGTCTGTTGTCCATGGTGCTGAATTCTTCACAGGGAGCCTGTGGCTGAACAAAGAAGCTAATTGCAGAGCTCAGACCTCCTGCTGAGTTCTGTAACAGCTCCCAGAAGCTCATTTGCATGCAAATGAAGCTAATACAGTACTTTATGCAAATCGATTGCTGATCTTTCAATCTTTTGAAAGATATCTGTCTGTATAAATGGGCCTTTAGATTTTTTTTAAATCTTCAGATATTAGACAGATATCAGACAGATAGATTAGATTAGATAGAAGTAATCTAGCTAGCTACTGGGCCTTGCAAAAGTATTCACCCCCGCTAGATTCACATGGACGTATTTGCGTGTGCAATAAGTAAAGACTAGAGCCCATTGATTTCAATGGGTTCGTTCACATGCACTTGCTTTTCCAGTTGCCGGGAAAAAAAACACAGCATGCTTTATTTTTTTTGCGCATTTGCACATCAGAGGTCTCCATAGAAGTTAATGAGGGATGCACAAATGCATCATTTCTCTGGAAAGTCTCTGGACTTATTAGCCATTACAATTGGTGCATATTTGTTTGCTGCGCATAAATCAATATGTCTTGCGGACACAAAAAGTACAGTAAAATACGCAAAAAAGCAGTGTTCATTTCACAAAAATGCTACGGTCATGCAAGTGCAAATACGCATACGCTCATATGAAGCAGGCCGGTGTCACACGGGCATTTTTTTTTTTGGACACACCAAATTCATGTGAATGAACCTATTGAAACAAATGGGTTCTATTCACTTAGTATTGCACATGCAAATATCTACCTAGCTACATACCTAACCATCTACCTACCTATTCTTTCTATCTGCAGACATCCCCGGGGACTGGTTACTGGGCATGTTTCAGGATCTGCAGCCAGAGCTGATCTGCAAACCCTGACAATAGTTGAGATGCTTTGGGCCTCTTGCCCTTGGGGGGTATAATTACAGATTTGTGCGCTGGGACAACACAGCAGGTGCAAGGCAGTTTGTCAGCTTGTAGACAGATCTATTGTGTGCAGAGACCTGCGTGCGGCGTACGAAAGGAGCCGGCATCGGGAGGCTATGGTTTCATCATTCTATATACTGACCTGTATCCGAGGATCATGCCATAGAAACACCACAGAAAAACCCTTCTGCAGTTATTATGTACGGTTGGTCCACATATACCATCCATACTACTATTATAAATGCCCAGGTAACTCCGTCTGTTCGTTACCTGTTCACGGCTGAACTGCTGAAGCCATTGTGATGAAATTTGGCAGGGAGATAGCTTGCATCTTGTGGAAGGACATAGGCCATGTTTTATCCTGAAAATGTATGGAGTTCTCTAGGGAGCACGACAAGGCAGATTTATTTGGTGGTGCGCAGGCGCATCTTCACGCCGGAGCCGTACCATAAGGCGAGGCGGAGGGTAAGGGGGTGCACATCATAAGCTATGCCTACACAAATACGGACAGACGTCCTTGCCGCACGTATGCGATTACTAAGTGCAGCGAAGTGGAAGGGGTGCACATCATAAGCTAGGCCACCCCAAACAGGCAGACACGTTAAGGCAGACGTCGTTGCTGCACATATGCGATTATTAAGCTAGCAGGGATACCTGGCGTTGCCTGGGATTAAAATTTGAACGAAAGACACATTAACATGGATTATGATTTTTTTTTTAAATCTGTGTTGCCCATAGCAACCAATCACAGCACAGCTTTCATGTTACCTCAGCAGTATAAGAAATACAAACCAATCACAGTGCAGCTTTAATTTTACCTCAGCTGTGTAAGAAATGAAAGTTGTTCTAGCAACCAATCACAGCGCAGCTTTTTATTTTACCTCAGCAGTATAAGAAATACCAACCAATCACAGCACAGCTCTCATCTTACCTCAGCAGTATAAGAAATACAAACCAATCACAGTGCAGCTTTCATGTTACCTCAGCAGTATAAGAAATACAAACCAATCACAGCGCAGCTTTCATGTTACCTCAGCAGTATAAGAAATACCAACCAATCACAGCACAGCTTTCATTTTACCTCAGCAGTATAACAAATAGCAACCAATCACAGCGTAGCTTTAATTTTACCTCATCTGTGTAAGAAATGAAAGCTGAGTTCTAGCAACCAATCGCAGCGCAGCTTTTATCTTACCTCAGCAGTATAAGAAATAGCAACCAATCACAGCGCAGCTTTTATCTTACCTCAGCAGTATAAGAAATAGCAACCAATCACAGCGCAGCTTTTATCTTACCTCAGCAGTATAAGAAATAGCAACTAATCACAGCACAGCTTTTATGTTACCTCAACAGTATAAATATATATAAATATTTCAACTTTTTACATTTCAATATACAGCAAAACACAGATTAGATTTAAAAAATACAAATTCCACACAGACGAAGTCGCAGGTAACAAGCTAGTATGATAATTTATTTGCAAGTTCCAAATATAGAATATTTCCCTCCCTATATGGCAAAATGTTGTACAAGATCTTCCTTTTTAGGGCGCCCACCCACTGGCGATTTTTTTTTCCTTGCGTTTTGCGTTTTTTCTGCAGAGCAATTAGAATTGAATGTACTCCTGTCCACTGGCGTTTTGCGTTGCGTTTTTTAACATAGGAACTGTCAGTTGCATATGTGTCCTTATTTTTCTCCTAATGCACCCATGAAAGTCAATGGAAATTAATGGAAAAGCCGCGAAAACGCCGCGAAAACGCGGCAAAAAACGCCGCGAAAAACGCGGCGTTTTTCACGCACGAAAATCGCAAACGCCAGTGGGTGGGCGCCCTTAGTTATAGGAACCCAACATGCACCATCTTTAGTAAATTTGGAGCAGCAATTCCCATTTTTAGCACCATTTGCACAATACATGTAATTATACATAAACCTATTGTAGCGCAATGCCCAGTAATCACGCCCGCAGATGTGAAGCCATTGGTTCTAATGGTTTCGTATTTACTGCTGTGCGCGAGAAAAAATAGGCCCTGCCCAATCTTTTTCGCAGGTAGTTTTTGGACATGTGAGAAAAGATAGGGCAGGAGCCATATAATTTACTTTTTTGCCAGTGTGCAATAGCGCAACGTTTAAAAGCCTTTTAACAGATTCATACGCAATTACACTCCGTAGCGGCAAGCATATTTGTGCATGCGCCCATCTGAAAAAGTCCTTAACAGCACCAACATATTCTGCAGCACGGTTAAGTGTAATAATCAATTGATGGAAACAGTAGGGGTGAGGGTCCTGCTCCAACGAGCTTACATACTACAAGTAATGGGGTGATACAGAAGGTAAAGGGGCTGGAGATGTGCATGGTATGGCGAGGTGGAGAGTGTCGGATGCTATTCACACAAACAATGGTCAGACACAAGCCGTGTGGTGGCTGAATTGGTATGACTGCAGGGTCAGTTGATTGCGGCTAGCTGGGATTGCAGTCAGAAGGACAGGGAGCATGTTATGAGGAGGAGTAAAGAGGGTTTATTTTAGGGGACATGGTATTCCCCTCCGAAGAGGTGCGTTTTTAGAGCACGCCTGAAGTTTTGTGTGTCAGTGATTGCCTGGATAGTTTTGAGTTGCGCGTTCCAGAGGAATTGTGCTGCTCTGGAGAAGTCTTGGAGGCGGGAATGAGAGGTTCAAATTAAAGGGGCACTCAGTCTGATTTCGTTAGTGGACCGGAGGGTGCGGGCTGGGTGGTGGATTGCAATGATGGAGGCAATGTGGGGCTTTTTTTAGCAGTGGGGATATGATGGCGTGTTTGAAAGAAAAGCAAAAGATGCCAGAGGTCAGAGAGAGGTTGAATATAGTGGTGAGATGGGAGATAACCACTGGGGAAAGGGACCGGAGGAGGTGTGAGGGGAGAGGGTCGCTAGCACAGGTAGTGGGGTGAGCAGAGAAAAGCAATCTGGAGACTTCTTCTGTCGTTGGTCTGAGTACAGAGAGTGAGCAGGGGCTGTTACTGACAAGACTAGGGTCAGGGCTAGTCTGGGATTGGGAGGTTATTTCCTGACGGATGTTGTCGATTTTCTTTTTGAAGTAAGCAGCCAGCTCTTCAGCACTGAGATCCGTCATGGGGGGCTGCGGTTTAGGGCTGAGAAGGGAGTGAAAAGTATCAAAGAGTCATTTAGGGTTGTGCGATAGTGAGGAGATGAGAGAGGTGAAGTAGACTTGTTTGGCATGGTGGAGGGCGAGGTTGTAGGTTCTGAGCATGAATTTGTAATGGAGAAAGTCTGCAAACTTTTGTGACTTTTTCCACAGCACATCTAGAGCACTGCTGGATGAAGCACATTTGAGGCGTGAGCCAGTGTTGCTGAGGTCTACATCGGTAGGTTTGGGTAACGGGTGGTGCCGCTTCATCCAGGGCATGTTTGAGAGTGGTGTTGAAATGTGTGGCAGTAATGGGGCAGGAGAGGAGAGAGATAGGGGACAGTGAGGATTGTAGGGACTCAACATAGTTTTGGGTGTGAACGGTCTGAAGGCTCCTGTACGCACGGTAGGTAGGTCGGTCTGGAGAGATGCTAGGGAGCGTGACAGAGAAAGAGAGGAGGTTATGGTCCGAGAGTGGGAGAGGGAAGTTAGTGAAGTGGGAACAGAGCAGAGATGGAGAAAGAACAGATCAAGAGTATTGTCATCCTTGTGAGTGGGAGAGGCTGTGAGTTGTGAGAGACCAAGGGAGGAGGTGAGCGATAGAAGCTGAGAGGCAGATAGTGTCATTTGTGGGGATATTCAAATCACCTAAGATGATGGTTGGAATTTGCATTGAATATGCATGTACCGGCATTATGCGTATTCACTGTGTATTTATGCAGTCCCATTGACTTCAATGGGCCAGTTTAGTCTGTAATATAGACCAAAATAGGACATGCTGCAATTTTTTTTCACGTGCCTAAATACACGTGTGAAAAGTGCAGTTCTGAATACCCCAATGCAAATCAATGAATACCCCAATGCAAACGCTCCCAAAAATACGTATGTAATACGGAGTGTATATACGCTCATCCATGTGGATAAGTTTTTATTTTCAGAAAAGTTTTATTGGCAGTGGTCTCTCCACTGAGACCACCACCTATCCGAGAACAGGAGTCCCATGACCCCCTGTTCTTCTAACTGTTGGCTCACTGCACCTCCTACAGTGAAGATGAGATTGAATGAAGCGGTGGTCGAGCATGCACGGTGCTGCTGCATTTATCTTCAATGGGGCTGCCGGAGAGAGCTGAGTGCTTTTACTCGGTAATTTTTATCAGCCGCCTTGAAATGAATGGAGCAGCACCACCACATGCTTGACTGCTGCTCCATTCACTCTTATCTTCACCATGGGGGGTGCAGTGAGAAGGAAGGGGCCAGGGAGAACCCGGCACAGTTGACCTCTTCGACTCACACCTCTATTCCAGCTGAGCTCCATGTCAAACTTCTAAGCATGCTTTTTCTAAAACATACAAGGGCCGAATGGACATATCTGTCTCCGGTTCATGCTGCCAATGGTTGGGGGCAGCATGAACCTGGTGACCGGTTCACTTTAAGCAAGCAGGACTTGCCTATGGCCAGCACACCAATATCCTTTCAGGATAGCACCAAACAAGGTAAAATTATTCATGCTGGTTACTGAACCCTTCAGATATGTACAGCAATTCCTGCATTATTTCCAGGATCTGTCGTAACAGATTCGCTCAAGCCAGTTAACGGTATTTGCGGTTTGCAAGATCCTACATGTCAGAGTCGGATGACAGACACATTATTATCACCGCCGTGGTGCTATCTTGTCCGAACCTGTCCCAGGACACAAATACAGCTGCCTGGTAGGAGTGCAAAAAGAATTAACAGCCTGCGGCTCCATCCCTCTCTCCAGAGCTTCTTGGTGGCTTTTGCTTGGATCTAATGATTACACTGAAAGGCAAGTTGAGTTTAGTCCTCTTTGCACAGACTGGAATGTATGGTGGGAGGGGGGTGATGGGTGGGAAAATGTAATTGTTTGGGCAAATCATTTCCTTTCAAGAAAAAAAAAATAACCCAAAACAGACAAGTTCAGACAGTGGCTGAAGATAACTGCAATGTTATCAGCTCCCAATGTGTTAGGACACATCAGCTAGCGGATCCACAGAAACCCGGTCAGCTCAGGCTCCATGTTTTTGTAGGGTTGAAAGTGAAGTTTGTGTTGAGCTAATGCATATTGATAATTGCACTCAAGTGTCAGGAAACTGGAGACGCTCTGAACTTGTCAGCCGATGGTGGAGTCACGTATGATGAGGGTAGACCTCAAAGACCAGCCGTACACGTACAGGCGCTCCACCTCTTATCTTGTAGTTAGGCTTTCATTTCATCATGCCAGCCCTGTATCTAAATACCCTGACCAAGGAGGAGCGGCTTTTCAGTGCCACCTCCAAAGCATTTTTGTATTATGCTACAAATTCCTTTAATCTAGCATTACTTGTTGGATCATCTAATATTCTGGATTATCAGAAAGTCATAGAAAAGTACATAAAAGCTAATTGAGAGTCGGTCATAAATGAGATTGCTGTCAGATATATGCTCATTCTGAGTGGATTATTTGCCGTATAAAACAAGAACCGGACAGGCTGGAGGATAGTTGGCAGACCCCATACACATGAGATCATAGCCAATCATGTTGCTATTGCGGGGGGTTTCTGATGACTTGAGGGTGATCAATAAGTGGAACAGGTTGCCATTAGAAAAGGTGAGTTGTCGTTCAATAGAAGTCTTCAAACAAAGGCTGGACAAATATCTGTCTGGGATGATTTAGTGACTCCTGCACGGAGCAGGGGGTTGGACCCGATGACCCTAGAGGTCCCTTCCAACTCTACCATTCTGTGATTTCATGAATTTGTGGTCAACTTTAGGGTAGAAACCTCCAAGACGTCAGCCTGGAATGTTATTATATTGTATTTATAGTTCACCATAATTTATATATTTTTACAGAATCCAAACGCTTTTACTCGTTCTACAAAATACAAAGCATAGGTTTACCTTTGTGACCCACAGCTATCAGGAGAACGGGGGTTATAGTATGTGAGGCTGAAAAAAGACATATCCAGTTCAGCCTATTAACCCCCAATGTTTATCCAGAAGAAGGCAATAAAACCCCAATGAGGTAGAAGCCAATTTTGCCCAAATTAAGGGAAAAAAATTCCTTCCTGACTCCAATCTGGCAATCGGAAAAAAGCCCCGGATCACCGACCCTTCTGAAGTTATTAATGATTACAACATATAATATTGTATCGCTCAAGAAAGACATCCAGGCCCCTCTTGAACTCTGGGGACCCTATCTGCCCTACTTTCTATACAGTTCAATGAAGAGGTCTGGAAGTCCCAGAAAACCCTTTAATGATGGGAACACCCCTACACAGCATACTTTAGGATTATGTGACTTAGAGAATGTGCTGAATTATACATGAACTACATCTGTTTGATTAGAATGACAAGTCCCAGCATTTGATTGACTATAACTAGAACGCTACCTATTATACTCCCCTCATATTTCCTATTTGTACAGTAAGCGTTTAGTTATCTACATCATATAATTTGGCACCCATTGCATCCTGTTAATGCTGGAATAAAGGAATTTCGTCTGTGCTCCCCACATCACATCCCTGGTTACCTCTGATGATATTGCTGAGGATGGGGAGTTGTCGGGACTTGATGAGGTTGCCAGCACAGACATGTTGTCTTGGGGTTGTGCGGTGTGTATCTCCTGCAGGCTACACTACTCCTGCTCAGCAGAGCTTTAGCCGTGTCATAACATGGCATAATGACTGCATGACTTACCTCAGAGCTCCCCATAATACACGGCTCCTCTCCTGGAAAGTTTTATATCTCAGACATGTCCAGGATTGTCGGGAATGTCTACAGGAAAAGGGTCCATTGACAAGACCTGACAGCCTGGCAGCACCTGGACAGGAAGAAAATCCCCGAAAACTCCCCAACACCTATACACCAGAGACCCAATAACTCTACATAGTCGTAGATTATTCCGCTGATACTTGTACCTGGGAAAGTTCAGTTGTAACAATATGGCCACCATCATAGTCCCCACAAGGAAATCTTCCAGCTTTCCCAGCATCCTGAATGGCAAAATTACAATATGGTTTTATTATAGCTCCTACATGGGTTATCTTCCAGCTCAACAATTTGGTCCCAGTACAGTTTTCATATATTTATCTCCAAACTTACCTAGAGTCCTGAGAGGTAGATTTACAATATGGTGCCATTAAGTTCCCACATGGGTACTTCCTGGCTTCTCCAGAGTCCTAAATGGTAATTTTACAAAATCGGCTCATTACAGCTCCCACGGTTATCTCCAGACTCTCCCAGAGTCCTGAATGGCAATGATTCATCCATTAACCTTGTATATATTTGCCATTCAAGAATGCTCCACAATACAGTAAAATCCCTTCAATGCATCATTAAGGGTGGTTTCACATCTGTGTTGGAACCTTCGGTTGGAGGTTTCATCGCAGATCCGGCACAAAATACAAGAAGGAAAAACACTAAAAGCCGGACAACTAAGCGGAAACTAAAGGACTCCATTATAGTCAATGGGGTCTGTTCGGTGCTGTTCAGTTTTGTCATAAAACAGAGCTATTCGGACAAGCAATTCCCCTTTCCTGCTCCATGGATGGATGTGAAAGCACCCTAACCGTACCAAAATAGTGCCAGATTAGCAAAAATTTTGAAGTATTAGAAGGGTATAAGAATTCGGCTTCTACTACCCAGCAGTGGAATTTCTGGATTCTTGGATGCCGCCTAAAGACGTTTTTTTTAAACCTGCAAGCTTCATGAGTTTTTATGCTCTCACAATAATAAACCTATATATACAGGGTGAGGCAAAAGTCTGGGCACACTTATTTAACTGGTGTAAAGAGAAAATTGACTTTCAATGTGTGAAAGTATTAATTTGGAGAGAGGCTGCATTTTTTGGTGGAGGAGATGTTTTTGACGGTCATTTTAAACTCTGCCATATTAAATTCAGCTCTGTTTTTTTCAAATTGGAAGGGGGTCAAGTAATATATCAGTCTTTGCTAGAATTTACTCAAAAACACACTGTAACTCGGTTTTGCCCTATCTTTACTTGTTTAGGAGCTAGCTGAGGGCAAAGTTTCACAAAGCGCTTTACATGACGTGTTTGGTATGTCCACCATTCTACCAGATACACATGGTTAAACGTTTTATCCAGTCTTCATAAACATGCTGAAGAACTGCAAGTGATATTTCTTCACAGCACTGAAGGATTTGCCTTTTTAGGTGAACCATATTGCATATTTTTTCCATCTACACAAGGGACTTTAGATGGCGCAAGAGATAAAAGTCCAATTAAGTCTGACGACCTTGTCAGTCATTCTGCTGGACCCTTATACAAAATCTAGTGCCCACGGAATTGCACATCGACCCATCTATGTACAACAAAGTGCGGAGGTGCGCCATCCTGTTGAAGTAATGTTCTTATTGAGCGCAGTTGGGAATATGGTATTGTGTAAGGGTGCGGGCAGACGAGTGTAGGCGTATTTACGTTCGCACGAGCGCAACGTATAATCGCCCGAGCGATCGTTTTTCACCGATCACGACCAGAGCTAGAAAGCGTATTTTCGTTTGTTCCTACTTTGCAAACGGTCTTTTCGGCAATCGAATATGCGTTGGCGCGTATTTCGGTCGCATATGTTCCGGTTTTTTTCGAATTGCCGTTTTTACGCACTGTAAAATCGCCTATGTGAACGAATACATTCGAAACCAATGCCTCAGATGGTCACGTATATACGTTTGGTCGCAAAAACGCGCCGTTTATGCGCTCGTCTGCCCGCACCCTAACATTCAGAAGTATTTACCACATTAAGTGATCCATTAATGAAAAAAGGCCCTGGATGTCAGACACAATTCACCAACTTTGACCTCACTTAGCTCCTAAACAAGCAAAGATATGGCAAAACAAACACGTCCAGTATGTTTCTGAGTAAATTTGAGTAAATTAGCAAAGACTGATATATCACTTGACCCCCCACCCATTTGAAAAGCCTTACCTGATCTCAATATGGCAGAGTTTAAAATGGCCACTAAAACATCTCCTCCACAAAAAAAAAATGACTGCCTCCCTCCCAATTATTACTTTCACATATTGGAAGTCTAATTTTTTTTTATTACACCAGTTAAATGGGTGTGTCCAGACTTTTGCCGCACCCTGTATAATAAAGTGCCATCATAAGCACTTCATTTCGAAATATGAATAGGTTATAAAAAGGCCTAATAAGGGACCTTTTCCAGGGGACAGAATTAGGCGCAATGGAACTGACCTTAATTCTGCCTGCAATTCTGCATCAAATTCCACATTTAGAGTATATTCACACATAGTGGGAAATTCTGCAGTAAAATAACAGAGTCAGCTGATTTCATCTTGCTGCTCCTCTCATCTCCCATCCCTCACTGCAGCGCATAGAGCCCTTACATCCCTTGCCTGGCTACCGCTACTAAGCGCTGGGGCTACCAGTCAGGTGATGTGGAATGGGCAGATCTATTGGTACGGGAGATATATAGACGACATCCTCCTTATTTGGCAGGATTTCCCCAATGTGGTTTCTGATTTTGTTTCCTATCTCAGTAATAATAGTTTTGGTGCCTCTAACCTTTCTGTAACATTCTGTCTCTCTCTTTTCTTGATGTCTTCAGTATTAGAGACCCTTTATCAAAGAGAATTAACACTAAACTGACTGAGCCTCCTCTGACAACTCCCTATTACAGGCAATTCCCTCGTGTGGTTAAAAACCTCCCAATAGGAGAGTTTATTAGAGCCAAAGGGCATTGGAAGGAGAATCTAATCCAGAGTATTGTGTTTTGTCTGACAGGTTGCACCTCTGCGGTTACCACAACAGGATTATAAATAGGGCCAAAATATAGCGCATCAAAACCAGATAGGACTATTTGGCGCAATCTCAACGACAGTCCAGACAACCCCAGACACACCTGATACTTTTTACTACTAGTTTTAGGGCTAATTCATGCAAACACATTTGCGCAACATATTGTGCATGCAAAATTTGCAATGCACAATGAAGAGAACTAGAGATGAGCGAACGTACTCGTCCGAGCTTGATATTCGTGCGAATATTAGGGTGTTCGGGATGCTCGTTACTCGTAACGAGTACCACGCGGTGTTCCGGTTACTTTCAGTTTCCTCTCTGAGATGTTAGCGCGCTTTTCTGGCCAATTGAAAGACAGGGAAGGCATTACAACTTCCCCCTGTGACGTTCAAGCCCTATACCACCCCCCTGCTGTGAGTGGCTGGGGCGATCAGATGTCACCCGAGTATAAAAGTCGGCCCCTCCCGCGGCTCGCCTCAGATGCCTTGTGAGTTAGCTGAGGGACAGTGGTATCGTGCTGGAGCTGCTGTAGGGAGAGCGTTAGGAGTTAGTGTAGGCTTCAAGAACCCCAACGGTCCTTCTCAGGGCCACATCTATCCGTGTGCAGTACTGTGGAGGGTGCTGTTAGCAGTGTTGCACAAATTTTTTTTTTTCAAAATCGGCAGTCTGCAGAGCATTGCGCCTTGCAGTAATAGTCCAGGGATAGAAGTGGTGGTTAGGCAGGGAGAGTGTTAGTGAGTGTAGGCTTCAAGAACCCCAACGGTCCTTCTTAGGGCCACATCTATCCGTGTGCAGTACTGTGCAGGCTGCTGTTAGCAGTGTTGCATATTTTTTTTTTTCAAAATCGGCAGTCTGCAGAGCATTGCGCCTTGCAGTAATAGTCCAGGGATAGAAGTGGTGGTTAGGCAGGGAGAGTGTTAGTGAGTGTAGGCTTCAAGAACCCCAACGGTCCTTCTTAGGGCCACATCTATCCGTGTGCAGTACTGTGCAGGCTGCTGTTAGCAGTGTTGCATATTTTTTTCTTTTCAAAATCGGCAGTCTGCAGAGCATTGCGCCTTGCAGTAATAGTCCAGGGATAGAAGTGGTGGTTAGGCAGGGAGAGTGTTAGTGAGTGTAGGCTTCAAGAACCCCAACGGTCCTTCTTAGGGCCACATCTATCCGTGTGCAGTACTGTGCAGGCTGCTGTTAGCAGTGTTGCATATTTTTTTCTTTTCAAAATCGGCTGTCTGCAGAGCATTGCGCCTTGCAGTAATACTACAGGGAGAGAATTGTGTAGGCAGGGCCAGAAGACATATATTATTGATTGAATATAGTCAGTGGGCCCTCCGTTTCCAAAAAAGGGAAAAATTGTATTTGTCCTGCAGTCTTGCGCCAATTTATTTCCTGCCTGGGAAAAGTAACCGCTGTGCTGCACTTCATATAACTGCATTTCTGTGCAACACATATCTTATCTGATTGAATATAGTCAGTGGGCCCTCCGTTTCCCAAAAAGGGAAACATTCTATTTGTCCTGCAGGCTTGCGCCAATTTATTTGCTGCCTGTGAAAAGTAACCGCTGTGCTGCACTTCATATAACTGCATTTCTGTGCAACACATATCTTATCTGATTGAATATAGTCAGTGGGCCTTTTCTTTTTTAAAAAAAGGAAACATTCTATGTGCCCTGCCTCTGTCAGTCCTCAGCGTTCTGTGTACGTGTGTGGTGGGTGGAGATAGTAAACAAATCATACACAGCCAGCTACGTTTAACAGCAGGCTTGCGCCAATTTATTTCCTGCCTGGGAAATCAAATCACTGGTAATACACCATGCTGAGGGGTAGGGGTAGGCCTATAGGACGTGGACGCGGGCGAGGACGCGGAGGCCCAAGTCAGGGTGTGGGCACAGGCCGAGCCAGTGCGGTGGCCAGGGGTAGAGGCAGGGCCAGACCGAATAATCCACCAACTGTTTCCCAAAGTGCCCCCTCGCGCCATGCCACCCTGCACAGGTCAAGGTGCTCTACGGTGTGGCAGTTTTTCACAGAGACGCCTGACGACCGACGAACAGTGGTGTGCAACCTTTGTCGCACCAAGATCAGCTGGGGAGGCACCACCAACAGCATGCGCAGGCATATGATGGCCAAGCACCCCACAAGGTGGGACGATGCCCGTTCACCGCCTCCGGTTTGCACCACTGCCTCTCCCCCTGTGCCCCAACCTGCCACTGAGATCCAACCCCCCTCTGAGGACACAGGCACTACCGTCTCCTGGCCTGCACCCACACCCTCACCTCCGCTGTCCTCGGCCCCATCCAGCAATGTCTCTCAGCGTAGCGTCCAGACGTCGCTAGCGCCACAGTTTGAGCGCAAGCACAAGTACGACGCCACGCACCCGCACGCTCAAGCGTTAAACGTGCACATTGCAAAATTGATCAGCCTAGAGATGCTGCCGTATAGGCTTGTGGAAACGGAGGCTTTCAAAAGCATGATGGCGGCGGCGGCCCCGCGCTATCGGTTCCCAGTCGCCACTACTTTTCCCGATGTGCCGTCCCAGGCCTGCACGACCACGTCTCCCGCAACATTGTACGCGCCCTCACCAACGCGGTTACTGCCAAGGTCCACTTAACAACAGACACGTGGACAAGCACAGGCGGGCAGGGCCACTATATCTCCCTGACGGCACATTGGGTGAATTTAGTGGAGGCTGGGACAGAGTCAGAGCCGGGGACCGCTCACGTCCTACCCACCCCCCGAATTGCGTGCCCCAGCTCGGTGGTGGTATCTGCGGGGGTGTATGCTTCCTCCACTAAACCACCCTCCTCCTCCTCCTACGCAACCTCTGTCTCGCAATCAAGATGTGTCAGCAGCAGCACGTCGCCAGCAGTCGGTGTCACGCGGCGTGGCAGCACAGTGGTGGGCAAGCGTCAGCAGGCCGTGCTGAAACTACTCAGCTTAGGAGAGAAGAGGCACACGGCCCACGAACTGCTGCAGGGTCTGACAGAGCAGACCGACCGCTGGCTTGCGCCGCTGAGCCTCCAACCGGGCATGGTCGTGTGTGACAACGGCCGTAAGCTGGTGGCGGCTCTGCAGCTCGGCAGCCTCACGCACGTGCCATGCCTGGCCCATGTGTTTAATTTGGTGGTTCAGCGCTTTCTGAAAAGCTACCCCCACTTGTCATACCTGCTCGGAAAGGTGCGCCGGATCTGTGCACATTTCCGCAAATCTCACACGCACGCTGCCACCCTGCGGACCCTGCAACATCGGTTTAATCTGCCAGTGCACCGACTGCTGTGCGACGTGCCCACACAGTGGAACTCTACGCTCCACATGTTGGCCAGACTCTATGAGCAGCGTAGAGCTATAGTGAAATACCAACTCCAACTTGCGCGGCGCAGTGGGAGTCAGCCTCCTCAATTATTTACAGAAGAGTGGGCCTGGTTGGCAGCCATCTGCCAGGTCCTTGGAAAATTTGAGGAGTCTACCCAGGTGGTGAGCGGCGATGCTGCAATCATTAGCGTAACCATTCCTCTGCTATGCATCTTGAGAAGTTCCCTGCAAAGCATAAAGGCAGACGCTTTGCGCTCGGAAACAGAGCCGGGGGAAGACAGTATGTCGCTGGATAGTCAGAGCACCCTCCTGTCTATATCTCAGCGCGTTCAGGAGGAGGAGGAGGAGCATGAGGAGGATGAGGAGGAGGGGGAAGAGACCGCTTGGCCCACTGCTGACGGTACCCATGCTGCTTGCCTGTCATCCTTTCAGCGTGTATGGCCTGAGGAGGAGGAAGAGGAGGAGGAGGAGGAGGATCCTGAAAGTGATCTTCCTAGTGAAGACAGCCATGTGTTGCGTACAGGTACCCTGGCACACATGGCTGACTTCATGTTAGGATGCCTTTCTCGTGACCCTCGCGTTACACGCATTCTGGCCACTACGGATTACTGGGTGTACACACTGCTCGATCCACGGTATAAGGAGAGCCTTTGCACTCTCATTCCCGAAGAGGAAAGGGGTTCGAGAATGATGCTATACCACAGGGCGCTGGTGGACAAACTGATGGTAAACTTCCCATCCGACAGCGCTAGTGGCAGAAGGCGCAGTTCCGAGGGCCAGGTAGCAGGGGAGGCGCAGAGATCAGGCAGCATGTACAGCGCAGGCAGGGGAACATTCTCCAAGGCCTTTGCCAGCTTTATGGCTCCCCAGCAAGACTGTGTCACCGCTCCCCAGTCAAGGCTGAGTCGGCGGGAGCACTGTAAAAGGATGGTGAGGGAGTACGTAGCCGATCGCACGACCGTCCTCCGTGACGCCTCTGCCACCTACAACTACTGGGTGTCGAAGCTGGACACGTGGCCTGAACTCGCGCTGTATGCCCTGGAGGTGCTTGCTTGTCCTGCGGCTAGCGTCTTGTCAGAGAGTGTGTTTAGTGTGGCTGGGGGAATCATCACGGATAAGCGTACCCACCTGTCAACCGACAGTGCCGACAGGCTAACACTCATCAAGATGAACAAAGCCTGGATTTCCCCAGACTTCTCTTCTCCACCAGCGGACAGCAGCGATACCTAAGCAATACGTAGGCTGCACCCGCGGATGGAAGCATCGTTCTCTCTCACCATCCAAAACGGGGACATTTCTGCTTCATCAATCTGTGTATAATATTCCTCCTCCTCCTCCTCCTCCTGCTCCTCCTCCTGAAACCTCACGTAATCACGCCGAACGGGCAATTTTTCTTAGGGCCACAAGGCTCACTCATATAATTTTTCTAAACAATTTTTATACGTTTCAATGCTCTTAAAAGCGTTGAAACTTTAACTTGAACCAATTTTTCGTTAAACTGGGCTGCCTCCAGGCCTAGTTACCACTTAAGCCACATTAACCAAAGTGATTAATGGGTTTCACCTGCCCTCTTGGTTGGCCATGGCCAATTTTTTGGATGTACATTAGTACTGTTGATACAGCAATTTTTGTGGGCCCTCGCCTACAGTGTAATCAAATGAATTTTTAGCCCACCTGCATTACAGCTGACGTTACATCCGCTGTGTTGGGCAATGCAATGGGATATATTTATGTACCGCCGGTGGCTTCCTGGCACCCACCCATGCTGTGGGTCCACAGAGAATTATAAATGCATCTGTTTCCACATCTAAAGAACCCCAGTCAGACTGGGGCATGCAGTGTGGGCCGAAGCCCACCTGCATTAAGCACGACATTACTACCTCAGCTGTGTTGGGCAATGCAATGGGATATTTTTATGTACCGCCGGTGGGTTCCAGGGAGCCACCGATGCTGTGGGTCCACAGGGACTTCACAATAGGGAGTTGTACCTGCCTGTGTCTATGAATTAAAAACCGCATTCTGACTGGGGCATGCAGACACCTTGACAGAATGAATAGTGTGTGGCACATAGGTTCCCCATTGCTATGCCCACGTGTGCAGCTCCTGATGGCGGTGGCACAGGATTATATTTCTCATTGCTTCTGTACAGCATTGTGGGCTATCGCCCCGCCCCTTTTAAAGAGGGTCGCTGCCTAGCCGTGCCAACCCTCTGCAGTGTGTGCCTGCTTTTCCTCTGGCAGACGCACTTATAAATAGACATGAGTGTGGCGTGGCATGAGGGCAGCTGAAGGCTGGGCAGGGACAATTTGGTGTACGCTGTGGACACTGTCGTGCGGGGGGGGGGGTTGGGCAGCATGTAACCCAGGAGAAGTGGCAGCGGAGTGTCATGCAGGCAGTGATTGTGCTTTGTTGGAGGTAGTGTGGTGCTTAGCTAAGGTATGCATTGCTAATGAGGGCTTTTCAGAAGTAAAAGTTGTTGGGGGGGGGGGGGCACTCTTGCCGGTATTGTGGCTTAATAGTGGGACCTGGGAACTTGAGATGCAGCCCAACATGTAGCCCCTCGCCTGCCCTATCCGTTGCTGTGTCGTTCCCATCACTTTCTTGAATTGCCCAGATTTTCACACATGAAAACCTTAGCGAGCATCGGCGAAATACAAAAATGCTCGGGTCGCCCATTGACTTCAATGGGGTTCGTTACTCGAAACGAACGCTCGAGCATCGCGAAAATTTCGTCCCGAGTAACGAGCACCCGAGCATTTTGGTGCTCGCTCATCTCTAAAGAGAACCCATTGACATAAATGGCTTCGCTCACATGAGCGTATTTGGCACGCGCATTTCGTTTGCGCAAAAAAATACACAGCAAGCTCTATTTTTCTGCAAATTGCGCACGGACATAGCACCTATTAAACTAATTTAACTTAATTGCCCATTAAAATCAATGGGAGCATGCTTTTATGCATGTGCAAATACGCATGACATACACTTGCCAAAAATACAGTAAGACACACACAGGCGCACGTAAAAACGCAATGCCCATTGTACAAATATGCGACGGAAATGTGCTTAAGCTTGTTTAAAGTCGGCCTGAGGCACCGCGTTCTTGCGCATCGGGCTTTGCATATTTGCGCACAACTGTGGTTTTTGCTGTACTTTTTGCGTGTGCAAGTCTTGCGGGATTGCATGCACAAAAATATGCACCGATGCTCCCAGACATTGATATGGCCAAATTCGTTAATGAGTGCCAGATGCTTGCTTTTCCTGTACATTTGCGCAAGAAAATAGAGCATGCTGCGGGGTTTTTGCCCAGCTATATTATGCAAGCAAAATACGTGCCTATGAACAAACCCATTGATTGGGTTCTATTTTCTGCATATTGCGTGCTCAAATATGCCCATGTAAAGGGGCCCTTGGGGCATATTAAGGCTCTTTTGGCCCCTTCACATGGGCGTATTTGCTTAAAGAAAATAGAACCCATGGATTTCATTGGGTTTGTTCACAAGCGTGTATTTTGCATGCATAAATGTGCCGCGCAAAATAAACGCAGCTTGCACTATTTTCTTACTGTGCGTGTTTTTAACCTTTCTATGGATATATTCTAGTAAAGATTCATTTTTGATGAGAAAGCTGGAGTTTATACATTGCTTTTTCCACATTGCATTCCTGAGAAGCAGGCTTGGCGTTGTCCTCCGTGCGCTTCTCTTAATGGAGGTTGGCAGTTTGGCATAACCATGTGGATTAAGATCTTGGTGAGCTGTATTTTACCTTCCTCTATGCCTTTTACCTTCTGTATGGAATCATATGTACACTTTGTGGACGTCCCCATACTTTATCCTGGTGCTTCATTTCCGACATGCTGCACTTTGTATCAGATGTCGTTGTGTTGTCTGGATTCCTGTAGTCACATCCAACAGCAAAGTGTCTGGTGAAAATATAGCTTCCATCTTCCTGCAATGTCTTCAGGTCCCAGATAAAGTCTTAAGTGTCCGCCCAGCTGTTACCTCCAGGGCCTGAGGCCAGGATAACACTGCAGGGGCAAATGGCCAATTACACATCAATTAGCTGCTATTACATGTGATGTGTAGACCGAAAGCAGATTGAAAACCGAAAGAGAAATAGGAGAAATGCAGAAGCTACCTGTAGTGGCAGGGGACAGATGTAGCAGAGCCAAGTTTGTTATGATAATGCAGTAAGCTTAGATCTTAGAGCGCCTACCTACTAGTGATATGTTTTCTTGCAATGCGAGTGATTATGAAACCAATGATTTTCAATGGTTTCATACTCGTTTGCGATTTTTCACTCAAGCCTCGCAGCGCAAAAAAAAAAATCTGCAATATCGCTCATTGTATTCAATGGGGCCGGCGGCAGCAGCGCCAGCCCCATTGAAAACATAGGGAGGGCATCACGGACTTCTGCCACAGCTATGACCACTAGGGCAGGGGATTCCTTCATCCCCGTAGGGACCGCGATGCTTTTCCGCTATGCTTTTCCAGTGCAAGCACTGCTCTAGCCCCATTGAAAGCAATGGGTTGCAAGCAACCCCCGCAGCAATGATTTTCGAGAAAGGTCTTGAAATATAAGCCCTTCCATGAAAATCATCCCTAGCTGTAAAAAAAGGTAAAAGAACATTTTTTTTTACTCTGGCTCGTCTTTCTGGCCCCAGCAGTTGTCTTCTGGAGGCCAGAGATTGAAAAATCCCCGCCTCCAGAAAGCACTATCTCTGATTGGCTGAGCGCTATGACCAATCAGAGGCAGCGCCCAACCGTCATTAAATGACAGCTGAGTGCTCCCTGTCATTGCTCACAGCAATCAGCCAATCAGAGGCAGCGCTTTCTGTTGGTGGGGATTTTTTAAACCCCGGTCTCCAGAAGACGACTGCCGGGGCCAGAGAAAAGAGCCGGACGGCTCTTCTAGGTGAGTAAAAAATTTTCCTTTTACCTTTTTAACAGCTAGGGTTGATTTTCATGGAAGGGCTTATATATCCCCAAAAATCATTGCTGCGGGGGTTGCATGCAACACATTGCTTTCAATCGGGTCACAGCAGCGCCGGCCCCATTGAAAGCAATAGGATAGCATCGTGGACATCTGCTACAGCTGTGGCAGAGGATTCCTTCGTCTCCATGGGGATGAAGGAATCCCCTGCCATAGCTGTCACAGCTGTGGCAAAAGTCCGCGATGTACTCCTTATGTTTTCAATGGGGCTGGCGCTGCTGCCGCTGGCCCTGTTAAAAATGATGGGTGATAGTGCAGATTTTTCCTTCACGCTACGAGGCTTGAGTGAAAAATCGCAAATGAGTATGAAACCATTGAAAATCATTGGTTTCATAATCATGCGTTTTCACTCGCTCTTGCATCGCAAGAAAACATATCGCTAGGGGGTAGGAGCCCTTATGTAAATCGGTGCGTCTTTGTAAACATGCCTTGTGGGTGCAAAAAGTATAGTAAAATACGTTGATATGCACGCAAAAAGGCATAGTTCATTCCACAAATACACATATGTTCGTGTGAAGGTGACCGTTTATCATCTATATTTGTTCACTTTTTTGTTCAAGGTTCAACTATTTGCTCTTTATATAATCAGGCAGAAATATGGAGGATAAAACAGGAATAAATATGCAGTGTGAACCATATAAACAAGAACATGTGGCTTTAACATAGCTCTCTGGGCTAAAAACAGTAGCCGTATGATTCTATTTGAACTTGCTGTATATTAACAAACACGACATGCACCTAAAAACAACATAATGGAAATGTAAAGAAAAGTATTTATTAGGTATGGATTGATGTATTGATTACATTTTTAAGGAAAAAAGGATTAAACCGGATCTGTAAGGCTACATTCAAATAAGAATAGTATCCCTATGTGGGGGTACCGTCTCAGGGCCTCACCTGATTGGCTGGACCCAGCTTCCAGATAGAACATTGCACAGAATAGTAGTTGACAACGCGATTCTGTATGGCCAGCATGATGGAATAGAATGGAAATCTGCTAAAACAGAGAGCGAGGCTAGTTCCACATGGGTGATTGCAATTTTGCCGCAAGAAAATTATGTCTCTTTTCTTGCGATTTTTTTTAAATTTTTTTTTGCACATCAGCGCTGATTTTTTTTTTGCTAAATCATCACTACCGGTCACGTTATTCTGGCAAATTTTTATTGCATGATTTTGCTGCGTTTTTTTTATTTTAGTGAAAGTCATTAGGACTTTCTAATGTTAAAAATGCATCTTAGAAAAATTCGAAAGTTTGTGTTTTGTGATTTTTGTGCGATGCGTTTTTAAGATTAGAATGTCCTATTGACATCCGCGTTAAAGAAATGCAGCGATATCGCGATCACAAGTGTGAGGGCACCCTTAACTGCTGATAGGGGTTAATTTAGGGACAAACAGTAGGATTTTCTACTGTAAAAGTTGCATCGCACTGCACAAAAACAGCATTTTCATGCAATGCAGCACAAAGGAAGGCTCCATAGGGGAACGTGGGCAACAAAACCTAGTAAATTGCGGCAATATTCAGCATTCTGCAATTTTTTTTTCTCACAATGTAGCAGTCTACAAAACATCGCTAGTGTGAAGGAACCCATTGGAAAGCACGGGCTTCACAGACATGCGTGTGAAAGCGGCCTAAATCTCGCAGGTTTGATTGTCATTTTAATGTCAGCAGCCCACAGGTCTGTCCAGGCTTCTATCTGGATGCTGCTTTCAGACATCCAAATGAAGACCTGGAAAGAAACCCTTAGAAAGGGTTCCAAGTGCAGTGTGAATGAGCACTTAGGGTTACTGTCCACGGACGATCCTGCATTGCGTTACTCACAGCGATAAGCCGTCCGCGAGTAACGCAGTGCACGCTTTTTATAGCGTTGCTATGGAAAGTGCAGCCCCCTGTCCACGAGCGGAGAATCATAGCGATTCTCCGCTTGCGGGACTCAAATTGCGGCATGCCACGATTCTCCGCGGTGAGCCTATCTGTCAGTTCTCTCCCCTGCAGTGGAATATCGCTAGCGATATTCCGCCTCGCCCGTGGACACAGGGCCTCAGACTCCAGTCATATAAAGTTACACTAAGCAAACTGACACTTCACCTATACCTCCTCACCTGAGGTCCCAGAATGCTCGACCCTGTCCGATTACAGTCTGGGTGCTGATCACTGAATTGTCCTGCTGCACTAAGCATAGGTCAGCAGAATTCTGGAGGCAGCTTTGGATGGGACACATCACACGTATGTTCGCTGCATGTTCAGTATTATGAGGGTTTAAGCCTTAAAATCCTATATCCATAAGTGAGGCACTACAGACGCAGGATGATACATTCTCTGACCCCTGTATCAATCCTTACAGTCCATTGTATGAACACTATAAGGACCTTCTTGTGTCCTTTGCGCATCATTATTATCCAGTTCCTTCAGACTTGCCCTGGCAGGATCTGTGTGATGAAGCAGGGAATGTCTCTGCTCCAGGTGAATATTTGGGATCATCTATAAGATGATGTACTTGTCCTAACCCGTCACCGATAATCCTTAATGCAATATAATGTTCAGGAACAGTTCTCAGCATTCGCAGTTCTTCGTAGAGTCGTAATGAAGGAGTCAGAAGGGTGTAGAGACAATGTCTGGAATAAACTCCGTCCATTCATGGAGACGGAGCTAAGGCTAAGTTCACACTAGCAGTTTTTGTTTCCATCTAGCCGTTCCATCGTGGGAGCAGCGGAACAGAAAGAGAACGCTTCAGTGTTTGTGCCCATAGAAGTGCATTGGAAGTGAAGGCCTTCCGTTTCAACCCAACTGTCAGTTTTCAATCACCGTTCTGTTTTCAGACTGCTGCGCTTTGATTCCAGTTCAAAAACAAGAACCAAGACAGATTGCAAAATTCAGGTTTTTTTTCAACATTGCTATCAATGAAAGATATCCGTATGCTTCCATTTTTCATTTAGCGGCTCCCACAACAGTACAGCTACATGGAAACGAAAAAACTCTTGTGCGACCTGCCCTAAGCCGACTTCACGCAGGTGTCTTTGTGCACGCAAAGTTTGTGTGTGCATTACATAGAAAATAGAATCCATTGATTTCAATGGGTATGTTCACTGGCACTTATTTTTCCTGCGGATCTCTGTAAGGGCTTATTCAGATGACCGTATATCAGCTGAGTTTTCACGCCGGCCGATATACGGTGTCCCTCTCTGCAGGGGGAGGATGCTGGAAGGGGCCGGGAGCAGTGCTCTGAGCTCCCGCCCCCTCTCCGCCCCTCGCCACTAGTTGGAACTCTGGAACTCCTTAGACCAATTAATCATTTTAATTGGAGCGTCTTTGTTTGCCGCAGGCAAATGACCATGCCTTGTAAAAAGTACAGTAAAATATGTGGATGCGCACGCAAAAAAAGGCATCATTCATTGTGCAAATACGCATTCGCTCATGTGAAGGGGGCCTGAGTGAGGAGCAGAAACATCTGAGGAGTGACTTGTATTTAAAGGCGAGGTTCACTATATAAACAACTTTTTTAAAGTGGATGCCGGCCTTTGTAGTCACTAGTTTTTATTACTCTAATGATTTTCATGTAGGAAATGAAGCAACTTTGAAACTATTCCTCATTAGAAAATCTCCTATCAGTTTGTGTATACAGCTCCTATGCTGACCCATGTGTCTCCATTAGAGATGAGCGAACGTACTCGTTTCGAGTAATTACTCGATCAAGTACCGCTATTTTCGAGTACTTCAGTACTCGGGTGAAAAGATTCGGGGGGCGCCGGGGGGCGGGGGGAGGCATGGTGGAGCGGGGGGTAGCAGCGGGGAACAGGGGGGAGCCCTCTCTCTCTCCCTCTCCCCCCCCCACTCCCCGCTGCAACCCCCCACTCACCCACGGCGCCCCCCGAATCTTTTCGCCCGAGTACGGAAGTACTCGAAAATCGCGGTACTCAGGCGAAAAGGGGGCGTGGCCGAGTACACTCGCTCATCTCTAGTCTCCATAGTTTCAGACTAGAAACAAACTGTGTGTGGTCCTATCCTGCAGACTTATTCACTTTGGTTCTCAAATATAAATAATTAAATCCCTAATTTATTGAGGTCCCATGATTCACCATATTCAGCAGCCATCCTCTCTATCCTAGGAGGAGCTTAGCTGCGGTACGATTATGTGGACATAACAATGGACACCTATAAGGCTGGGTTCACACGGGGCGGAATTGTAGCGGAATTTCCGTGCGGGATGTCTGCACGGCTATTCCGCCCACGGCTTCTAATCCCAGGATTAGCCAGCAAAGTGGATGAGATTTTGCAAAAATCGTGTCCACACACTGCAACCAATCCGTTGCGGCCTATCTGTGTGGAAATGGACATGTGGCGCAGAAAACAAAGACGCAGCATGTCAATTCTTTTTTTTTTTCCGCAGCGGCCTCTCTCCTCCCTATGGGGAGAAAAAGCCGCAGCGGAATGTCAAAGGAGATACTGCTCCAAAACCTGCGGGTTTTGAAGCTGCGCTTTTCCAGTGGAATTCTCGCGGTTTTTCGATGCAGACATTCCATGAGAATTCTGCTGGAAATCCGTCCTGTGTGACCACAGCCTAAAGAGAAAAGTTGACGAAGGTCGGATTTACATGGCTGTATGTGTGTTGTGCCTAAAGATACGGCTGTGTAAATGGGCCATTAATTAACATTGTGTGGGAAAACTAGATGATGGAGTTATGAGCCACAGCTTGCTACAATGTAGAAACCATTCATTTATAGAGCATGCACAGGATGGCCACTGATGACAGGAGTTCCCCTTTAATTCCAGAACTTGTAAATTGCTTTAATGACAGCCTTCCAGAATGTGTCCTATCTTCTCTGATGCTTACATTTCTGTTTCTTTCAGTACTCCCCTTTGTTGAAGAAACTCTACTGCCAGATTGCTAAGACATGTCCTATCCAAATCAAAGTATCCAGCCCACCTCCACCTGGCACAGTAATTCGGGCCATGCCAGTCTATAAAAAAGCAGAACATGTGACGGAAGTTGTGAAGCGCTGTCCCAACCACGAGTTAGGACGAGATTTTAATGATGGTAAGAGGCAGCTGGTTTTAAAGAGGTTGTTCCAATTCTAGCTTTTTTGCTGCAGGAAGCAGACAGCTCCATACATTGCACAGTGGTCAGGGTTGGTACTGCAGGCTCAGTTCCATTCATTGCAATAGGACTCAGCCTGCTGTGTCAACCTGGACCACTGCACAATGTACGAAGCTGTCTGCTTCCTGCAGTAAGATAACTAGAAGTGGGACAACCCCTTTGAAGGACACTATACATAGGGATGTGTGAGTAGATAAGACCAGTAGGGGGCAATGAAGCGGGATTACTATGTTGCAAAAATCAAACAGATTTCAAAAGACAGAAAAGTTTGAACAGGAAGTATTGAGTACTTGTACAGAGCTCCAAGGGCCCCTTGGTTTTGGGAACGGAGTTGTAGTGTTCTTACTGATCCCATCCTTTCATGTGTGTACCTGGCGTGCTTTCACACATATCGGAATTGGCCACGACATGCAGGGCAATTTGCCACCATGGAAATCTGCATGTCTAAATGCTGATTTTTTTTTAATGCGGGATTGTCAAAACAATTAGGCCATTTTCAATTGCACATCACAATCCATACGTTAGACACCAATGAAGGTACATGTGAAATCACCCCTGGAGAAGCTGCACTGCGACATGTGGGCACATAACTGTAGGTGGTGATGCTGATTATTTGTTGCATGACATTTCAGAATTTGTGATTTGATTGTAAGGAACGTGTGACCACATGCCAGATCCTCCGCACTGATCCTCTGAGTTTTGTGATGTCTTCTACCACAATGGAGATGAATCCCCATCTCTAATACCTGTATGGAGAAAACATTCTCTGTCATTTAAATCAGCAGTGTCCTGTAATGAGGGGGTTTTGTGACCTTCTGTGGTGGATCAGTGGAAGCATCTGTATTGAGCTTGCAACTTTGGGTCCTCAAAAAGCACAATTTATTGCATTGCTCTGCAACCTGTGATACTACAAGTCCCATCATGCAGCTGTTAGGACACCTTCGCATGGGCCATATCTGCTGCGGGCTTTCTGCAACAGGAAACCTGCAGCAAATACACAATGTCCAAATACGCACCTGAATCATGTGGATTTGGCTTTGAATTCATTTGTGGATCTACTGTGGATTTCTAGGGCTGAAATCCGCAGTATAAATAGGCATATTATTTTTGAAATCTCCTCCACATGCCTAATACTGTAAATACTGCAAAATTCTGTGTAGAGACGGCCTTGAGAGTACCTGCACTTTCACCTTGGAGCGCTTCTGCTATGTCGGCCCATTTTCAGCTCTTTCTGGCAGCTGAAGATGGCTGCATGAAGCCCCATATAGCCCTTATATAACACTACAAGGGGTCGTCTTCAGCTACCGGAAGGAGGCGAAAACAGACGACAAAGCAGAAGCGCTCCGAAGGTGAAAGTGCAAGTGCTCTATAACGGCAGCTGCAGTTTCACTACAACTGGAGGGCACAGGCTGCAGACCACTGGTTGATGGATGTGAATGTTTTTCAGATTTCTATCGGATTTTTTTTCCATTTCTCACCTTTTTTCAAGCTCTCCACTTACCAACATTGAATGGTGGATGTTGGTTACATTGAATTCTGAAAGCCCCCAAATGTTGATTGAAATGTTTCTAGTTATAGGCAGCAAACAGAGATCTTGAAAAACTCAGGGTGCATCAAAAAGTTGCAAAACTTGTCCTTGTAATGTGATTAAGGGGTTGTCTGAGAGTAATAAAAAGTCTCTGTTATTCTTTCAGAAAGATCTACTTCCCTGGGAATGAGCAGCAGTGCCAACTCATAGACTCCAGTGGCTGGCGCTTCTGGGCGACAGTAGACCCCTTCCTTCTACTAATAGACATCCCCTTTAAGCTTTATAGTCTCTGAAAAAATGCATATTCAGGCTAAGGTAACATTAGTGTAGTCTACATAGTTAGGGCTCGTTCACATCGGCGCTAGCGGTTTCTGTTCTTCCCACTCTGGGAAGACTGGAAGCATCATATGACAGATCCTAATGACACTGAAAGGGCCCTATTAACTATAATACGATCCTTTTGATGTCCACCCAGCCATCCAGCCTTTTGCCGGATTTGACAAGATGCAGTACCATTTTGTCCTTTTTTTTTTTAGCAGAAATCTGCAACAAACATCCAATGCTGATATGATTAAGCCCTTGTTGAGTTTCCAAAAAGAAAGTTTAACATGGTCTTGGAATAGCTGCACTACACAGTGCCACCTTGTGGTCACTGTATGCATTAAAGCAGATTTTTTTTTATGTTGCAGGTCAAGCAGCACCAGCAAGTCATTTAATTCGCGTGGAGGGCAATAATTTGTCCCAATATGTGGATGATCCTGTTACTGGCAGACAAAGCGTGATGGTGCCCTATGAGCCACCACAGGTAAATTTCCTGTCACTGCCTGTGTATATAGCTGATGTTGTCCATATTCCTATATACCGTTCTTATCTACATTAATCCGTTAGCTATATTATGTCTGAAGCCTGTATTCTGTAAGTGTTTTCCAGCAGATGCTTGTCATTTTTGGAATAATGAAAGGTTGTACGATTTTCTAATATACTTTTTGTATCAATTGCTCACGGTTTTCCAGATCTCTGCTTGCTGTCATTTAATAGGAACCTTCACTATTAATTTCTCATGGATGAAATCGGTCCTGGTCATGCGATGAACTCACAGATGCATGGCTGCTTTCAAGTCCTAACTTTGATAACTTTACTGTAACAAGTCATGCATTTGTGAGTTCATCACATGACCAGGACAGGTTTTATACATGGTAAGTAAACAGTGAAGGACCCTATTAAATTATAGCAAGCAGAGATCATGAAAACTGTAAGGAAATGGTACAAGAAGGCTATAGGAAATATTGTATATCTGTTGATCTGATGTGTATTGTGGCAGTAAATTGTCCATTTTCGGCTCTTTTAGGTTGGCACCGAGTTTACCACAATCCTTTATAATTTTATGTGTAACAGCAGTTGTGTTGGAGGAATGAACAGGCGACCCATTCTGATTATTATAACCCTGGAGAACAGAGAGTGAGTGACCTTAATTATATCAATATCAGACCGCACTATACTTCACCATCTGTTGTCATTTGGTCCCCTACCAAGAGTCCTTGTAGCCCTCTATACAGTGTGCAGGGGTCTCCTCATTATTGTCATCATTGCATACCTCCCAACTCTCAAACAAGAAGGAACTTTCAAGGAAAAGGTCTTTCTTGGATGCAGCAATTCTTTTTTTACATTGCCACTTTTTATATTAAGCAACACCCTTTGTGTCCCTTTACAGTAACAGCGCCCCTTAGTGAACCCCCTTATTTTATAATAGTAAGACATCTTTCACAACACAGCAGACTCAGATACAGCTGCTCAGCCAAGCCCCAGTACATGGGCTCCAACCAGGGGCATAACTAAAGGCTCAGGGGCCCTGATGCAAAAGGTGAGCTGGGCCCCCCCTCTATCTGTATCTGTACCCGTACCCATACCTAAACCATGCTGCACAGAGACATAACTTGAAGCTTCTGGGCCCCAAGGCAAAACCTGTAACAGGGCCCCCAACTATAATGCTTTATTCATAGTACTGGGCTCCCTATATGGAGAAGAGAGGCCTTAAGGGCCCCCTAAGGCTCCTGGGCCCGGGTGCAACCGCATACCCTGCACCCTCTATAGTTATGCCCCTGGCTCCAACCTGTTCATCCATACCAAAAAAAAATAAAAAATCTCATGCAAACATATATAGAACATAGGAATCCCATAGAGCTGCTAACCATGTCAGGTATGAATCTTGTATACAACATAATTATGCCAAGCAACAAGCCCAGTCCTTGTTTGCACATTTAAGAAGTTAGCTTCTGCTTATACCTAAAGTGCCTGTCCATAAGTATTGTATTGCTTTGCAGTGGACAAGTCCTCGGACGAAGATCATTTGAAGGTCGGATTTGTGCTTGTCCAGGAAGAGACCGGAAAGCAGATGAAGATCATTTCCGGGAACAAGCGGCGTTGAATGAAACCGCAGCCAAAAATGGCAACGCCAACAAGCGCAGTGAGTGTACGATAAGTATATTTCAATCCATCTTTATTGCTCTCTCTCTGCTGCCCTCTAGAGCTATCTAGAAGCATTACACGTCAGCAAAATCATATGCTGAGAATCGGGCAATAAAATGGTTTTGCACGCTTCAGCTCATTTACTTTTCTTTCAAAGAACACAAAAGGAACGCTTATGTCATTCTGCGCCCTTCCGACCCCGCACGGGGCAGATCACAGTTCTTCTAATACATTTTATCTTGTCCATAATTTCTGATCACAGTTTAATGGGACATACTTTTTTCCGTCTGCAGTTTCCTTGTTTCTGTTAAATGACTATGGATTTATCATTAAAATAATTCTTCTTTATCAGCAGCTTGTAAGCAGAGTCCTCAGGGAGTTCCAGCTCTTGGTACAAACATCAAGAAAAGGCGCCATGGGGAAGAGGACATCTACTATGTTCCGGTGAGTAAAGGTGCAACGTATGCATGTTAGTAAAGGTGTGTTATATACAGGTCAGCAAAAGTATGCTATACATATCCGTGAAGATGTACTATATACATGTCAGTAAATATGAACTACGGACATATCAATATATGACTGTATGCTACATACATGTCAGTAAATGTAGAAGAATATGCAGCACACCAATTCAAAGATCCTTTTATTGACACTCATGCAAGGTATGCTCAAAAATATATTATTAGTGTTTCTTAATTCTAAGCTGAAACATTGCACCACTGTCAGTAAAAGGATCTTGGTATTAGAATAATGCCCATGTGGCTTTTTTATGTATGCTACAAAAATTGTGCCCAAGTGTAGTTGGGTTTGCGCCATCCTATATCCTAGCAAGCGCTGCTCTGTTTTGTACTAGGTACATGTCAGTAAAGGTGTAGTGTGTATGTCCCTAATGGCATTCCACTATGTATGTGTCAGTAAATATGCACTATGGGGCACATTTATGACACTTTTTTGCCAGTTTTTAAAAAAGCAGCAAATTTTTGCACAAGCGGGTATTTGCACACAACTTTGCAACTCTTCTTCTTTCTGTGCTGTTCCAGGCACTTTTTTAAAAGAGAGGGGAAGTGTCTGAGGGGCAGACTTACTATTGCAAACATGGCTGGTTTCATGACAAGGGAGAATTTATCAAGGCTATGCAGTAATTTTCTATTGTCAAAAAGTCACAAAACTTTTGCGCAAGTAGGGTTTTTGTAAAAAGATTTTGCAACATTTTGTATGCCCCTCACTCCACTTATCCATAGGGTCTGGAAGAGGGGGGGTGGGGTTTGACAGATTTAAGAAATGCGACTTTTAAAAAAATTCACAAAAGTTGACACGATCTTACTCCAGCAGCTTTTCTAGACCTAATATAAGATGCGACTAATTTATCATCCGCATGTTGATAAATTCCCCCCACTGTACCACAAAACTGTCTTCCATGCCTTGCATCACTTTTTGTGTCTTGCCCGCTAAGGCGGCATTTATTAACAGTCATGGCCAAAACTCTGTAGGAAATGGAGCGTGGAATAATTGTGACATTGTGAGCCGAAAATGTACCGAAATTGGGCTGCAAAAAGGGGCGTAAACTAGAGATGAGCGAGCGTACTCGGAAAAGCACTACTCGCTCGAGTAATTTGCTTTATCCGAGTATTGCTGTGCTCGTCCCTGAAGATTCGGGTGCCGGCACGGAGCGGGGAGCTGCAGGGGAGAGCGGGGAGGAACGGAGGTAAGATCTTTCTCTCCCTCTCGCTCTCCCCTGCTCCCCGCTGCGACTCACCTGTCAGCCGCAGCGGCACCCGAATCTTCAGGGACGAGCACAGCGATACTCGGATAAAGCAAATTACTCGAGCGAGTAGTGCTTTTCCGAGTACGCTCGCTCATCTCTAGTTTACGCCCCTTTTTGCAGCCCAATTTCGGTACATTTTCGGCTCACAATTATTCCACGCTCCATTTCACCTGTCAGCCGCAGCGGCACCCGAATCTTCAGGGACGAGCACAGCGATACTCGGATAAAGCAAATTACTCGAGCGAGTAGTGCTTTTCCGAGTACGCTCGCTCATCTCTAGCGTAAACGTAACCAACTAGTAGGTGGCATAAAGTTAAACCAAGTTTTCTAACGATGTGGCAAATCTATCATCCAGCAGTCACTGTGATAAATCTGGTGCATTTGAGGACTGTCTAGTCTACATTTGCCCTTTCTAAAACGCACCAAAAGATGGCGGAATTTCGTAGTTTTTTTTTTTCATTTTACTCCACTTAGAACTTTTTAAAAGTTTTTCAGTACATTATATGGTACGCTAAATAGGACCACTGAAAAATACAACTCGTCCCACAAAAAACAAGCCCTCATACCGCTGTGTTGATGGATAGATTAAGGCTGAACGACTGAATGATTGGTGTTTAACAATTAGTGAATGAGCCAACGATAAGCAAACAATTATCATTCATCATTCAATTACTGGCCGTGTTTACGCTAAATGACTATCATTGATTTTTGCTTTTTCAAACGATTTTTTGAACGCTAATCGTTCCGTGTAAAAGGGCCTTAACTTTTGAGAGAGTTAGTAAATCCACCCACTGTGCTGTATGTATCTATGCTGTTGATGGACGTCATGCCCAGTTTCCTATGTATTGTCTCACATGCACACGTTGTTATGTGATCTTTGGCTTCCCCTATTTTTTACAGTATTACCTGTGTTTTAGGTTCGTGGTCGAGAGAACTTTGAAATCTTAATGAAGATAAAGGAGAGTCTGGAGTTGGTGGAGTTGGTGCCGCAACAGTTGGTGGACTCCTACCGACAGCAACAGCAGCAGCTGCTCCAGAGACAGTAAGACGGCCATTATTTATGTAGGATGGGGCGGACTGACCACTAAATAGTGATGTCACTGAATATGAGCCATTATCCAGATAGGCCAGCCCTATCTCTCTTTCCAATAAGTTGTGTGAACTTGTCCATAGCCATTTAAGTAAAAGGTGGAGAAGGGCACAAAGCGCTGACTTTCCTGTCCCATGATGTGGTGTAATGGTGGGAACCCACACAAGCATGGAGCCCTCTGTTATCTGTCGCCATAGATTCTCTTCTGCTCTATATATGCTCATTTAGAAGGGTGTGAAAAACTAACAGTGGAATGGATGTAAATGTTCTACAGAGACGGGGTCCCTATACCAGATGAGGGAGTGTCAGTGGGAGAACTGATACATAACGACTCCAGACATATGAGATGTCTGTGTACAGCTTAAGGGGTTCTATCAGAATTACAGGTTATCCCCTAGGATAGAGGATAGCTTGCTGATTGGGGGACCCCCACCGATCTGAAGAACAGGGGTGCCCCCCCCAGCAGTGAGAAGGCTGAATTGGAAAGCTGCCGATTCATTTATTTTCAATGGACTGCGGAGACAGATGAGAGGCAAACGCATGGGTGTTTCCGTTAACCCCACTGAAAAGAATGGAGAACCTGCATGCTCAGGCAATACTCTGTGCATTCTGACATCATTGTGGGTGGAAGAAGCATCCCCGCAGTGACAGGCAGAGGGGGATATGGGAACCACCAATCTGCGAGTTACCTTGTGATAGGGCATAACTTGTAGTTCTGGTACAACCTCTTTAAGACGCAGCAAGAAGTCGTCTTCTGTAGTAACATCATGTTTTCGTTTCCAGCGCCCATCTACAGTCACAGTCGTCCTATGGTCCTGTCATCTCCCCAATGAATAAAGTCCACGGAGGGATCAGCAAACTGCCATCTGTTAACCAGCTTGTGGGGCAACCCAATCAACACAGCGCAAACACAGCACCAGGGATGATACCAATGGGTAGGACTACTTATTACACCCTCTTACAGCCCATATATGGTGAAATGTCTGCTTCACAAAATCTCTCGCCCATTTACATCACACAAGTCATTGCAGAAACACGATGAGTCTCCATGTGTCATACGGTTGTCATTGTCATTTCCTTCTCAGGCTCTGGTATGCTGAACAACCACTCCATGCAAGCCAATGGGGAGATGAATGGCGCCCACTCTTCACAGTCTATGGTATCGGGGTCACACTGCACCCCTCCACCCCCCTACAATGCGGACCCCAGCCTTGTCAGGTACGCCTGCTGGTCTGTTGGTAATCCATTGGTTAGCTGTCACCCCTCCCTTGCATGAATCTAATGTAGTTGTATCTTCTGTGTACTAACCAGATGTAGAGGAACCTCACATCTACCCAACGCTGAGTGCAGTAATAATCATGTTCATACAACACATGATAAACTTCATACAACTTCTTATAACACCTCACAAAATGAATAGACAATAAAAGTATGTCTCGGTCAACACTGATTGCAGTGTCAGCTGTCATATGCCTCACTGACAAGGGGAAGGGTAACACCCAGTTGTCAATTCATTCCTACATTTCCATGAGGGTTATCAGAGGAACCTTACGATGTAGAGTCTTAAGAAAATATGCTCCATTTTATGGGCAATACAAGTGTCAGGAAAGCGGCCAGGTCATCTGTAACTGTGGTGTCCCTACTGAATTGCACCCCTTAAAAAAATAAGTTTTCAAATGTTTTCAAACCTATAAAAAAAATCGTCTGAGGGAGGGGGGAAGAGAAGGAGACCTAAACATCTTTAATGGGGTTATGGTTATCCAGCAACAAAAGTTTGTGAAATCTTCTCAGCCTGTTGTACCAACTTAAAAGACTACTTATTTTCGCCTCACCCAATCCTAATGTATCGCCAACAATAGGGACATCCAAACACTGCAGCCAATCACCGGCTCTCCTCTGCCAGTGAGTCGCTGCAGCGGTCACATGACCTGTTTCGGCAGGATATAGAGCAACGGGAAATGATGGTGGCGGGGGATTCGGTGGGTAAGTATTCCTACGGTGCCTTTGTTTGTACGGCAGGTTGAGCAGCTTTCACTATAATTTTATATACCTTTGTACATATTCTGAGTAGTAAAATTTGCAACAGACCATCCAAGCTGACAAGTGCCATGGAGCCTGAAATATCACACAAATGTCCCCCATGGGTACAAAACCCATTAGCTGGATGCCAGGTAAGACTAAATAGAAAAGGGTTCTTATAAAGGCCTGATCTATGGAGGTCTGGAAACTGGAACCCCCTGTGAACCAAAAAAAATCAATCCCAAGCATCAAAGAAGTGACATAGTAACATAGTATGTTAGGCCAAAAAGACACCCGGCCATCCAGTTCAGCCTATTATCCTGCAATGTTGATCCAGAGGAAGGCAAAAATAAAACCCAATGAGTTAGAAGCTAATTAGTTTTTATGGAAGTTATTAGGAGTTAGTGGAAATAGCCGCCACGTAATACTACATTTTCTCTGTAGAGGTCGCTACAGCAGATCTGTATGACTGGCCGCAGCTTACCCCTCAGATGGAAACTCCTATTTATTAAAGTAGTCAGGCTAGCACAATGAAAGGGCCACAATGCTCCATCGCCCTCATACAAGTATACAAGTCAGGCAACTCTCAATACATTTACATTTTTTAACAGATTTTGGCTCCGTTGAGGCTTTCTGTCTCCCTGTTCCATTTTTGGAGCAAAGAGAATGGAATTAAACTGATCAGTTTTTTCCCCATTGATTTCACTGTGGTTTTTAACGATGGAACACGAACAGAAAGCTTTTGGTTGCTTCTGTTCCATTTGGTCTAGTTTTTTTTAAACGGAACAAATAGCGCAGCCTGCAGCACTATTCCATTTAAGAAAAACAGAAAGCAGGTTTATTGTAAGAGATGTATGCCGGTGAAATTGGTGTCTATCACAATATTTGCATTGTACAATGTTTGTAAGGATAAAGTCTCTAATAAAAAAATACAGAAACCAAATAGAAAAAAGCAAGCTGAAAGCTTCCCATTTGCGTTCTGTTTTTAAAAACCCTATTGAAATCAATGAGGGAAAAAAGGATACGTTTAATAAAACAGAACAGAGACAAAAAGCCTGAATAGAGCTAAAACGCAAGTAAGAATGAACCCTAACATGTTGATGTAGCAGTGCTGAGTTTATCATTTGCCAAAATGCATTTGATATTTTGAGGGGCAAACACCCCGAAACAGCTGTCTGTGTATGGTTTTCTGGCTTGGCTTTCTATTCCCAATCATTGATTTAAAGACTTGTTTAAAGAGTCGTACATTGACTTGCAGGAATGCTGCTGCAGAGGTATTGTTCTATCTTCCTTATTTGCATATATTACCCAGAGGAGCGTGCATGGCCTTATAAGTGTCCTCACTCACCTCCTAGGTGTCTCCACACTCCTTCTGGTGCTCTCCTTGGGGAGAGATGATGCCCCTCCCAACCTACTCACCTCCTAGGTGTTTCCACACCCCTTCTGGGTGCTCTCCTTAAGGAGAGACGACACCCCTTCCGACCCATATCAGTATGTGACGGACCCCTGAAGTCAGCGTTCCTGTCACTAGACTGTGCTGCCCACAGCCAGGGCACCATAAAGAACTGATCGATTCCCTTTAGATCAGAGGGTTCTTGTCATTCTCTCACACGGAGTTCAATGACAAATTCATTTCTGCTACAACCCGGCTACAGGATGTGACCAATATCCTGAGAAGATTTCTTCAATTGATAATTATTATAAGATCACACATACACTATCACACATACTGCACTTAGTAGTGATTACTACTCTATAAGCTCAGTAATGACATTTGTAATATCACATACATCCTCAGGCCATTGATTCTGTATCGCATTATTACTAAAACTTGCCAACATGTTGCCAAAATAGACACTTACTGACTTTAGTTACTATATAAACGAGCAGTAGATGAGCGACTGGAGAGGGGTAGGGGACCACAGGGCAAAAATGGCACTGTATGTGTATATATGTGTATGTGTGCAAATTATATATATATATATATATATATATATATATATATATATATATATATATATATATATATATATATATATATATATATATATTATAATATATATACTCCCTTTTTTGATGTCACCTACTGCTTACATATAGTCACAACACTCCATTGCCACCTTTAACCCTCACGTGGTGTCATGGGGTCTATCTGACCCCAGCCTTCTTTACTGCAGTCCTGCACTTTGAAACTGGTACCTCCCAAGGGTTAAACACCATATTACTGTTTACATATGCATAGTTCTTAGTTACAGTCTTTATTATACTTCAGAGCCACACTCATTGTTCTGTTGATGAAGTCACTGTGTACATACATTACATTGCTTATCATGTACTGTCCAGCCTGTATTGTACTCCAGAGCTGCAATCACAATTATGCTAATTGATAGAAGAAACTGTCAGGGTCAGTACAAGAAAAGTAATGTAATATATATACATACTAACTTCACCAGCAGAAGTATAATGCAGGATGTAACTCAAGATCAGTACAAGATAAGTAATATATGTACACAGAGACTCTGCGGGCAGAATTGTGAGCGCAGCTCTAGAGTAAAATACAGCATGTAACACAAAATCAGTACAGCATAAGTAATGTCATGTATATATACAGTAACTCCACCTGCAGGATGGAGTGTAAATCAGGACCAGTACAAGATAAGTAATGTAAAGTAGATACACAGTGAGTCGACCAGCAGGATAGTGAGTGCAGCTCTGATGTATAATACATGATATCACTTAAGCCCCATTTACACGCAATGATTATCGCTTAAAATTCATCCAAACGACGGCTTTTAAGCGATAGCTGTTGTGTGTAAATGCGCGTCCATCGTGCACTTTTTGTTCATCGCTGACTTCAGGTCAGCATAAAAGTCGTCGTCCCTGATAAGAGGGACGGCATGCTGTGCTCTCCGCGGGCAGCTCTGATAGCATTGTATGCAGCCAACACCCTGTGGCAGAACAAAGCAGGTGTATTTAGAGAACAGACCACCTGCTGTTCTCTAAATATATGCAAATAAAGCTAGTTACCTACTAATGGGACGATTAGCCCATTAGTAGCTAAAAGCCCATTTAGACAGGACGAATGCTGGGCAAACGATGCCAGATACTCGTCCCGGCACATACTGGCTCTCATGCTGCTGCACGGGAGCTAGTATCATTAGCTCACAGTGGGGTGACAGGAGGAGATTTCTCTCGCTGTCCTCCGCCCCACTCCATTGACTTAATATAGCGGCCATTCAATACTGAACGGCTGCTATTTACACTGAACGATCAGCAATAAACGATAAACGATGAGCAGATCGCTGACCGTTCAGTGTAAATAGCAGCATTGAACGGCCGCTATGTTAAGTCAATGGAGAGGGGCAGGGGAGCGCGAGGAGAGAAATCTCCTGCAGCCGCCTGCCCCGCCCCCCCTGCTGGCCGCTCTACTAGCAGGAGCACGGGAGTGAGGACACACAGGCACGAGTATCGGGCATCGCTTGCCCAACATTCTACCCATGTAAATGGGCCTTAAAGCAAAATGATTACTGAAAATGGCTAGTTTCTGACAAATTTTGAGTGATCATCTTTGCATGTAAATGGGGCTTTAGATGCAGTCTAAGATAACTATTGCTATATATATATATATATATATATATATATATATATATATAATATGCATACACACACACACAAAGTTTTCTGTAGATTAATTTTATATGTAGACTGTCTAATGGTACCCATGGTTGACACAGCCTTTATACACAAGGCAGTCAGGGATATGGGGAACGTTTTAATCTAATAGGATATCCTGATGAATAGTTTGTGCAAACAGTGATGATCTCCATTGCAACCAATCAAATGTTTCTTTCCACAATAGCCTTACACTCTTAGAGGTTGCAACTGGCTACCGCATCTTTTCTGCACTTCCCTTTGCGCACGTTTTTCCAGCAGTGCTCTTGATTGGTACAGACAACTCTATGAGCTTCATGACCTGTTGTGAGAACCAATGGTGTGTCTGTTAGTTAATTCTGCTTTATTTTTTTTTCCAAATCTTTTGTTTCTGCAGTTTTTTGACAGGACTGGGGTGTCCAAACTGCATCGAGTATTTCACATCACAAGGTTTACAGAATATATACCACCTGCAGAACCTAACTATGGAGGTAAATGTGCGGAGGGAAATCCTCTTTTGATCAGGGATCTCACAACCAGATAAAACATCACCTGGCCTAAGGCAAATTCACATGCAACATAGTGCTGAGCTGCTGCAAGCATTCACCATCTAAGATACGAGAGATGTCTCCCCATCCTCAATAGGTAGTGAGACATTTGCTCATCCTCAGATCCCATTCATTCTAGAAGACAGAAAGATCTTAAAGAGATTTTTGAGGGCCTAAGATCTCCTGCTACCCCTACTTGTATGCCTATCAACTGTCCTACAGTCCTACTAAGAGATTGTGTATGACCAGCTGTGAATAGAAGTGTTGACTGGTTGCTGTGGATCAGCTGTGCACCTAAAAGACCTTTTCGTAAATGGCTCTTAAAGGGACACTCCAGAAAAGATTTTCACTCTATATAATGCTTAGTGCGGGGTCTGAAGTGGTGGAGTGTAGCACAGGGATTCAAAGACCACCCAAGAAAGAGAATTCCTTCAGCCCTATACTAAGCATAAGACAGTGGATGAGTTTTGCTCTGAGTGTTCCTTCCATACATGGGAAGACCCTAGGCAAACTATTATATCATTTTACATTCTAATTTCTCTTCTGTTTTCTTCACTTCCACTTATTACCCCTTAACTCCATTACTGGCTACAGTCTCCATGTTGTTAAAAGAGAGCAGAACATTCAGTCACATTTCGGAATTTGATGGCACCTGTCAGGGCTAGTTCACCAATGATCACTTAGAGGGCAAGTCCACTTTGAAGGTTGTTGCCTAGCTCTTTGCAGTCTCACTGACTACTATTACTCTGCAGGATGGTATGAAAGGGGTTGCCCGGTTACTGCCTTAAAAAACGTACTTAGGCATCCTCTACCATGGGGATCCAACGATGTTGCCATACCATTCTTCCATTGATTGTTGTGGAAGATGACATCAGCGGAAGTCACCTGACCACTGCAGCCAATCAGAAGATACATCAGCTGCTCTCCTGTCATGGATGTCATCTTCAACAACAATCACCGAGAGGATGGCCGGTCAACACTGCTGGATCTCCGTGGCAGAGGACGGGTAAGTACTGCTCTGTTTACTATTTAAAGGCAGTTGGAGCTATTGAGAAATGTCCAGTTACCAGATAACCCCTATTTAAGGCTTTGTTCACATCTGAGTTGGGGGATCTATTCAGGACAGATCTAGTTCAAACTTACATGTTATGCTATTTAATTCAGGAAAATGCTGGACACATGGCAGAAGCCCAATAGACCCCATTACAGTCAGTGGGGTCTGTTGGGTGTTGTTTGTTCATAGGACGGATCTGTTTGAAGATGGGATTCCATTTTCCTCTCCCCATGACGGAAGCCTTAAGCACAGATGTGAACACCAGTGGTTAGTGGGAGCACTAGGCTAATGTAATTCTAGGAGAGGCATATATAGAGAAGGAGATAACGGCAAACTTCATAAAAACAAGAGCTGTGGGTGGTTAGTCTAACATTCTCAGTTAGGCTCTCATTTCTAGTTCATTCCTTATTCACCCTCCATTGATTACCACAGTACTATACTGTAAGATGGCTGATAAGAGCATCTCAGCACATTGTCTGTCTTCACCTGTCTCTTCAACATCTGCATTTATTCACAATTTTCCAGAAAGTGAATTCAAGGCTTATAACAGTTAAGCTGCCCTACACATTCACCAACTGTTGAACAAACGATCGCTTGTCTAACAGCTGCCCCAAACACATGAACATTCTGATCTGCCAAACAGCTGTATGTTTAGGGAGGTAAGCTGCAACCAGATCACTCTAATGCCGGGTTATCTCCTGTGGAACCTAAGGATTGGATGCTGAAATTCAACATTCCTGATCCTGCCTTCCCTGACATCATCTGTCCAGATCTGTTATAAGTGGGTTCGGACAACTAAAGTCGAACATGTATGGAGACCCTTTGTTACTTTTGGCCCAACATTCTGTGATGATTAATGTCTTAATATATCATTACAGAGCTCCTAATCCTGTGCACAAAATTCATTTTTGAATTTGCACCACAATGTTGGAATCAAAAAGACACCAGTTACAGCACACACATTTGCAAGGTTTAGCGGGAAGGATGAGGTCTCACATTTACTATAAATTATACCAGAAAACAGTATAACTTATAGCACAAATATGGATTCCAAATAGGACACTGAGGCAGCCGAGGATGCACCAAACACAATAAATTTGGTTTGCCTTACTCTAAGGTATTTTCAATATAGACTTATGTAATAGTGGTATACAAATCTCCTCTATAGCGTTAAATAAAATATTGTCTGTCAACAGCCACCACTATTCCCCTAGGGGGAGCTTAGTGGCATTACTTATTAGTAATGTGTAGTGAGCTCCCCCTAGTGGTGGCTGCAGGCAGACCGAATTTCATTAAAACTGGCATTTCCTACAGCAGTCTTAATAAGAGGTTTGCTAGAGTATGATGAGTCAAATTTATTAAGAGGCGCACACCGCTTTATAGATTTGGGGAATCTTTGACTGTCTATGTGCCATAAAATTACATCTATGCCCGCTACAAGTGGGCATAGATTTGCAGTATAATTTACTTGAATGTGCTTGCAAATAAAAGTAGTGATTTCATTGATTGTTGCTTCTCCACATTTTAGTTGGATTTTGGATGTTGTCCCACTCCTTTAACAAAACTGAATCACATCAGTATTTATCACAACATTGTATTTATGTATTCTTTACGTTGCTTAGTCAATACTTTTTTTTTTTTTAAACTTTTCTACACACATTAGCTCAGTGACTGTAGCATTAATCCAAGCTGGTCTTATATCTCGGCGTTACATCATGCTTGTTACACATAACCAACAAACTGCAATTCAATCTTCCAATGCAAATTAGAAAATAGAACATTGGTTGCTATAAGCAACAAGTAAACTTTTTCTCCATGAATTTTGATGCCAGTGTGCTCACCTTTCATACTGACCATCTCTTTGTGTATGGTAGTATTCAGCATGTAACCCTTAAGAAAATGATCTCTTAGACATAACTCATTCATAACTAGAGTTTTCCTCTATCTTCTCCATTTGCAAGAAAACTGATAGTAAGAATGATCAAAGGTTCCTTCCTAGAGTCCACTTATGTTTGTGAATGGAGACGGGCGTGCCAGAACCACTACTGGGCGGTTCCACTGACGATGATCATTCCTGTGTAAAGGCACAGCAATGATTTTTACTGGGACAACCTGTTGGACATCTGCTCCCAAAAGGTCGTCCCGTGTAAAGGGGCCCTTAAGAAAGTAAAGTGCATACAGTAATATTCAGCATTACAGGAAGATTTACAATGTGGCCTATTGTAACTATAGTTGGGTAACAGTGCAGTTCTTTTTTAATTGTTTTTGTGCTGTGTAGATGGGCAACCCCACATCTATGGGCAGGGACAATACGAGGTAGGGTTTAAAGTAGCTCTTCAGGCCAAAACCAGCACTTTACCAGCTGTTATGCCCCCTTCCTTTGCAGACATGCCCATACTGGTGTGGAGGGGGCATGAATTATTTTAGTAAGTAACATTGGAAGCGTTACATAGAAGAGATAGGAAGTACTTCAAAGAATTAGATCTGCTTGATACCACAAAGTAAGATTCTTCATTTCTCTGAGAGAAAGGTTGAAAAGGTGTTCAATGTTCACAGGATCTCAGAATATTTTATCAGTGTTAGTGGGACATCTGGCTTTCCTTTGCTTGTTACCATCCATGAAAAGTTAGATTGAATCCTTTGCTTTTCATTACCATAAACATGGGTGAATGTGTCTTGCTTTGAGTCAATGTAGTTTAGTGAATGTTGAACAAATTGCCTTGTTCACATTAGTAGGTGTAATGAGTGGGGGTTTGGATGCACTTAAAATCCAGTTTATGAAGACTATTATCTAGTAGTACTATGATCCTTCAAAGTAACACAATCCAGCTCAGTTTCGTTACATTTTTGACCTTTCGAATAGCTTGACTATAGCCACACAAATCTACCTGCATAGAGATTCACATAGTCTTCTCCTTGACCTCCTCTGTGTACATCTTCACTTTCCCTCATACTCTTTTAAGTAATTCTAATTAATTTATTAGATGTTTTTGGAATATTCCAGACCCTTCTTAAGATATTCCGTCTGTTCTTGCAGGATCTTGGAGCACTGAAGATTCCTGAACACTATAAAGGCTTGATATGGAGAGGTATCCAAGAGCTGAACAAAAGCCATGACTATGGAGCCCAACAGCTGATCCGATCCAGCAGCAATGCTTCTACCATTTCCATAGGCAGCTCTGGTGAGCTCCAGCGCCAGCGTGTTATGGAGGCTGTACATTTTCGAGTTCGACACACCATCACCATTCCCAACAGGAATGGAGCTGATGATTGGGCAGACTTTGGATTTGATTTACCTGACTGCAAGGCGCGAAAACAGTCTATAAAAGAAGAGTTTGCAGAGTCTGATATTAACTAATAGATTGAGAAGTGAGATGACGTTAATTAAAATTACACTTATTTTCTCGACTTGATAAAGCCAAAAGTGAGTAATTCCATTCAGAAGCCAAGAAGAGAGTTCTACGAGTAGTAGCTTTGCTTTGGTCTTATCTGTTGGGTTTCACAGTAGGGTCACTGATGAGGAGATGATCCAAGTACATGAATGCTTCTTTCATCTGTAGGTTTTTAGTTTTTTTGTTTTTTTTTTAAAGAATGAACCAAGTGAAGATTTTTAGTTTGTTCCCCATAATGGATACATCTCTCTAGGCAACCACCATTGAGGAGCTCTTGGTTTATCTTGGACATCTCTGTGGCTTCACATAAACTGGGGAGCTCTCCATATCCCAAGATGTCTGCCCGTAGATGACAAAGACAAGTCTTGAAAGGGTACAAAATGGAGGACCTCCCTTCCCAATGAACTGCCAAAAAAGTATTCACACCGGTGTCTGTTCATTGTTTCGTTAAAGACATTTCTGACGGCTTTTTGAGAACATGTTTTGACAAAACATGTGAGATCTAAAGACCTGCACCGAAGAGGGTGTTTTTATCGAAAAAAAAACTCTATAGAACTGGGTTCAGCCAATTCAGCTGCGTTTTAGGGGCATAAATATCTGTAATTTATGGCTGTAACCTACTGTGTAAATATTTCCTGTCTTCTCAGTCCCATAATATTCTCGTGTTATTTATCTGTAATATAAACTATCCATGGTTTGTAGAGTATTAGCGAGTAGCCCAGTGTATGGGGTGTGCAGTGCCCTACACTGTGTGGGTAGGAAATAAAGCTCTATACCTTTGTATGCTGTATCATTCATTCACAAGCTGTGCGCTATTTGACTTGTTGAGTTATTTAATTTTGCCGAATTCTTTGATTATGAAGATGATGGACGTTAAATACTTGGCTTTACGGGCAATAAAATCAGTTTTGATATTTGTGAGTGGATATAATGAACTGGGAGAAAATAATAATTGTCTGTTGTGGTTGTGTAGCTGTATCCTTAGGACACAATTTGCTGCGTTATACAGTTTTTACCTGGAAACCACTTCATGGTGTGTCCACCCGTTATATAAAACGAAAAGCAAGGTTTGGTACGGTGTTAGCCAGTAGAGCAAAATGTGATTGTTCTCAGTAAGAGAAACCAAGTAATCTTGTAGATATGATACGTTTTAATGGCTAACAAAAATACATGATGTTATAGCGAGCTTTCGGACCTCTCATCAGGAGAACCAAAACCTCTCTATAACATCATGTATTTTCGTTAGCCATTAAAAGGTATCATATCTACAAGATTACTTGGTTTCTCTTACTGAGATCAATCACACCCGTTATGTGAATTGATATTTTCCAAATTACTCTTCGGCCCCAGGCAACCCATGTTGTATTTTTTCAGGTACAATCACAAGGTCTTGTGTGTCTTTTATATTTCTTTAGGTATACTTGTATATATCAACAGATCCTAAAAAGCTAAATTCACATATTACCAGCTATTTCTCTAAACAGGGTGTCTGCTTTTATATATCTCCTTTTAGGAAAAAGTTCTTCAGGTAATAGATTGGTGGGCTCTAGTCAGACAGAAACACTTTATCATCCCCATGTCCCAAACAACAAAATTGTGGGTCTCTTAAAAATGCCATACAGCTTAGATTAAGATCATCAGAACCAGCCAATTGTGGGAGAATTCTTTTGTTCTGAAAGGAAATATAATCTGTTGCCAGAGAAGTCTCTGCAGTGTACTACCCTCAGAACACATGCACCTTCGACTCGAGCTGCATGCGCGTGGAGAGCTTCAGAGGAATAGCTATTGGCCAAATACTCAGTAATTTCAAGGAGTTGTACAACATAGGATAAGCATGGCTGCTTTGTTCCCATACCTGTAGACAGGTATGTCACTGTTTCTGGGGAAAAACATGGCCATGTTTTTCTAATAACATACCAACCCTTTCATTTCCCAAACAATAGGGGTCTTTTTTACACCTCCACTGATCATAATTTTATTGCATATCTAATATATTTATTAATGGAAACTAAACTAAGTTTGTACACATCTCCTCTAACTTCTAACTAACTACGTACGAACTTCCGAGGCTAAAAGAAATTGTGGTAATATAGTAATACATTAGTTGCTTAAAGGGAACATGTAACCAAGTTATGGTGCTGTTAGGTGAGGTGACAGGAAGCTAGGTGGTAAATTTTTTTTTATACTCACCCATTTCCTGGCTCAAGCCGTTGAAATCAGTGTGCCGGATGAACATCTGACGCTTCTAAGAGTCCTGTGCGTGTGCTCTCCCATAGACTTGTATATGAAAGGGAGCGCATGGGACTCTAAAGAGTCAGATTTTCATCCAGCGTGCAGACTTCAGCGTCAGGAGCCAGAAACAAGGAAGTGGGTGAGTATAAAGAATACAGCACCCAACTTCCTGTCACCTCGCTCATCGGCACCCACTGTAAATGCATGCCCTGATTGAACAACAAATGAGATTTTGGTCGCATTTCGGTTGTCATTCAGTTAAAGAGCCCTTAGTTTAAGGTTCTTTAGGCAGGTGACAGGTTCCCTTTATTTTCTGCTATAGAATTATGTATGTATCATGTTGGAGAAAATGTCTCAGATGTGCAACATGTGTAAAAACTTAAATGCCCCCCATTATGGTGTCTGGTTGTGACACCCAGGCCAGTAGGGCCTGGTGTTGGTTTCCCCTTTTATGCCCTTTAGTTTGATCCTTGGGCCAATTCTCTACCTCTTTTGCCGACCATGCAGTTCCTCTATGGAGGAATGTCCGGCTTATGCTCTTTCTACTAAGTGGCAAAAGAGATGGTGCGATCAGAGCTGGGGCCCCACAGCAGTCGCATGGTCTGCCTACATGGGGAGTACAACCTGTAGGCTTATTTTACAAGTTCAGATCCTATAAGGAGCCGTTTTATACAAACATAATAGGCCTCAACGATAAAGACTTACAAAACATCTAATAGCAACCAAGTAACCATTCCAGTGCATTTTGGAAATGAAATCTTGATTGGATAACTGTATAACGTGTTGTTATGGGCATCAAGGCCTCTTTATCCTCAGCAGCATATCATACAAGAGGCCCATTTTGTGAGGGGGGGGGGGGTGACATGGGGGACCTATAAAAATGTTGCTGTTGCTCATAGCAACCAGGGGGTTTTATATGACTAAAGTATACTGAATTTTTTCCCATAAAACTATATATGAGCCTACTTCGCTCCTCCTGCTCTATAACATGCTGCCTGCACATTGGACACCAAGTTCAAGATGACAGGTTCCCTTGAAAAGTAAAAGTAGTGATCTGCTGGAGCATCACAGCCACATATTACACGAGACAATCGTTTTTGCGCTGTTTTATGTATAAATGTAAACCTATTTTGCTGTGGCCCCAACAGCAGTGCGGAAGCCGAACTGCTGGAATCTAATTGCCTCTTATGATTAACTGATCCACTTCTTGCCTGCACCAGTTCTTCTACACGAGGGCCACAGTTTTGAGATCACAATATTTATATAACACATATTACATCATATGCATAATCTATAAACTTGGCCTTGTATAAAAAAGACTATACAAACAGGAGAGTTGTCCAACGCGACCAATCAGAACAGCTCTTTTATTTTACCATTACCTTAAGTAATGAAAGAAATGATGTGGTTGGCTGCTATGAGTAACTCTCTCCCTCTTCTGTATTATCTTGTATAGGAGGCCCTGTGCTGCAGACATTTGGTTAGTAAACACTTTAGCCCACACAATGGCCACCCTTACCGTACCTGTGTATACAGTATGGACATTGCTTTTCTCTGACATATTTGCCTGTCTACTTTATAATATAGCATTTTTTTATGTATATTTTGCTTCATATACCTTGCGGGCGAGGATATTTTATACACATTATATGCAACTGTGCAGCTTTGTAATCCCATGTGACCACAGCGTCAATGTAAAACACGTGCAACTGAATTTATTCAACATATATTGGGGGAGATTTACCAAACTTAATGCTTCAGAAGCCTGTGGCTTACATGACTTCACAACATTTATTGTGTGTTTTGGACACCTTTTGCTCTCCGCTTGTTGCTTGAGATGCGACTTGCACCAAACTTTTGGTGTAAAGTAAGCCAACCAATTGGTGGTGTAAATTTATAGAAGTGTCTACAGATGCGCCAAATTGATCATCCAGCATTTGCTACTGTGATAACCGGTGTGATAAATGACATTGTGAACTTGCTGCATGCAGCCAATTGCCATGTCCTGAGTGTATGTGTGTGTAATACGCACCAAGACAGAAAATGCTGTAGTCTTTTTTACACGCATATTTTGCGCAACTCATGTGAGTGGCCACCTCTGTACATAGAATACACTATACCAATAAGCTCATGTGAGACGGCCCTTAGTTTTAATTACGATTAGTAAACCTGCCCTAGGTGATAAAAGGACTCTTATGAAATGCATGCTGCCCAAGCCACAGTCAGCATATACCGCAGACAGGGATGCCTATTGCCCCGTCTACATTTCATTCTGACACACTGCAACATTTTAGAAAAAAACATTCTTTGAAGCCTGACTTGACATAGGAGCTCTGAGTCACGGGGCGGACTGTGGCAGCTTCTCCCTGCCCACCTTATGTAGAGTGACAGTTCTCTCCCTTTTTGTGTATAGGGAGAGAGCGGTACTAGATAATGCGAGCAGAGAGAGGCCAACGCGGCCCCCCCGTGACTCAGAGCTCCCATCCCAGGTCAAACATTAGTGTATCATTACTGAAACGCCACAGCACTCCAGAATAAAACATATTCCCATTTCTCAGGGTTTTCAAGATCTCCGCTTGCTGAGGGCATTCTTGTTTACACCCCGAAGTCCAAAACGTGTCCTGAGCTAGCACTCCACAAAGATGAGGGTTTGCTGTAGTTGTATCCAGTGTAGACAATCCTCTGGCTAATGTATTGCTACCAATATGGATACAATGTAGCAAATTAAGGACAGGAGAGATTTGTTGTGTTCACAGACAGCAAGTAGTGAACGTCAGAAATTATACAATGAAACAGTCCCAGGCATCAATGGTATAAATCTTCAAAACTAATAATTAGGAAACACTATCACACCTATCATCTACTGTAATTGCAACCGACAAACGGATTTCTATCCCTGTCGCCTATTATTTTGTATGGTATTAGGAGGGCGCTCCAGACGGAATCCAATACACAATGTGAGCAGCAAAAATATAAAAACAATAGAACTTACCCGGTGAATAGTGAGGTCTATCAGAACCCCACTATCACCTCCATATCCAAGTGGGCCTGTAATAATATATATATACTCCTGTATATATACTCTGCAGCAATGATGACACTTGCTTCACCAATCCAGGGGGCTAGGTCCAGAGAGCTGCTGATATTGTGGGTCCTATTTTCAGATAGGACCCACTGTAGAAAAAATCATAAAGTTCCCTTGATTAATATACTCCCTGTAAGTAGCGCTGATATATTTTTTGGCACTTATGTGCAACACTTTATGCCTATTATTTCGTGGTCACTTTGGGGGCGCTAGTGTTTTCGTGTGGATGAGCTTTCAATGTTAGGGTGTTGTAAAGCACTTTATTGCTTTAAGAGCTTTCTGTTCATGACGCTTATGACGGGCAGTATTAGTGCACAGACTGCAGACCTGCTTGTAAATACTGTAATCTGTACAATGTAACATTCATGGGAAAACAAAAATTGTATTTTTGTTGTGATTCTTGTTTTTTTTTCTATGTCATAATAAAAAAAAAAAGCTCAAATAATCCTCATGTTGTGGTAAATACTAATTTGGATCAATAGTAGCGGATTAAATTGCTTACAGAGCGCGTCTCCAATTTACAGGCATAGCAATCATTACTATTAGAGATGAGCGAACGTACTCGGATAAGCACTACTCGTCCGAGTAATGTGCCTTATCCGAGTACCGCTGTGCTCGTGCTGAAAGATTCGGGGCGCTCCGCTGCTGACAGGTGAGTCGCTGCGGGGAGCGGGGCAGAGCGGGTGGGAGAGGAGAAAAAGATCTCCCCTCCGTTCCTCCCCGCTCTCCCCTGCAGCTCCCCGCTCCGCAGCGCGTCCCGAATCTTTCAGCACGAGTACAGCGGTACTCGGATAAGGCACATTACTCGGACGAGTAGTGCTTATCCGAGTACGTTCGCTCATCTCTAATTACTATGCATTGTGATAAGTATAATGCAGTTATATGGGAACTTTACTTTTAATAAACTTGTGCTTATATGACAGTCAATGTGAAAACTAGCAAGAAACATTTACCTAAAATGATGTTTTGGTGCTGAAAAATCCCCCAAATGTGGTGGCTACTTCCTTCTAATTTGCTGTCCACTGCCTGTTGTGATGTGAAACCTGTCTCTAGTAACAGATACACTGTAATAGATAACAGGAATTGTGAGATGCTGTCTTAGTCTGCCAATAGAAGTTTGGGTGATTGTGATTTTGTGTCTTTATTCATGGGAATTTTGAGTGCCAAGTGATGCTTTTTGTTTTTTTTAGAATCTCGCATCGCAGCAGCCAGCGATAAAATTGTGCGATTTTTTTGCGAGTCAATAGGACTCTCTAATGTTAACATCACATCGCAATGCAAGTTTGTGTGCTGCGATGTCATAAAAAGAAGCCTCCCTAGGGAAACATAGGAGATTAAAAGTTATATTAGACTTACTGGTAATCCTTTTTTCGGGAAGTTACGACAGCACCAGCTGAGATTATCTTTCCCTGATAGGACAGGAAGTATACCAAGAAGTTTTAGGCTGGGTTCAAACAGGATGGATTTGCCGCGAAAATTCTGTGCAGCAAATCCGCCCATGGCTCCTAATTCCAGGATTAGCCAGCCATGTGGATGAGATTTCGCAAAACCTCGTCCACACAGGTCGGCCAATCCGTCGCTGCACTGACAGCCGCAGCATGTCAATTCTTTTTTTTTTCTGTTGCGGCCTCTCTCCTTTCTATAGGGAGAGAAAGCTGCAATGGAATGCCGGTAGCCGAGCCGCTCCAAAACCCGGGTTTTGAAACCGTGCTTATCCCGCAGTTTTTTTGTGCGGCCAAATGGTGAGATTTCAGTCCCATGGGAACCTAGCCTTAAACTCCCCCCATCCCTTTCTTAGTATTTGCAACGAAACCCTGTAAGGAGGTAGGAGTGTATACTTAAATTAAACATATTTTCTCCATTTTGAGAAAAACTTGAAAAAAAAAAAAACTGAAAATTTTCAAATGTGGGGGAATATACTTGTGCTGTCATGGAGACTTCCCGAAAAAGGGATTACCGGTACATCTAATCTAACTTTCCCTATAGTCTCCAGTTGAGAAATACCAGAGAAAACAAAATATTCTAGGAAGGGGAGGGGGGACTACAGCAGTTAAAACCTTGCGTCTAAAGGCTAAGTCCTCGTTTGTCCGAACATCCAACCTATAATGTTTAATAGATGTATATGGTCTTTTTCACACTGCGGCCCTGCATATTTGGTCCAGGGAAGCCTGCTATGGCCAAGAAACCGACCTTGCCCTCGTGGAATGAGCTTTAAGATTTTTGGGACTGGTTTATTTAGCACCTTATAGGCCTCAGAGATGGCTGCCCAAAACCACCTACCTATCGAACTTTTTGCCTCTATTGCTCCCCTGAAATTGCAAAAACAAATTCCAAAATTTCAAAAACTGACCAGTAGAGGAGATATATTGCAACACTGCCCTTCTTACGTCTAGGCAAGGATATGCCTGTTCCTTTTCAAGCCTATTACAGAATGATTTGAACACTATTTTTTGCCTGTGTCTCTAAAAAAAAGGTGACAGAACTGATAAAGCCCGCAACTCACCAACCTTCCGAGCTGCCATGATGCCTACCAAAAACACGGTTTTCCAAGTTAGAAGCTAAATAGGAGTGGCATTTATCGGTTCAAATGAAGGACCTGCCAAAACTGAGAGAACCATATTCAGATCCCAAGGAGAAACTGAACTAAGGATTTTAGGTCTTAAACGCTCGGCTGTTCTCAGGATCCTCGCGATCCAGCTGACTTCTAATAGTTGTGTCAAGAAATACACAAAGCACTAAAACCTGAACTCTAAGGGTATTGTGTGAAAGCCCCAAATCTAACCAGTCTTGTAAAAAATCTAATATTACAGCTAGGGATGAAACTTCCAAATGCCCAGTCTCGCACCAAGAAGAAAATTTCTTCCAAACCTTGGAATAAATATTATTAGTAGTCCGCTTTCTACTGGCTAATAAAGTGTCCACTACTTTATGGGAAAATCCCTTATCTAAGAGGAGAGATTTTTCAATAACCAAGCTGCGAGGTGTAGCGCTTCTACCACTTGGTAAGACAGGGGTCCCCGAGTTAGGAGGTCCCTGTGGGGAGGCAGGAATATCAGATCACTGATACTCAAATCGCTCTTAATTCCCTATAGTTGGACAAGCGTGCAGCTATTTGGGAATCCCAAGTTCCCTGCAGGGTCAGGTCTGCTACTTGCACTCCCCACCTGGTTTTGCTAGCATCTGTTGTGACAGATATAGCGGGTTCCCGTGACCAAGAGGTACCCTTGCTCAGGTTTCTCTGTAGGGTCCACCAGCGCAGGGACTCTAACTTGGACGGACAGGCTCACCTTCTTGTCTAGGGAGGTCTGCCATTTGTCCCACCTGGCAAGGATGAACCGTTGTAGCTGTCGGGTATGGGCCTGTGCCCATGGGACTATTTGTATGCAGGCTGTCAACAGGCCCAACACTTCTATTGTTTCTCTGATGGACACAGTAGTGGCCCGACATAGGGAGGTTACGGATTGAATAAGGTCTTTACTTCTGGATGGTGGAAGCCGCGATTCCTGAATGCGGGAGTCTAGGAGTACACCTAAATATGTTTTCTGTGTACCCGGAATCAGATCGGACTTTTGTTCATTTATTAGCCACCCTAAATCATTCAGGGTAGACAGGACTACGAACAGGTCTGCACATATGGCTTCTGTTGTTCTTGATACCAACAGAAAATCATCCAATTATGGAAATATGAGAATCTGATTTCGCCTAAAATAAGCTATTATTTCTATCACTATCTTCATGAAGACTCTAGGAGCAGTCAAGATAACGAAGGGTAGAGCCATAAACTGATAGTGATAGATTGTGTCACCGTCCTGCGAACGAACCTCAGATATTTGTGGTGAACTGCGGCTATTGTGACATGCGTGATATTATGCGTCCTTAAGGTCTATAGTGCACATGACGCTGTTGGGATCTCTTAGTGATACGATGGACCTCTTGTAAGAAATACATTTGTTTAAAGCTTTGAGGTTGAAGATGGTTTTGATTAGAGATGAGCGAGCGTACTCGGAAAAGCACTACTCGCTCGAGTAATTTGCTTTATCCGAGTATCGCTGTGCTCATCCCTGAAGATTCGGGTGCCGGCACGGAGCGGGGAGCTGCAGGGGAGAGCGGGGAGGAATGGAGGGGAGGTCTTTCTCTCCCTCTCTCCCGCCCGCTCTCCCCTGCTCCCAGCTGCGACTCACCTGTCAGCCGCAGCGGCACCCAAATCTTCAGACCCGAGCACAGCGATACTCGGATAAAGCACATTACTCGAGCGAGTAGTGCTTTTCCGAGTACGCTCGCTCATCTCTAGTTTTGATAGTCGTTTGGTTTTTTTGATCAAGAAGAGGGGGGAATAGAATCCCTCATCCCTTTCGTGTTCGGGAACCTGCATAATGACTCCTAGGTCCTTAAGCTCTTGGATGCCCTTTAGCAGATTTTTCTGTTCTTGTGGGGACCCTGAGGAGGCTAGAAAAAATCTCTTCAGAGGTAGGGAATCAAATTCAATTCGATACCCGGTTTCAATTATCTAAAGTACCCAGGGGTTGGATGTTATCCCCTGCCACTGGACCAGGTAACGTGCTAGTCTACCCCCTGTTGAGTCAAATATGGGTTCAGCTTCCTTACCCCAACCTCCCTTGGGGTACGAGCATCTTCCCGTCTTTTCTTTCCCTCTGATTTCTGGAGGTGGCTGCCGTGTCCTTCTTGGAAAGGATGGCTTCCTATAGGATTTCCTATCTGGAAGGGTCTTGCTTTTGTCTCCTACTTTCTCAAGTATCCAAGACAGGCCTGAACATATATTCTCCTTCAAAAGGAATGGCGCAGAGTTTATTTTTAGACGTTACGTCTGCTGCCCACGTTTTTAACCATAACGCTCTTCTTGCAGTATTACTGAGAACCGCGATTTTTGCACCGTATCGAACGGTTTCTGCTGACGTGTCTGCTAGAAAAGCGGTGGCCATTTTCAGAAGGGGAAGACAGCTGGCTAACTCTTCCTTGGGAGCCCGGTCTTTAATTGAGGTTTCCATTCTATTCAACCATAAGACCATAGATCTGGCTACTGATGTTGCTGCAATATTAGCTTCGATGGTAAAGGACGTCGCTTCCCAGGTCTTCCTCATCAGACCATCGACCTTTTTGTCCATCGGGTCCGAGAGCTGAGATGCGTTCTCGAAGGGTAGAAGAGTTTTCTTGGCCACCTTAGCGATCTGTATGTCGACCTTTGGGGTCTCTCTATACAGGCGGACATCTTCGGGAGCAAACGCTAGCAGGTTCCTAATTTCTTTTGAGACGGACAGTCTCTTCTCAGGTTCTTGCCATTTGTCCGCAATAATTTGTTGCAGGGTCTGATTAACAGGAAACATGGTTTTCCTTCTTGACCGGAGGCCCCCGAACATTTCGTCCTAGACTGTCCTGGGTGGGTGGTCTTCTTCGATCTGCATAGTTTCCCTCACTGCTTTTATGAGGTGCCCTATGTCGTCTGAGGAAAAATAGTACTTTTTCTCATCCTCTGGTAATAATGGCGGATCTTCTAGTTCTCCCTCTGATAGGGGTTCCAGGGACTCACCGGAGATAGAGCTCACCGACTCCGCCTGCCTTGACCTTTTAGGGGCCCGTGAGGGACCGGGTTGAGGGTGAGAGAGAGAGATGCCATGGAGGCCAGCAATTCCTCTTTGATCATGCACCTTATATCGGTTTTAAACGCCGCCCTTTCCTCCGCTAGGATCTTCCCAGTGCACTCTTCACATAGGGTTTTTTTTTTAGTTATCCTCTAGTCTTTTGCTACAGATAACGCCCTTTTTGGATTTTTCCCTTGCCTCCGCTTTAGCCTTCGGACATTCCTTATCCATCTAACCCATACAAGAAAATGGGGGAGAGGGGAAGAAGGGAACATATATGCATTCAATCAATACAAATGGCAAGTTTGCATATTCCATTGTTTGGCATATAGCCACTCATGGTTTGTAGGGTATCTGCTTCTCCATCTCGTGCTGAGCTGGCTGGTGTAGACATGCTGAGGCACTTCTGGCAGCTGCAGGGTAACTTCTGTAGGAGTAGAGCCTGCTTCATGGAGAAATTTGTTTGAATTTGGCACCATTTCCAGGACCAGGGAGGCCGCAGCTGCCGTTCCCCTGCCAGGCGGAACTACATAATCGCGGCAGCCGGAAGATGCCGACCCGATCAAGGAGACCTGCGCTACATCGGCAGCTTACAGCTCCATGGCGGTGCAGGTCAGGGATGCAAGGACTGCAATGGTATGCCGCCCCGACCTCTTCCCTCCAGGGGATCTTCGGCACTGTGCGCCTCCAGTAAGTGGATCTTTCCCTGGAGCTTGAATCTGGCCACCGTAGGGACAGGAAGACACTGAGGAATAAAGGAAAGGGAGGTGCTTTTAAGAGCTCTTCCTGTCCCTACCAAGGTCAGAGGGCAACCTCCATTGTAAATGGGGCCGTCGGGATGACGACCTGGAAAAAGAAAAATTGCATATCGCAGAAAGATAGAGCCTCGATTTTTTTTGTTCTCACAGCATTACATCAGTGAAAACATTGCTAATGGGAAGGAAACCATTGTTTTCATAAATCTGCTTTTTTTTTTACTCATTCTCGCATCACATGATTTTATCGCCTGTGTGAAACCACCCTTATAGACGCTAGTAGTGTTTACTGTATCACAGCTATCACAGCTACTGAAACACTGCTCAGTATAGCTGTACAACTTGCTCCATAATACTGTAGTATGATGGTGTACTACAGAGATAAAGACAGAAAATATCCTGCTTTGCTATGTGCAGTGTATATGAGACATCTTAACAGCAGTCTCCATCCACCAGCTCAGGGAAGACTGAGAATTGGAGAAGAAGCCTGCAGAGAGAAAAACTGGTGAAAAAGGTCATATACAAGTCATAGCCATAATTAGTGCTACCAATACTACTCATGTACAAACACGGCAGCTTATTCTTAAAAGTCATATAAAAGTGTGAATAAACTAAGTTATAACACGTTAAATATCAAGTTAATGTTTAATACATCTGTACACCTATAAATCAGTACTGCTCTACTTGAATAGGAGCGATCCCTATAAGAAAACACTTTATGTGCATAACCATTTGGATGATTTGGGGTCTTACATAATGTCCCTTTGAAAAGATGGAAACAGAAAATAGAGTAGGAAGTCTTGTCATGGGGGCACTGAAGCAAAACAGATGCAGGCTTCAAGCACGTCTAATGTAGAAAAAGGGAGAATAACTCAGTTCACCAGACTCTCTTATAGTTTGAATAGATTATTTACTTGAGGAGGATCCATTCTTCCATACAACAAAAGGCAGTTGCACACGCTGTATTTTTACATGACAATCACACATACTAATGACAGGTGACCACAGGCTGCACTGCAATTGTTCTATCTTACTGACATTAAAGGGGTTTTCCTATTACTTAAAAAATGCTCCACAACCACTCTGTCCTTCCTGGATGCTGCTGACCGGGACATGCGACTGCTGCAGCCAATCACTGCCTATAGAAGGTCCCTGCTCCCTGCTCTCACATGTCCTGGTCAGCAGCAACCAGGAAGGACAGAGTGGTTGTGGAGCAATTTTTAATTCATGGGAAAACTCCTTTAAGTACATAATAAATCATGTTCTTCTGTTCCGAACCAGATGAGCAATGGGCAGGGCTCCACTAAAATGACACAACTTTTTCTACAGATGGAACAGAGCAGAATTTGTCTTTAGAGGTTGGAGTATTCGGGCTTCAGTTTTCCTGCTCAATTAGAAAAACAGAATCCCTGCCCAAATAGATCCATCCTATGATGGAATCAAATGGTGCCAAACAGACCCCACTGACGATAATGGGATCCATCCAATTTCCGTTATGCCAGATCTGTGCCAAAGGCCCCAAGCAGATGTAAAAGTAGCCTTAAGTATATCTTCACTAGTGTAACTACATTAGTACAGTACCTTTACACCATCTATATTTATTGTTTTTGCTTTCCCCTTAATGGTATGTTCCCATATAGTGAATAAGCCGCGGAATATCCACAGCATGTAGCAAAGTGAATGCATATTGCTGCCAGTTCTGGCTGCCTGGTTGCCAGCTGACATCCAGTGAGTGACCACTATTTCAGCACATGTAGCCCTGTTGTGACGGCCTGCTATATAGTAGACTGCTTCTCTGTATGACGAAGACTTGTTTTACCAAATAACAAATGAAGGCCATAGTTGGGAAGATTTGCCCCCTTACCACCCCTAATCCAACTAGCATTAAGACAAACCTGTTTAAACCAATGGAGCAAATTTCCATTGCTCAGGAACTATCATCTACGTACCAAACACATAATGATAATGGTTTAACATACCACATGCATTATGTCTATGGCCTCTAGATCTGTACCATAATATACGCTGATATGTTATCCATATCATACGTCCCCCATTTTCTGGAATTCTGGATGAGATTCTCTCCCACCTTTGAAAACTAAAAATCCACCTCTTCAGCCAAGCCTCCAGGCTGCAGTCCTTCTGCTGCCACTACACTACCCTATGAGCAGCTTCTCCCCCTGGCTACTGTCTCCTTCCCAGTTTCCTAGGGGCTTATTCACACGAACGCAGTTGAGATGCGTATTACGCGTTGAAAAAGTGTGCATGCAATACAAAGTGAATAGAAACCACTGATTTCAATGGGTTTGGTCATGTGCATTTTTTTGCACGCGGATATTGGTCGCACTAAAAAAAAAACACCACAGCATGTCCTATTTTCGTAAATAGAACATTAAACTAATTAAACTTAATTGCCCGTTGAAATTAATGGGAGCATGCTCGTGTGTTTTTTATGCTCCAAATACGCATGGCATGAGTGCACAAAAAAAAAAAATCTAGTAAATCATGCAAATACGCATGTATCTATGCTTAAGCCCATGTGACATTATATTATAGACAGTAGGTCCTCGTGGGCATGGTTCTGTTATGTACTGTAAACCCTTTTCATGTGTACAGCGCCCTGGAATCAATGACGCTTTAAAATAAATAAAAACAATATAATACAGCAGCCAGTTTTGAAGGGAAACGGTCAGCATTTCTCGACATGTAAAACCGTCCCATACCTTACCAACATGTCGGTGAAGTTTAGCGCTTTCCAAATCTGCTGCTTCTATAAGGCGGCAGTATGCCTTGGAAAATCATTTTTTAAAAAGTTTCCACGCCGTATGCTAATGGAGACGCTCCGTCCAATGGGAGGGCTGCACCATATCTTCTGCTGGGAAATTTTCTAAACTCCACACCCTATGCCAGTGCAAAGTGGATGACATCTGTGACGTGATCCACAGAAGGGACGAAGTCTTGCGACATTGTTGGCTAGTGCATGCACAAATGACAGGAGTAAAATCTTGCGAATGCAGTGCACGGACCAGTGCATACGCAAGATTATACTCGTCCTGAGAATCGCCTGTCCGGTCATTTGCATCGGAAGGCCACGTCATGATACTTCGTCCATCCTGTGGATGACCTTGCAGGAGTAGTCTACTATGTGATGGCAGAGGAGGCAGTCCAACTGCCCATCAGAGACTGGCGCGTAGTCATTAGTATACGTTATAGGAACTTTTTAAAATGCAATTTTCCAAGGTATACCTTGGAACCTTTATTGGAACCTTGAATACCTGCCACCTTTACTTATACAAGCAGCAGAATTGGAAAGGGCTAAACTTCCCTGGCATATTGGTAGGGTATGGACAGTTTTACATGCTGGAAACTGCTGACAGGCTCCCTTTGAGAAAAAAAACAAAAACAAAAGATTAAAAAGAGTAGATAATTGCCATGCACCCTTTTTAAGATCTTCAAATGAATAGGGGATCCCCTATTTAGGTCCTCAGTTCTTGGTCACAGCAGACAACAGTTATAAAAAGCGTCTCTTAAAGCCCATTTACACAGAGCAATGATTGCTCAACAAAAAAACGCTCAAACAACAGTTTGAGTGACAGTTTTGAGCGATCATCTTTGCATAACTCTAAGTAGCTAATTAGCTACTTAAGAGTTATGCAGGCGGAGAGGTATACCGCCGAGATAGCTCAAGCTTGGAGAACAATGCAGCTGTTTTGAATATGCAAACAGCTGCATTGTTCTTGCTGCTTTCAGCTGGTGTCCTGCTGAGAACTGCCAGCGGGATACCAGCTGAAAGAATGCTATCAGCACCGCCCGCTGAGATATCAGCGGACAGCACTGATAAGGCTCATTGCTAATTTCTAGCTGGCTAATAATAAGCAATGACAGTGCGTTTAGACACAATGATTATCGCTCAAAAGACAATAATCGTTGTGTCTAAATGGGCCTTCACTCTAGAAGACTGGCCCTGTGTTGGATATAGGTAGCCCATTGAGGTGAGTAAAACTTTCTGTAATGCTCAATTTCTCCTCTTGTTGCACTGCAGGAAAACTGAACACTTCCTGCCAGGTTTCCCGAAAGATTACAACTGATCACTAAGGGTCCCTGCAGAGGACACTTTGTAATCACTTTATGGTCAAGAGACTCTTCTAAAACGTAGGGATTGTCCAAAGGAGAGAAACTCTGTAAAGACTAAGGGCATCTATGGAAATACAAATATGATTAGTTTACCTGTGACGCTTCATGAATGCTGGAGCAAGGCACTGACGTTACTCTGCCCTGTAACAAGGCACTTTGTGTTTAAGCATTTGTAAATGTGGCGGGGGCACATATGGATCCAATGCGATATGGGGATTAAAGGGTCACAATCACAATTGCATCCTCATACCTAAGTGAGAGGGGCGTACAGATTTAATCCCTATAATAAATCAGTGCTGAAAGTTACAAGTCGGAGGCTCGTCTGCCTTTATGTAAACAAGTCCTGTTGAGACCCCAACAATTAAACCTTATAGGGACACTTGTAAGGACTTCTATAACAATCACACAAAGCCATTCAAGCATCTAGATATTGATGTAAATAGGGCTTTTAAACCTCATTTTGTTCTAATAAATATCTGAAATGTCACAGTACAGGTCGGCACCAGTGGCAATGATCATATAATCACAGATGAAGCTACCTTAAAAAGTGCACCCACCACTTACCACAGCATAAAAGATTTAGAGGGTCTTCTAATGTTTTATATAAGGCTCCGGCGCCATTTCCCCCATCTCCCACACACATTTTGAAAAAGAAAATCTCAGCAATCTGTTGCATCATTAAATGGAATTATTTAAATAGGAGCTGCATACACAATCTCAGGCAGCTGAGATTGTGTATGTTTGGGGGCAGCATAGAGGAGTGGAGGTCTGCACTAACAAAATGGAGAATCAGAAACTTATCTGATATATTAGGAAAACTCCAAATCAATGTCTCTGGATCAGAGGAACCCATCAAAGCCACGTGTAGTAATATGTATGAGCGCTCACTAAGCTGGTCAAGTCTAGAACATATCAATTCAAAAATTATTGCCAAACTTACTGATATACTGATACAAAACCCAAGGGCAGGTATAGAACCACATCCCTCAGCATGCAGATTTGTAAGTGGTTACATGGAGGAGCATGGCACAGATGCAAAATACGGATGAACAATCACTCACATACTCACTCTATGATTTGTTTGTAATGTTAGTGTAGAGACAAGGACCCTTGACGTGGGTTGTGAGCTTGCATCTTTTGGGCAAAATATTAACCAATACCTTGTATTAATAATTTTTGCAGCAGGCAGTCTGGCTTTAGATGCTGGGGGAGCCGGGGTGTCTGTGCAGTGTGGTTCACTTTTGAGGTGCAAACCGCCGGGCTGAATCAAATGTGTCGTCATTAATAGGTTGTAAGGTGCACAACAGGTATCAATGGGTGCTGACATTCTTTGTATGCCTCATCTATGTGCAAGCATATACTAAGCAGCCATTCCCATCCATTTACCTTAGTTATGTTCATCAGTACCTTGACCCTATGCAATGCTCCTCCATACAGCAATATGACTGTCTACATGCGGAGGGTGCGGTATTTATACCTGCCTTACACATTTTTTTGTTCAGTACATCAGTAAGTTTGGCTGCTAAGAAAGATTTTTCAAGTCCAAAACATGACTGTCTCCATCCTCGCACTTACCATCATGGAGTTACAAATGAAAATGGTGCCAACATATAGAAGGGTGAACATGGAGGGTCGGTTATTATGGAGCCCTCATATAAAAAGGAATGACAGTCACTAATAAAGAGAGATAGAGCAGAATCTTTATACTTCATAAATAATGTATACATTATATACAGCTCATATATAGGCTACAAGTAATGACGGGCTCAGTGCTCACCGCCGGTCTGATAAATGTTCTTATCTGTATCTATAGGAGGACACACAATCTACAGTAAAACCATAAGAAAAGATAATATATGCCTGACACTACCGGGCAGTAATAGTAATGGGAATTTTTGGTCTTTCAGATGCATAGCATAAACGCCCGGTTCCTACGGAGACACAGAAGTACAAATAACAGAGCTTTAGTATGTATGGATGAGTTCTGGCTGGAGGTGGCTGATGAGTGTGATGGCTGTTAATTGTGGTTTAAAGTGGACCCGTCAGATCATGTACTGGTTCATTACTAAATAAATCCCCAAGTGCAATTTGCGTTAGATTTGGGGGTTGTCATTTTCCCCCGGAGAGGCAACAAGAAGAGGCTGGTGCTTCCCTTCTCAAAACAGAAGTGGTGACTATGGAGGTTGTCACTTCCCCCATAAGGGAGTCACATCTATAAGGGTCACTTCAACTTCGGAACACATTAGTGATAACAGTAGAGGCTGTCCCCCCTCTTCCCCCACAAAGGTGTGGTAGCAATAATTTAATTAGAAATTCTCCCCTACAACAAAGCAATAAATAACGGAGAAGGAGCTTCTATCCATGGAAGACGAGCTTGTCAAATGTGTAATGTGCAAGTACAGATATAAAAAAAGGTCTTATAGAAAGGTCTTCAGACATGTACAGTGATAATCTGCTGTATGTATCAGTGCAGTAGTTTGGGAGTAACTTGAATTTCATTAGTAGCAGCCAGACACAGAACTAGTCCTGGATATTCATGAGCTGCAGCTAGCCCGTCTACTCCGCCCTCCAGACAATGTTTGACTGCTGTCTGCTTATACTGTGCATAGAGAGATAGCTGTCAATCAGTGACTGGAGGGCGAGTCAGGTGGAGCTAGCTGAGCTCATGAATATGGAGGAATACTTCCTGTGGTCCTCTATGTTTATGATAAGATTCAAGATTCCTCCCAAACTGCTGCACAGATACACACAGCAGACATATCACTGTAATCACTGTGATTGTCACTATGTTATGCTACCCTCAGAGATGGCTGCAAAAAGATAGCGACAACTTCTCTTTAATGGGTGTCAAACTACTGTACATATTGCAAAGTTGGCAGGGTCAGAACCATCTATAGCCAAAAGAGCAATTTTATGTTAATGAGGTCAAGCCAGTCTGATTAATTCAACGTGAAGATTAAGAGACTGTAATCGCTGACCTTGTAATTGAAGTTAAAGGGTTTGAAAGAATTTGTATTGTAATAAGGTGCAACAGACCTGGAGAAAGGCCAGAACCACTTTAAAGGTCCAAGTATAAAGCTCAAGCTAAAGGTCAGTACTCCTATAAAAAAAACCAGATCTAGGTAAAGGCCCGGACTAGTCTAAAGGTCCAAGTTTAGTTAAAGGTCAAGTCCCATTTGAAGGTCCAAATGTAAGTTTCATATGTAGAAAGATCTTATACAATACAGGTGTTGCCTGCCCACCCCTCTTCCCCGCTGGAACAAAGAGTTTTCTACTTAAAGCAGGGGAAATGGGATTACATGGCTCTATGCTTAAGCAAGAGGAGATCCCAATAAATTGGAACAATGGAGGGCGAGGGGGGTGTTCTAGGTTTCTAAATCGTGTTCTTTTCTATATCCTGCTCATGTGAGCAATCCCATTCCAGAATTGTCTCAGCATCTCTTCTATTCTATTCTGGGAAAGCTGGCTAACAATCAATATGGCTATTACAGCTCCCATAACTCAGCTTTCCTGAGAAAAAAAAAAACAAAAAAACATGTGGTTTTCCCACAAAGAGGTGCGGACATATTGATTACCATCCAGCTTTCCCTGGCACAGACAGAACTTGATGAACAAATTTTTTAACATGGAAGAGAAGGAACACAGCCTCTTTTTTCTTAAAGCAAAGGTCCCCTTTGAAGAAGTTTTTAGCAAGTCTAAACGTTGGTTCGGAATAATAATTATGGTGGTCAAGATGTGTTTTTTTTTCTGAAGAGCTCCAAATTCCTTGCATAGGTGTCAAAGTAAAATAATTTAATCTGACTGCTTTGAAACTACTACTAAAATGATATTTAGGTACTTATTGCATACAGTTTATACATTGAACCCTTTCCAATCCTGTGTTGGACCTTGTCCAACATGAAGACTGTCCTGCACAGCTCCGCTGACGAATGAGGTCCAACACATGTATATACAATGTCCCAGGGAGCGCTCCAGCACACGTACTTACTGTTAGCAGTCCCCGCACTGTAACACCGGAGGCAACCCAGCGCGATGACGATGTATTACGCCATCACGCCGGCGGTGTATTCTTGTAGTGCAGTGCTATAAATTCTCAGCGCTGCAGATTCAAAATTTTGGGGAGGAAAGATGGAGAGAGAAGGAGATATTCAAAGGTGGATTATGGAGGAGAGTTATAGTGAAGGAGATTTCAGTGATGCAAGGGACCATGAAGAAGATGTTGCAGTTTTCAGTGATAATACTTCCAGTGATGCTGAAAGTAGTGATGAAGTAGCAGCCATAATTTGCTACCTGCTACAGGTAACTAGAAGGAATATGGTGATGATGATCTTATATAGTTCCCGTACATAACGACACAGCAGGGATTCACCCTTCCACAAAGTGTTCATCCAAAAGCGGAGATGGAATATTTCCAGCAGTTTTTCGACAATGAATTTTTGCGAAATTGTGGCTGCTACAAATCTGTATGCAGCAGAAAAAATCCAAAAGGTGACTCCACCACCAAAATACTCAATGTGGCACTCCTAGGAGGAGGTTTCGCCAGAAGTGAAAGCGTTCTTTGGAGTCCTGCTAAACATGGCCGCAGTTAGTGGACTACTTTACCAACAAATTTGCTAGACAAAATAGCATTCTTCAAGGAGGTTTTCTTCAGTCTCCGTTTCCTACAAATATTTTGGATGCTGCATTTAGTTCCTCCTGATGCTGTGCAAGGGAGTGCGTGTACCCGAGGAGGCCAGGAGAAGAACATCAGAGATCGCATCAATAAGAAATGTAAAGAACTGTATACCCGGGAAGTGGGTACAGATTAGGGCACAGTAGTCTTCAAAAGGAAGGTTTTAGGTCAAGACAATCCAAGGAAGCCTACCGAGTGGGGGTCTACAAATTATTTGCCAATGCGATTCAGAAAAAGGCTATATATTTTCGCACATTCCCGATTATGGCAAGATGGCAAGACCGCCACAGAAAGACTTATTCGGCCCGATTTGCCATTTTTGTCTCGGATTGTGGTTCATTTAGTGAAGGCCAAACAAGTGGTACAGGCCATCACATCTTCACCGACAGGTTCTACAGAAGCCCTCAACTTGCTTAGGAATTGCATGACAATAAAATGCACATTACTGAACAGTTATGGCTTCTAGGAAGGATTTTCCTAGTGAACTGAAAAAGAAAAAAAATCTCCAGGAATTTCAAGTATATTCCTATCAATGCGACAAGAAAATGTCATGCCTCTCATTCTAAGACAAGAGGACAGTGACGGTGCCGAGGACATTCTTTAACCCGCAAACACAGTTGGTGACTGGTTATCTGAAGAAACAGACAGTCTAAATTGAAAAACCCACCATTATTTTAGACTACACAAAGTTTTTGGGAGGACAGCGGACAGAGCTGATCAGTACTGTGGATGTACCAGAGCTACCTCCTTTACTCCATAGATACGAAGGAGAGGGGCCAAAAAGCTGACCCATATTTCATACAAAAAAAAAAATCATCAATCAGCTTGTGGGCAATGTGAGGAACACAAATACGAGAAAGAGACCATCAATGTTGGATGCTGAGGAAAGACTAAATGAGAAGATGCATTTCCTAATGCAAAATTTAAAAAAAAATCCACCAAGGATTGCATAGCTTGCTGCAGAAGAAAGGAGGAAGAAGAGGAACCAGTTTCTGCTGTGAGACATGCAGTCGGAAGCCTGGACTTCATCCTGGAGAGTGCTTTAATCCCTCAACACTACAGAAAATACAGTTACGTCCTGTAGGTATGGAGAGGGATCAAGGGTTGACCATATTCCATACAATGCGGGTGTCGGCAGCTTCTTACAGCCAACACCCACCTGAAACAGCTCTGATAAGCCATGCTGCTCATTGAAGCCGTTACCCTTTAAATGCCCCAACCAATATTCGGGGATCCCGTACGGCCCCCTGAGATGAGATCATGGGTTGCTGTGCAGTTGTCATGGCAGCCAGGGTCCTACTGAGAAGCCCCAGGGCTATCATGGCAGAATGAAAGCATATAAATTTTGTATCTTGATAATCGTACTGACATATAGAAAAAAGTAATCAGGTCACTTTTGTTGCAGTTTGTGCGCCGTAGAAACAAGACGCACCACATCAAAAGATGACTGAATTTTTTTCCCTATTTCACTGCATTTAGAATTTTTGAAAAGTTTTTCAGTACATTATATAGCACCATTGAAAAATAGCACCTGTCCCACAAAAAACAAGCCCTCAGACAGCATAGTGTAGTGACAGATACGCTAATTTAAGTGGTCTGTCACTTAACAGGTTCCTCTGTATTACTCTATATAGAGAGAATCCTGTCAATCAGCAACTGATGGGTGAGGTGAATGCATGTAACCATGCACATCATTGCACTCCTTGTTGAGTTACTGGCCACATGCTGCAAAGTTTAGCACGAAAATACTCAAAAGTGACTTCACATTGACTCCTAAGTGACAGACCACTGTCACTACACAATATGCTGCTATCAAGGGACCTGACAGGTTCCCTTAAACTAAATAATACAACAGTATGCAATAGGCTCCTAAACAACCTCTAGTAGTAACTGCAGCCTCTCAAATGGTGTTAGTTAAATATGTCTATGCAGGAGAACTTAGCACAAACTTTTGGACCCATTTAAATAAAAATAGTGTTAAAGGGTGAACTATTACTTTAAGGGGAAGCACTCATGTCATATACCCTCCATGTTTCACTATGCAGACCTTGTGTAAGGCCTCACGCACATTGGCAGATTTGCATTGCGGAATCCAAAGCAGGCTTCCGCCTCTGGATTCTGCAGCAATACCGCCCATATCATGCTATGGAAAAGTGATTTTTCATGTACATGGTTGGAAACCAATCGCGGTTTCTGCTCACGGAGGAAAAATCTAAGCATGCTCCATTTTTGCACGGATTCCACGCATTAAAGGAGATGTCCCGCGCCGAAACGGGTTTTTTTTTTTTTTAAACCCCCCCCCCGTTCGGCGCGAGACAACTCCGATGCAGGGGTTAAAAAAACCACCCGCACAGCGCTTACCTGAATCCCGGCGGTCCGGCGTCTTCATACTCACCTGCTGAAGATGGCCGCCGGGATCCTCTGTCTTCATGGACCGCAGGGCTTCTGTGCGGTCCATTGCCGATTCCAGCCTCCTGATTGGCTGGAATCGGCACGTGACGGGGCGGAGCTACACGGAGCTACACGGAGCCCCATAGAGAAGAGGAGAAGACCCGGACTGCGCAAGCGCGGCTAATTTGGCCATCGGAGGGCGAAAATTAGTCGGCACCATGGAGACGAGGACGCTAGCAACGGAGCAGGTAAGTATAAAACTTTTTATAACTTCTGTATGGCTCATAATTAATGCACAATGTACATTACAAAGTGCATTATTATGGCCATGCAGAAGTGTATAGACCCACTTGCTGCCTCGGGACAACCCCTTTAAAGTCAATGGAAGCCGTCCGATCCACGGCCCTTCCGCAATCGTCATTGCGGAAAAACAGGAGTTTTTAAAAAATTCGTACTGCGCATGTCCGACGGCGTGCCGAGCAGACCCTCCGTAGTACAGATTAAAGAAAAGAAGAGCAGGGACGTGCGGACACTGCTGCTGCCAGCGTCGGATTCCGCATGCAGAATCCGACCTGACCGTGTGCGTGAGGCCTAAGGCATACATTGTGCTTTAGGCTCGAGATGCAGGACCCATGTAATGCACCTTCAACAGGAGCAGCAAACATTTCATCTAGGTGCAAGACATCATCCAACCTGTTTTACCACCTTGGACCTAGAAGAAAATACCTGTGCTAAGCAAGATGAGAGGAAAGTGTTCATGTGTTAGCTAGTAACAGCATTTCCATACGATGGGCCCCTGATTCACATGTGGTGCCCCAAGCCTCTGAAGTCTGTAGTTAACTATTCAATCACTTTCCAAAATGGCCACCTCCGATGTACGACAGGTGAGCATGTCCACATCATACATGAATTTCTTTGTTTCACTTTTTATGGTTCCAGCAGACAACGATCACCCTCATGAAGAAAAGCAAAATGGAAGATTACATAAGAAAGAACAGGAAGGCCATGACTATCAAGGCAGTTACACATAGAAAGTCAAGTGCAAGTTAGCATTTCTAGAGATCACACGGGAAGAACCGCAATACATGGGGGAAAGTATGATGAGCGTTAAGCCGACGTTCTGCCCCTGGAAGTAAACCTTGGGGCAGTGGCTCCAGCATCATATAACCTCAGTCTTGATAATGGATACATCCACGGCTTCATTAGCCAAGTCTACAGCAGAGCCGCTTTGACAGGACTGCTCCGCGGCTGCTGCCACCTGGAGTGCGCAGACATACTGCCCTTTGGTAATAACTGGATGTGATATACCTGCAAAATAAAAGCACATCGAGTTCTGTAACCTTCACTGTGGGTACATTATTGTGACAACTGCAAATGCAATTAAAATGGTCAGCACGTCTTACAAATTAATGAAATCTGCAGTTGAACATACACCATGGCTGCAACAATACAGTACGAGCAAAGTGTAGGAAGCGCAGACTGAATGTTGCTGTAGCATTTGTGGGGGCGAGTCTGTCAGCGTAGGGACCCATCTACATAAGGTCACCTTGACGTGGCAGATGGGCTTACATATTTTGACCAAAATGTGCTCGGTATTGTGATAACTGGAAGGGTCTGTGGTCATAACTGATACAGGACAATTCATTTGTTTTTATTCTACACCAATTGGACTACATGTGAAAGCACCTGTGTACATGACTTCTCTTGTACGGATTCCGAGTAACATCCTGTGTTATATGCCACAGCTGCACACATTATTCTGCTGGTATGCACTTGGACTTCCCATACCCAGGCTTTCCTCTGGCAGTTCTGAGCCTTGGCCAGACCTCGTTCTCTCATACTCTGTGGTCTATTAGCCTGATGAAGGGTAACCATACCCTTGAGGAGCTGTACTGCTTGACACAAGTGTATTTAGACCTATTCTGTTGTGCAGTCAAATACATAACAGGCCGAGTTACATCCTGTATAATATATACTCCAGAGCTGCACTCACTGTTCTGCTGGTGAAGTCACTGTGTACATACATTACTTATCCTGTACTGATCCTGAGTTACATCCTGCATTATACTCCAGAGCTGCACTCACTGTTCTGCTGGTGGAGTCACTGTGTACATACATTACATTACTTATCCTTACTGAGACTGAGTTACATTGTGTATTACCCTCCAGGGCAGCACTCACTGTTCCGCTGGTGGAGTCACTGTCTACATACATTACATATCCTATCCCAATCCTGAGATATAATCCAGAACTGAATTCACAATTGTGTTGCGTTATGACTGTAACAAGTCTGATGTGAAGATCAGTTTCCAGAATATAAACTCTTAGAGAAAGCTCTATATGGACACCAAATAAACAGGGGATTTTGGGAGAATTCAGCTCTGAAGCCTGCAGTATTTTATAAGTAGTAATGGAGTATAATACAGGCTGTAACGCATGATATAAAATATGCAAATTATATGTGTAAACTGGAAAATTGTGTGTGCAGCACAGTAGATACGTCACATAAGGCAGTGATCGTGGGGTGCAGGGACTTACTACACTACTGTCAGACGCTCACCTATTTGAAATAGCTGAAAACACAGAATAGATTTTCTCTGATGTGAAGCTGGCCATATATATTAACCCTTTCCAATCCACTGTCTGACGTCTAAAGACATTATGATTTAAGGCTGTACAGCTCAGATGTTGGAAGACGTCCGTCCAGGTTCTCTTACTGTATATTGCCAGCCTCTCTGCTGACGGAGCCTATCCAATGTGTCAACTCATGCAGTACTGGCTTTAGCCAGCATATAGCGCCGTTGTAGAACGGCAGAAAAAGAGTAAGCTCCCTAGAAAAACCAGGATACAAATTGGATTGGAAACGGTAAAGTATATATCAGTCAAACCCATCGATTTCAGTGGGTCTCCCAACTCTCCACCAACAGCAGCTGTCGAGGGAGAGATTTCATCTTATCTGGTGCGAAGGAGAGAAGTCAGCGACAAAGCAATCCAGCAGCGGTTCCCTCTCTACATTCACAATGCATGCACATTAGGCCAAACTCAGCATGCATGTATATGGGGGGGGGGGGGGGGGAGGGATAGGTAGGTGACAGCTATGTAACGTGTATCATATACTTCAGAAGGGCTGTCTGGCCTGTAGGTTGAGCCAGCAGTAGAGGAGCTTCATCTAAAGTAGTAATAGTGTAGAAGTAATAACTGGTGTAGAATTCTTTGTTGGCCAATGAGCATATTAAAGGTGATCAGTTGTATCAAGCACAGATAAGAGCCTCACACATAAAGGGAGTCCCCACTGACCTTTGATGGTACGTATAAAATGTCGGAAGAGATCTTTGTAGGCTTCTCTGTATCTTTCGTTGTGTGTTTGAGAGGGCGTCGGGAAAGATGAGCCATTCTCTATAATGCACAGCGGATTCTGATTGTCCAAACGCAACGATCCTTGTAAGCCGTATAACTAGAAGGAAGAAGGTGGCAGAGATCAGTGATGTCACCCATGCCTAACATGTTGATGACCAGGGCTCTGGACGCAGTCATTAAGCATCTGGGTCAGGTGACCATTACCATCCAGTAGCTTAAAGGGGTTGTCTCGCGGCAGCAAGTGGGGTTATACACTTCTGTATGGCCATATTAATGCACTTTGTAATGTACATCGTGCATTAAATATGAGCCATACAGAAGTTATTCACTTACCTGCTCCGTTGCTAGCGTCCCCGTCTCCATGGCTCCGTCTAATTTCGCTTTCTTCTGGCGTTTTTAGACGCGCTTGCGCTGTGCGGTCTTCTTCCTGGTGAATGGGGCCGCTCGTGCCGGAGAGCTGGTCCTCGTAGCTCCGCCCCATCACGTGTGCCGATTCCAGCCAATCAGGAGGCTGGAATCGGCAATGGACCGCACAGAGCCCACGGTGCACCATGGGAAAAGACCCGCGGTGCATCGTGGGTGAAGATCCCGGCGGCCATCTTGGTGAAGGAAGAAGAAGGAAGAAGTCGCAGAGTGGGGATTCGGGTAAGTAATAAATTTTTTTTTTTTTTTAACACATCCTTTGGGGTTGTCCTGCACCGAACGGGGGGGGGGGGGGGGGCCTATGGAAAAACAAAACAAAACCATTTCGGCGCGAGACAACCCCTTTAAATTGTAAAGGGTTGCAATGAACAACTAAGCATCCTAATTATCTGTTCCTTGGTTACATCTGTTTCTGGGATCCTGGATGACAACCTGTATGGCTGCAAGTGCAATTGCAAAAGGAATTGTCACCACGCTTTCTAAAACTCCTGAATGGCGAATGTGTCCAGTTAACTAGGCAGAGTTACTGCTCAGGAGCCTGGGAAAGCTGGGTATTGATTCCTATGGGAATTTTAATAATCATATAGGTTTCTGGGAAAGCTGTATGACAAAGAATTGTCTTTTTTTTTTTTTTTTAACATGATGACCCAAGGATTCATATACAACATATAACGGTGTTTTGCTTTGTCTTTCTTAGGGGTGTGTTCACACGTGGCAAATATTTAGCGCTAATGATTTTGGTGCAGATCCGCACTAAAATCTATGTCAAAATTTGCACTATTTGATGCAGTTTTGCAGAGTTCACCGTTTTTTAATTGAAGGGGTGGGAAAGTCTGCTGAGAATCTACAACAAAATCCGTACCAATGGTGTGGGTTTTGCCACAGATTTTAGTGCAGGTTTTCTACACCAACTCTGCTCCATGTTAACGCACCCCAAAACGACCTTCTGCTTCCAGACAAACCAAGATGGCCGCATGACTTCTCCGACTACTAACACATACGGTGGACTGGTAGTTTAAGACTTGCTCATTGCTCCGATTGGCCAGTGCCAATGAGTGGCACTGGCCAATCAGAGTAGCATGTTGCTTCTTCAGACTACCACAACCCCTACCAAAGCACAGTGTGCAGATCAAGAAGTCAGAGAGGTGGTGCAACCACGTTAGCTTATCCAGGACTGGAGGGGTCGCTTCACGTGCATGAGAAATGTTCTTTCAGCATTAGCATAAAGTTTTTGTAAGACATGTTGGGTTCATTCACTATTTCTGGAAACTATTTCAGCACTCTGATGGTCAGAGGTCACTATATAAAGTGCTCCACTTGTCCTCCATGAATCAATAAAGACTGAATCTGAAGACATACTGTGTTGGCAGAGCTGCTTTATTTGTGCCAATTCTGCCATGTACTCAATGCACCAATCATTAGGTGGTATTACCTCTAATCTCTGATCGCAGGATTTGGTGCAGTGCTGACTGACGTCCAGGTTCACAATAGCTCCACTAGGAAACTTCATGCTGATGTTGACCATGTCCATGTCCTTCAAAGTAGTCATGTCTGGGGCAGAAAGCAATTTTCATATTATTGTAAAACTTTAAAATGAGCAATCAGTACTTTCCAGTATCACTTCTGATAGACCCAATGATGAGGCTCAGCTCTGTAGGTATGCTCACACATGGCAGATTTGTTGCAGGAACTTCATACACAGATCAGTCATATTATTAAAATCACTTGCCTAATATTTTTTAGGTCTCCTTCTGCTGCCAAAACAACTCTTAACTTAGGCATGGACCCTCCAAGACCTTTGGTGGCTTCCTGTGGTGTCTGGCCCCAAGAGGTCAGCAGCAGATCCTTTAAAAGAGTTGTATCACAACAGGCTTTACCTGCAGAAAGCCCAGCCATGGCTCATCCCGAACTGTATAGTAGTGGTGGCCACCACTCCATTTATTCCTATAGGATTACCGGAGAGAGATGACTTGGTAAAACATGTCGTAACACAACCTCTTTAAGTCCTGCAAGATTCAAGGTGGGACATCCATGGATTGCAATTGCTTTCTCAGCACCCCCCATAGATGCTCGGGGGGTTATAAGTAATAATTACCTGAAAGCGCTGCGGAATAAGTTGGCGCACATATACTTACACACCCATTTTTTCAGCTTTCAGGGCATCAACTTCAATAAGTAACTATTCATTTGTTGTTTAATATATCCCAGCCCTTGAGAGGTGCCATTCTCAGGAGAAAATAAGTGTTATTCACTTCACCTTTCAATGGCTTTAATGGTTATGGCTGAACAGTGGACATACAGGGGGTGGACAATAATATGGAAACACTGTACAAAATGCCTTAAAAATCAGTCTCTAGGTGTCTTATTGAAATAGGATTTGTAATCCCATGTAACTTAAATAGAGGTAATATGACACAGATGTGAACATCTACCCGAGCAACAAGGTTCCATTGGTCAGGTGTTTGTGTGACTTAACTGCTGTTACCAGCTGGCTCCCAATACCACCTAGAGCAGAGCAAGAGGTGAAGTAAAAACAAATTTGGTGGGAAAGCTCTCAGCCACGCAAAGTCAAAAGGGAAGCTCAGTGCGAATGATTAAAATCTCATGCATTTCACACAGTATTTCTATATTTTTGTCCACCCCCTGTATATCTGAATAAGGTTTCTAAAAGTCCCTGCATATGCTGCAGAAACAACCTTGTTCACATGCACAAAAGTTTTTTCAGTTGCAGAAATGTCTACCCTGTTACATCAGAAACATTATCGAACTTATCAGCACACAGTGAGGCTGCGGTCACACGGGACGGCAATCTTGCAGAATGACCACACTAAAAAAAACACAAGATTTCCGCAGGTTAAACACAGTTTCAAAACCGACAGCTGCGAGTTTTGAAGTGGCTTCGCCAACCTGCATTTCCGCTGCAGCCATCTCTCCCCATAGAGAAGAGAGAGGTTGCTGCAGAAATGAAAAGAATTGCTATGAAGCGTCTCTGTTTTCCGAACCACGTGTCAGTTTCCGCGCAGCTTGGCCACTGCGTGTGGACAAGATTTCTGGACCAAAATTTAGTCCACTTTGTTGGTTAATCCCGGGATTAGGCGCCGTGAGTGGAATTGCCGTGTGGACATTCCACGGCAATTCCTTCCCGTGAAGCCAGGCTGAGGTGTTCCTTAAGCAGTAGGTATCTGCATAGCTCATTCCTTTACGGATAATGGGGGGAGACATAAGATAAGATGTGCTCTTCTATTTATGAAAAATACTGTCACCGCCCCATCGTGGGGTAATATGACAAGGAAAAGCCGAAATGTCTGTTTCTAGCATCCATGCGTTTGCTAAAGTGGAAAAAATAAAATCTATATACATTGATTGTGTGACTGTATTGACACATACCTGAACAGAAAGCATGTCCAAGAGAGAACACCGTGTTCGGCAGGCTAACGCCCAGCAACCAGAGGGCTATGTCTATATCATGTAATGCCGAGTTATAGAAAATACCTCCTGTTAGAGAACAAATCACAGATTATTGTTTCATTCACATTACTAGAGACATGAGATGGGTGTCAGGCTTACAGCAAATGATATGTCCCACAACGGATACATACAGTGGGGGATGCACTAATACTCTTCACATGGTCGCCCATCGCTCCGCAGTGAGGTATTCAACAATGTTTCTGAATGCCTCACTCTCTGTATACACAGTGCTCAATGAGTTATTATATATACAATGGAAGCAGCAACACCGCCACTGCTGCCACTGGTCCAAGCGATCACATGATGGCTGAGACAAGTGACAGATCAGCTGGGTCTAACTGGACCCAGCATAGTCTTGACTGTGGCAAATGACATTACTCATTAGGGTAGTTTTCCTCTGTAACTGGTGGTAATACACTCATTGTCAAAAAAGCCCCTAGAAGGAGTTGTTGGAATCGAATGAAACATTCTCTGTGTGATTGTAACGCTCATATAAGTGATTACAATATCAGAGCAAAAGGATCATTTACTGCAGAAAACTGACCCCTTGAGAGAGGCTCTAGTACCCTGTTGTACCGCCTCTGGCTTGTATACAAGATGTGATACAGACAGGGATGGAGGCTCTAGTACCCTGCTGTACTGCCTCTAGCTCGGATACAAGATGTGATACAGACAGGGATGGAGGCTCTAGTACCCTGTTGTACTGCCTCTAGCTTGGATATAACATGTACCAGGCACTTCACCAGGTTTAGTATAATCTAGTTTAAATAGAAGGACCATTCCAATTCATTATGCCCAAGTTCACACTAGATGATGCTACAGTCAGATCAGCTAGAGTTCATTTAGGTGGTCTGTCAATCAGCTATGCATCTCAATTCATTAGGCATAACATCAATTAATCCAATTCTGCCAGCACTGAAGGTTTACCACAGTATTTACATTAATTTGTGTTAAGGATAGTAATGCTAAATATTACATATTGATCCACAAGATTGGCGGATGACGTTTGTTTGCCACGACAGGCTGGGGCCTTATGAAGGATCCCTGGGCTGCCATGTAATTTTGCCTCAGGCAGGGTTTAATAAAATGTCTGTAAATGTACAATATAATGCAATACTGAAATATTACAGTATATGGAACATGTAATCAGACAATCATTAGTTCAAGTCCCCTATGGGGACTAAAAAAAGAGTAAGATTCATAAACTATTATCAATTAGTAAATAAAAAAAAAAATTCAAAGTTAAGAAAAAAACTTTTTCCAGTCGCCACATCAAAAAATAAAAACAATGGTATTGTTGCTTGTATAAAAGTTAAATTTATTACAAGATTACATTATTACTCCAGAAAGGTGAATGCAGTCAGAAAAAAAATATTCAGCATTATATTTTTAGTCACTCCATCTCCAGGAAAAACTACAGGTTGCCCCCCCCAAAAAAGATCCCTTACAGCTCCATCAATGGGACAATAAAAAAAAGTTATGCAGGCGGGGTGGGGGGGGGGGGGGGTGGTCAAAAGATAAGGACAATTTTTTATGTCTTTTTTCAAAAAAGGGTATTTTGTATCGCCATAATCGTACTGACCTACAAAGTAAAGATACCACCGCCCCCACCCCCCCCAAAAAAAAGAAATGGTAAAACCACGTGCTTAGTAATTTTTTTAAGGATTTCCAATACATTATATTGAATACTAAATGGCACCATTGAAAAAAAAAACCAACTGGTCCTTCAAAAAACAATGTTGTTATGTCGCCAAAAAAGTTATGATATTTGAAAGTGAGGATGGAAAGATGAAAATAAAAAAATTAAAACGATATGCAGTTAAGAGAGATTGGAGAAAACTAGGCCCAAAAAGCACAAAGTGTGAATCTGAAACTCTATCCATTTTCACCCGTATTTTCGGATTGGTCACAGAAAAAAAAAAACTGGCATTGATGCATCCAATTTTGTACAGAGCTGTAGAAGTGTACAGTGCCAAAGAGGGGCACTACAGATATATGCACTGACTAGGTTCTGTTCATACCATCACTCAGCTGCCACAGTAACTTTACCTGATGTCTTGATCTTGCTGACAGAAGAGCAGGGGAATGTGCGGCTGACGCTAGATAGTTTTTGTATTCGGCCCAGAGCATTTTTCTGCTGAACCTTTCTAAATAGGTATTTCAAGGCAGGGTCAAAGCGTCTGTGGAGACAACAAAAACCTTAAGACATTAAAAATGTGGTTTCCAAACCGTCTCTCTCCAACTGATGGGAGACTGTGCTGTAAGGCTGGGTTCACACGAGGCAGATTTGCCGCAGAAATTCCTCCCGGAATTTCACCGCGGCAAATCCACCTGTGGCCACTAATCCCGGGATTAGCCAGCCATGTGGATGAGATTTCTCAGAAATCTCGTCCACACAGGACGGCAAATCCGCCGCGGCAAAGCCGACACTGCGGCGCGGATTAGCCGGCCGCAGCATGCTCATTCTTTTTCTTCCTCCGCTGTGGCCACGCTCTCCTCTATGGCTGCAGCGGAAGAGCGAGCGGCTAGGCCGCTTCAAAACCTGCGGCCAAGTGCCGCGGGTTTTGAAGCAGCGCTTCTCGCAGCAGAAGTCTCGCGGTTTTTCGCTGCGGCCAAACAGCGAGATTTCCGCCGGGATTCCGCTGTGTGGGAAGCCAGGCTTAGGGCTTCTTAGGAGATGCAGTCTCCCAACAGCTTGAGAGCCACAGTTAATCCAAAAAACTTGAGATCAGCATTTAAAATGACAATGAATAAATCGCTTCTCTTGGTAACTGCAGGTAAGACGACCGAGTGGACGACTGCAGCAAAGCCCCATTCACGACTGTCATGATCTGGGGGGTCCCATCGATCAGATCCCCAACAATCACATATTAATACCAACTGCACTACGGCTTTTCACATCATTAGATCATGCACTTACTTGTAGAAGCCGCACACAAGAGGTTTCCCCTGCCTGTCAGCCTCATCAAAGCATGCTTCCACCGTCTGCCGGCTCGTACTCAGAAGCTTCTCACACAGCACGGCCTTCCCTTCAAAGAAACACACAGATCTGGGCAAATATTTGTCAATTCATTTTGCATTCAGATTCCACAATAGAAACAAATAAGTTACTAAAAAGTGTTATATAACCAGCAGCACATTATTATGTAACAGACTGAGTGTTATATATTATACACCGATCAGCCATAACACTAGGGTTATCCAGGCAGCACCCGCCTGGATGCAGCGGGGTTGACTGGAAGCACTGCTACGCCCCCTGTGAAGCAGCTGGCACTCAGTGAAGTCAATGGGACCCCAGGCTGCAATTACAAGCGCAGCTCCCATTAATTTCAATGAGATCTGCGCCTACAATTGCGAGTGCCCACCGCGACGCTGGGATCGGAGCAGTGCTTCTGCTCCAACCCCGGCATATCCTGGAGGGCACTGCCTGGATAACCCCTTTTAAACCAGTGACAGGTGACGTTAATAACACTGATCATCCGGGGCAGACATCAAAGTGGAAACATATTAGGCAGCAAGTGATCAGTCAGTTCTTGCAGTTGAGGTGTTAAAAGCAGGAAAAATGAGGAAGGGGAAGGACCTGAATGACCAACAAGGGCCAAACTGTAATGGCTAAAAAACTCAGTCAGGGCACCTACAAAAAGACAGGCCTTATGGGGTGTTTGATGCAAAGATGGTAGACTGTGGCCCAGTCTAATAAATTAGGTTTCATTTTACATCATATGGACATCCAAGTGTGAATTGCAGCCAATGTCTCGATGTCAGATATCAAAGGACACCATTAGAGGTCTTGTGGTGTCTACCCCTCATTGGCTCAGAGCTGTCTGGTAGCACTAGAGACCTACACAATATTAGGTGAGCGGTTTTAATGACATAGCTGATCCGTGCAGACGATGTGTGACATGAGGCGACACTGTGATCCTGATCCATTGCTCCATAGATGTGACAGAGGCTGCATTCACACAAACATATATCGGCTCAGTTTTCATGCCGAGCCGATATACGCCGTCCTCATCTGCAGGGGGGGGGGGGGGGGGGGGAATGGAAGAGCCTGGAGCAGGAACTGAGCTCCCGCCCCCTCTCTGCCTCCTCTCCGCCCCTCTGCACTATTTGCAATGAAAGGAAGTGGGACAGGGCGGGGCTAAGTTTCAAGAATTAGTCCCACCCCCGTTCCGCCTCTCCCCATTGCAAATAGTGCAGAGAGGTGGAGAGGAGGCAGAGAGGGGGCAGGAGCTCAGTTCCTGCTCCTGGCTCTTCCATCCTCCCCCCCCCCCCTGCAGATGAGGACGACGTATATCAGCTCGGCGTGAAAACCAAGCCGATATACGTTCGTGGGAATGCAGCCTAAAGAACATAGAACCAGGCTGAGTTGCTGCTGTGGTACCATCTCATGACGAGAACATAAATGACAACACATGTATAATAGATTGCCATCTGCTTACAAATTAAATCAGCCAAAGTTTGCTAAATTTACCAGACATGCCTCAAATGCAAACGGTGGTTGTGAAGGACACGCCTTGTTTTACAACAGCTAGAGAAATCGCAGACATTGTAAAGACTCAATACACAGTCAATAATGAGATGACAACCACACTGACCACTTACCAGCCTTCAATGTCTCCAGGGTCATGGCAGCTGCAAGTTCTGGTGGAGAACATATGACCACTCCAGACACTCTGCAAAGAAGAACATCAAAGAGATGACACCAAGGTATAAAGCAGACATACGGCGAGCAGCTACAGTAATAGCGGCATAACTACATTCTGGCTGCCTGCAGCCACCACCAGGGGGAGCATATAGACATACAGGTGGACAAAAGTTTATTCTAAAGCTCTGTGAAAGGAAGCAGGGAATTGGAGCTATGTTACAATTAAATGCAGCTTTTAGGCTATATTCACACAGATGATTTCAGGGAGTTCTGGCTAATTCCGAGACAGACAAAACTCACTTAAATAGCCCAATTCAAACAAGCGATTCTTCCCTCAAACTGATAGTCCAAGGTTGAAAAATTGTCACGTCCTATTTTTATACTATTCTCTTTGTAATCGCCCATTTTCTATGACAGCATAAAAAAAACAAATTGCGCTTCATGGCATGCGATTTGCATAGGAGTGTGAAAAACATACAGGGATATCCATTATCCAGGTTATCCTAAAGTAAGGCTGGGCAATTAATCAGAGGCATAATTCTAACTTTTGTTAAAATCATGAAATTGAGACTAGCCCTGCCCCCTATGGATGAGGCTAATTGGCGGTAAGTGGGGCATGCAGCATGCCAGGGAGCAGGACTGTGGTGACCGGAGAGAGGACAGTATATGCAGGCTGTGAGTGGGTGTGTGCACAGTACATGGGGAGATTGAGACGACTGGGGGCTGTGGAACCCCAGCTTACATGTATATATTGCTAAAGTTCATACGCCAGTCTTTTACATGAGGGAATCGCATATACAGCAGTGTCTTGATAAGTACTGACTATTAGAAATGCCCTTTCAATTCTGATAATCAGTAAATATTAAGGAATTGCTCTGTTGGGAATTTCCTTCTGTATAAAAAGAGTATACTGGTATTATTTTCTTGTTTAGCAACGAAAACTGAAAAAAAGAAAATTAGGATGAAAATCAAAAATTGAGGAGATTGAAAAATAAAAGTGGGATTTTTGTTTTTGGCCAAATTGTCCATCCCAAGCTATTTGCAAAAAATGAGTTTAGCCTTAAAGCACAGGGTACAAACTCACCTTTGGTCACTAAGGGCAATGTTTACATCCTGCTCCTGCAACACTCTTGTCTTAGACAAGAGTCCTTCACTAAAAGCTGTTTCCACTGCCAAACGTTGATTTTCCACAACATAGTACAGGTAGCAGCCATTTTCTTCTGCTATGCTCTGAAGCAAAGCCTGGCTGCCATGGCTCACCCCTATGATAGCCAAGCCAATGCTACTCTCCCGAGAACAGTCTCTACTGTAAAGTCCTCCCAGGACAATGCTGTTGGAAGCATCTGGGATAATATGCCTTTGGTTGGTGTGCTTGGAAGACATGGATGGGTTCTGTATGTGGATGGTTCCGAATGATGATAGCAGTGAGGAGGAGGTAGATGGTGCTGGATCTTCTCTTCCAGACATGATGTTAGTGGTGGAGCTGATGTTTGGGTGACCAGGAAGCGAGGACTGATGATAACGATGCTGTGGAGGTGAGGGCACCGGATTACCAGTATTGATGGTATTGCTGATCGAGTTGGTCTGCAATATATAGGAAGGCTGAGGATGAAGAGAGGAGTCCAGAGGCAGTGGGAAGTCTTCAACATGGTCGGCACCTCCTGTCGTTCTATGAAAAGGCAAGATAAAATTAGGTTTCCTGGGCTTTATACACATCTTTATCCAAAATACAAAGTCTTGATATGGCAGAAGCCAGAACAATACATGCAAATAATGCTTTGTATATACTCTGACCTGTACCAAGTTAGGCCGCCTGCAGACGGGCGGGTCGGATCTGGCTGCGAGTATTCTCGCCGCGGGACCCGACCCGAGCGCCTGCAGAGAGCAGCGCGTACTCACCCGCATCTCCGGCTGTTTGATGTGCCAACTTGCCGGGCAGCCGGCGCATGCGCAGACTGGAGCCGGAGGGCGGGCACTGATGTTTCTGTGCGGGGCTCTGCGAGCCCCACAGAGAAATAGAACTTGCTGCGGTTTGCTTGCCGCGCGAGATTTCGTGCGGGCAAACCGCTGCCGTCTGCCTAGGATTGCTTTTGCTAATGCAATCTTATGGCAGCTTCCAAGGGTGGAAATTCCGCGGAAATCCCGCCCGTCTGCAGGCGGCCTTACACTGCCTCTCATACTCCATTGACTTCCAAAGCTGCATTTGAAATTCTAATGATTTTGTTAAATCCTAGGCAGCTTGCATTAGCGCTATATATATAAGGGGGGCATGTATCTGCCAGTAAAGTAATAATACTCTTTATTTGTATTACATAGCGCTTGAGCCAGCTACGTGAACCATGTGGGGATTGGACCCATAACCTTCAGGTTGTGAGCGAGAGCTTACCACTGCATTTCTGCTGCCTTAACACTCTGCGCCACACGAAGCAATAGTGAAGTTAAAGAGTAAGTGCACTTTTGAGACACATCAAAAGTTTTGACCACTTGGGGTCCCACTGCTGAGACCCCCACTGATCACTAGGAGCGCTTATGCCCCTTTAGCTGTCTACGTTGCTTTTTGGCTCCTCTCAATAGCTGAAGACGGCCGCATAGAGATCTATAGAAGCTTTCAATACACCCCTATGCATCCATCTTCAACTGCCAGGTGAGCCGAAAAGTAAGGAACTTGGTCAAAAGGGAACAATGCAGCCCCCTCATTCAAGTGATCGGGGGGGGGAGGGGGGGTCTCAGCAGCAGGACCCCCACTGATCAAAACTTTTGACAAGTCAGAAGTTTGTGAAAAGTGCAGTTACTCTTTAAACAAGTTTTTCCATAGTTGTAAAGTATCCATGTTTGTAGACGACGACTGGACGCCATTCTATACTTACACCAGCACAGGGGCTCGGTTCCAGTCCTGTTTGATCAGCCTCCGGTTCCTATAGTGCCTTCCTGACGCCAAGTGCTCTAGAATGCGGTCCCGTCTCACCCGCATGGGCAGCTCACAGGACTTACAGTACAGAGTCTCCACCACCGAGGTCTCCCCCGTGTCATCGTGTTCAATGACGTGTCTCCTCACCGCCAAATCCGTGAACTCCGCCGCATAGTCGTGCAGCGTCTTCTTTTTCCTTCCCATGGCAATGAGACAAATCAAAGTCTAAAAAAGTCCAGCTGAAGGTACATAAGAGCCCCACGGATGTCGGCGCGGCGGCGGTCTCCTCCGGGGTGTTGCCTTCTCATACCTCAGATATGTATATGTATAGCTCACACTCAGGTCCAAAGTGAATCTAAAGTTCAGTATTTATTCTCTACTCACTGTCGCCCCCTATCTTTCCATTCGCCCTATGGTTACGTCATTACATTTACTCTCCTCCCTTTCATAAACCCCCCAACAGCTACATTTACAAACCTACACGTAGTAATAATCCTATAAGCCCCCGCGAACACATGGGAGGGGGCTAGTTCTTGTCTCCTACAGTATACAGGTAACTATGGTGGTACATGAGAGTTAACCCTACTATCCCCATTTATTCCTTAAATGGGGGTTAAACAGGATATGTATGGAGTGGGCAGCTAGATCGCCATTCAACACCTGCCTATATATACACTGCCCGTCTCCCTTACCCCACAGCTGTCTGTTACACAGATTATATACTGTACGGCCTGTCTACAGTCACCACCGGCCGGTGCAGCCTCTAATGTCTTCCCCCACACAACAGTTTAGGACTTCTAGACGAGTTTACTGCTCACAGATCCGGAAACGGAACGATCAATGAACCGGAAGTGAATGAGTATGATAGACGCGCGTAGTTCTCTATGGTGATAGAGTACATAGTTGCTGGCGGCATCTAGCGGCGGCGGGCCGCACTGCAGCGCTCTGTATGAAACGGACTGCACAGATGAGGATAATATACTGGTGGATTTGCTGTTTTTGGGTTATTATAGAAAACACAAATCTAAGTTGCATCTCAAAGTTTCAAATCCATTGGGCTGTAATGGCTAAATATTTAAGAAATGGCCTCACAAAGTGAGAATCTCAGACCTGCTGTGATATTAGCAGGCCTGTACAAAGCTCATGTCTGCTGTATGGACCCTTTAAGCTAGTTACACACGGGCAATCGGGATTTTTCAGGAAAAGTGGGGAAAAATCGTGCGTTCCAATGCTTTTTCTTGAAAAATCACACAATTTTTTTTATTGCAAAAGCCAATAGGGCTTTCTAATGTTAAAAAAACACATCGCACAGAAATCGCAAGTTTGTGCGTCGCAATGTGATAAAACGAAGGATCCTTAGGGAAACATGGGCAATGGGGAAAAAAAAAAAACGCAAAATGCAGAAAGATAGGACATGCTGCAATTTTTTTTTATCGCAGCATCACATGAGTGAAAACATTGCAAATGTGAAGAAAACAATTGAAAAGCATTAGTTTCATAATTCTGCGTTTTTACTAAAAAAAAATGGAATAAATCGGAAGTCAGTCAATTATAGCAGCGGATTGTCAGTGTGGATTCCACCTCTCCAAATGAAGGTGTGAATTCTGCATCAGAAGACACATCAAAATCCATACAAAATGGTGCTTAATGTGGGTTTTGCATTGTGGATCTGCTGCTGACACTCCATAGCAAATTCTGCCCCATGTGGATAGACCCACGCTGTCTGTCAGATACATGATGTGCGCAAAATCTTAGGTGATGATTTGGAGAGTCTATGAATAGCTCATATACAGTGTTTCTCCGAAAATAAGCCCTACCTTGATTTTCAGAGGGGGTTGAGGGCTTGAAATATAAGCCATCCCCCGAAAATAAGCCCTAGCTAAACTACATGAAAAAAACAGCAATAGTCACCTAGTCGGTGGGGTCTTAAGTCCCTTGCGCTGGTCTCCGGCCCTGCGACAGGCTGCCGTGTCCTCAGCGTAAAAAAAAAAGCCTCCAGAAAGCTAAAGCTGTGATTGGCTAACTCACGCAGCATCAGCCAATCACAGCCATTCAACATTAAATGGCTGTGATTGGCTGACGACACGTGAGTTAGCCAATCACAGCATTAGCTTTCTGGAGGCGGAGATTTCAAGCCCCGCATCCAGAAAGCAATGCTCTGTCGGGGACGAGGAGGGAGCGACAGCCTGCAGCAGTACCGCAGAATGCCGGGGGAGGTGAGTACTGCTTTTTTTTTTACATTTTTTTTTTTTGTATTGCTGGCGTATAAGACGACCCCCAACTGCAGAGCAGATTTTTCGGGGTTAAAAGGTCGTCTAATACGCCGGAATATACGGTAGGTGTTTTGTGCACCATTTGCTGGTTTTGCACCTGCTATTTTTTATATGAAATAAAGTGCTGCTTTTAAGGCGTTCCGCCTTTTCATCTCTCCTTTCTGGATACTTGATATTTTTTCATTCAGGCTGAAGCACCTTTGAGTTGGTGGTCAGTGGAGGTCGTCAATTGGTGAGTGTCGTTTGCCTTTTTTAAAAGTTGTCCCTTTTAAGCTAAGTCACATCCTTAATGTCCCCTCACAGTAATAGTACTGTTACGGTACTCTGATGCCCCCCGAGTGCCAGATGGGGTGCCCTGAACTTACCGCACCCCCTGTCCCTGCCTACTTGCCTCGACCTGGCTAACCCCAGGCGGACAACTGGGCGGCGGTCCCTACCCTGGCTAGGGACCTGGCGACAGCACTAGATGGACCTACTAACGGGGGACAGAGTACCAACAAGGAAAGGCAGATGGAGTGACCCAACAGACAATACCAAGCACAAGGCAAGCGGGGAAAGGAAGCTGACGAGCCAACTAGGGAACTGACTGAGACTACTGCAGACAGGACTAACTAGGAGCTGACAGAACCAGCTGGGGAACTGACTGAGAACTGCAGACAGGACTGACTAGGAGCTGACAGAACCAGCTAGGGAACTGACTGAGAACTGCAGACAGGACTGACTAGGAGCTGACAGAACCAGCTAGGGAACTGACTGAGAACTGCAGACAGGACTGACTAGGAGCTGACAGAACCAATAACTGGCAGTGAGCTCAGGTCACTGCCAGCCTTATGACTACAGAACTCCGCCCAGGGGCAGAGAGTGGAAGGAGCCAACTCCCCCACTCAAGGTACAAGAGAGACAGAGGAGTGCGGCCGGCACCCTACGGGCGGACACGCCCACGCCGCTGCACGCCGGCCGCCCCACGTCGCCGGGGAAGCCCCGACGTCAGAGCTCCAGGACGCCGGAGCAGCGCGCGCCGACCGCGGGACCCCGCGCCGCCCTGCACGGTAACAAGTACCTCTCAGTGACCTCCTCGCAGGGTTAGTATACCTCTAAATAATACCCACAGTGATAGTGATATCAGTGCAGTTGGCTCCAGTGATCACAAGTGATGTCTTCTCTGATTGGTGACAGACATTTTTGTTTTTGTTCTCTCTGGGCCCAGACCTTCATGAAGACTTATTCCATCTGCAACTCTTCTCTACACACTCCCCCATCTTGCCACTACACCCGATGCACCACTCAGTGCACCACCATAGTAAAAGCGCCTCTACTGTGGCCCCACAAAGTGATAGTGTCCCTTCTGTGGCCCCTATTAGTTACTGTAGCCCATCTGTGGCCGCTCTTAACTTCTGTGACTCTTCTTGGTCATAGTGACCCATGTGGCCTTACTTCTAGTGTCCACACTCTACTAACTTCTTTCAACTACATCCAGAGCCTTGAGGAATAAAACTGCTGTGTGCGGCGTGCTATCAGTTTCTATGAGAGTGCAGACAGGACTGCAGTTAGTGAAGGGGGGAACCTAGTGGCAATAGGGTGGGACAATGCATTGCTCTCCCGAGACAGCGGGACAGCTGTCCGAATCTAGGACTATCCCGCAAAATCAGTGATTATTGGGATCCATAGTTAATAGATTTGCTGTTATTCGCCTTGATATCATGCAATAAATACATCCAGATTATTCTTTTCAGTACAAAATTCTGGAAAAGAGCCAAAACGTGTCAAAACAGAGCAAACAGAATAGATCAGTTCCATCCAGTTTCTGTTTAGGGCTTCCATTTTCAGAGATTTAAACAGGAACCCTGATGGAGACCCTGGATGCAATAAAAGACAAGATTTGAATGGCTCCCTAATGATTTAGTCATAGATACCAGTTCCACACAGTGATAGTGATTACAGTGCAAGTACTTCCAGTGATCACAGGTGATACCTTCTCTGATTGGAGCAATCTGTTTTAGTTTTTCTTCTCTATCTGGGTGTAGACTGCTAAAAAGACTTCTTTCAGCCACGACTTGTCTCAGGACATTCTTCCCATCCTGCTGCCCCCAATGAACTTTGAGTATTAGTGACCCCACTGTAACCCCACAAAGTAATAGTGCCCTCTTTGTTCCCAAACGCTGTGCTTCCACAAAGTAATAGCGCCACCACGGTGCCCCCACAAAGTGATAATGCGCCATGTGTAGCTTCACTAATATCGACCCCTTTGTGGCCCCAAAAAGCAATAATGTCCCATCTGTTTCCCTACAGTTATAGTGCCCTCTCTGTTGCCCCACTTAGATATAGTATTTCATTTTTCCCTGCAGTTCATAGCTCTCCAGCAGGACTAGGAACATTTTCTTTACTCAACAGTAGTGCTGGACGCTGCGCTGCTCTATGCACAGATCCCTACCCCATCTTCTCTAAGAGTACAGTATGTGCAGATGAAGGAGTCAGGTTATGCGTTGCATATAGGACGACTTTCTGAGTGAAGAAGATGGTCCCACTGCCGCCAGAGTTTTGGGAGCAGGGCCCAACAAATTGTGAGTGGATGAGATCATTTAGCCCCGGCCCCCCTGGACCGTGTAGCAGCTTAATAATTTTCTACCAAAAGCTAATTTTGCTGCATAAAAATAAATACCGGCACAAACCTTTTGACGTAATTACCAGCTGTGCTGTTGGTTTGCTGGCTGGTTGGCAACCTACTTCTGCCCTATAGGGGTGCCTTAAAAGGACAATGTCACCACGGAATAGAACCATAAACTAAGAAAGTATGAACTCTGCATATATCAGCCCCAGGAGAGAAAGATATTGGGGTTAGATTGTTGTAGATCTGAGAAAGAGGTTGTCCTGAATCCATGTGAGACCTAGTGTTATCTAGTGTCATCTGATATGGACCACTCCAAGAGCTTCTCCGAACCTAGGCCTAGAGGGAAAGCGGAACTATGGAAGAATAGGGTTAGAGGGCCCTTCTTTCTAGATAGGATGTTTCTAACAACTAGCTAGTCCCAAATAGTGAGAAGGTCTGGGGTAAAGTGTTATTGTGGGATGGCCCTTTAAGGGACATATTGAAAATAATTGGATTGCTAAAGGTTGATGAATGCTTCCCAACAAGGTGGCGAACGTGTACACTGCCATCCTCCTGAGGATTTCACAGCCATGACAATGAAACTGCTCTGTGTCCCCTTTACAAAAACTACAGCCAGCCATCAATCTTGGGGAGATTTTACACATCTTGACGTCAGCAGTCAATCTATACTTTCATCAGAGACTTATTGATTGGGAAGTGGCAGCCAAAAGGCCATCAGTGCCGGCTCTCAGCATCGTGGACCAACATATTTACTGCTTCTGTAATAAAAGATTACATTTTTTTCTATGTACAATTAAAGGCAGACAGAATTCTGTTTATTGTAATGCTTCCAAATGGGAGGAATGATTAAACACTATCTCTGGGCAGGCAGAACGTTCCGAGAGAAGATTTCATTAACCTGACTGAATATGTGGACTAATATATTGACAATGAGGCTCAGTCTCGGACTGTCAAGGTCACTTTGCTGAAAGAAAAGACACTAAATACAATGTGAACCTTCCGTTCCGATGCTGAGAAATATGGAATAGGAAGCATTTGGTGCTCTTCAAACTTTGAACTTATTTGGGGGACTGCAAGGGGTGGGGGACAGTGTTGGTTTATACCTGGAAATAATGATGTAGGGGAGGTTCTGAGAAGTGTGCCGCACCCATTTATATAGGGCACACCCAAAACCTAAGTGACCCTCGCCACACGCAACAGACCATAACTCTCATCTATACATAATTTTAATGCTCCACCTACTTGCGGACTCACTTCACCAAAGGTACGTAAGGTACATTAAATACAGCCACACTAAATGCAGAACATCACTTCCATATTATAGCTTCTCTATTGTGCGTAGTGCCTCCATGAAGTGCCCCACTTCATTTGGCCCCAGCTCTCTCAATGTCCCCAGCATCTGCTCTCTGATCGCCAGGGCTCTCCCAGTCAACTCCTCCTGCCCTGCTTCCCCAACCTGGGACAGAGCTCCTGTCACAGTTCCTAATGGCCAGCGCCATGTGCTCTGCAGACTCTCACACTATCTCTACTGCAGAGCAGCCACAGCTGCTGCTTCTCTAGTCTGCTGCGTCACCTCACACTGCACTGTGGCGCAGCTATAAATGTTTTTATAGTCCTGTAGGTCTGCTAGTGACTTTGCAGGACCTGTGAGATGGGAGAGGGCTTAGCCCTTCACTATTTCCTATGGAGGGGCATACTCAAAGGCCCTTCTCCACATACACATCCTCTAGTAGGCTTCTACAAAATGGCACCATCTGGCGCTTGTACCATGGCACCTTGCGCCCTCTCTCTGTCACACCTCTCCGGCCATGGCTGGCGAAAGGGACCTCTATACAGCACTGCAGTGCTCACCAGACCAACGCTGGCAGGTGCAAGTGCCCTGTCTCCCAGCTGTCCCAAACCGGAGGGAGCATGGCTTACGGTGAAGTCATTGGCCGCAGATACCAAGCAGCTTTGCTTCTTACACTGTTAGGGGAGTACCCTTACACAGGTTCAGTAAAAAAAATACAGAAAACAAAGTGAGCCAATATCTATTGAATTAATCCACTAAATAGCGGCCTTATTCACCCTTCTTGCCCTTCTCATTCCCTTCTCTTTTGTTCAGCTCTGGGCACTGCTACACTGGTTTCTGACTCCTAATACTGGACAGCATGAAGACCCAGTGCACAAGAACAAGAGCCGGGACTGATGGGGAAAAATATATAGTCCAGTCTGGGGTATGAATAAAGTTAGAGGTCTGTGGTCTGAAATTAATATAGCGGGTCTGCTATATAGAGAGAGAGAGAGAGAGAGAGAGAGAGAGAAAGAGAAAGAGAGAGAAATATACTGGATAATTTAGGTGCCTGCGGTCAAAAATTAATTGTGGGGTTTGATATTAATTTAGTAATATATAATAAAATTATTCAGATATTATAATATACTGTATGATAACCAAATATATTTAGTCCCATGTTTTTATATACTGTGTTGACAAAAGTATTGGGCCCCCATCAACCCTGTTCTGTTAGGCAAAGGGGATATGTAAATCCGATATGTAAGTATTAGGTATAAAGGACACAGGCATATCCCAGTACAGAAACCATCAGAATGCTACGAGGTGTAGAGTTGACAGACTCCCAAGAGGGTCGGGTGGTGGGATGTCACCTGAGCAAGCAATCAGTATGGGACATCACTGCGCTTTTGGACCTTCAGAAGTCCACTGTTGGCAATGTTATTTGGAAATGAAAACCATCTGGTTGGTTTGCAGTGCCGCCACGTTCAAGGAGACCTTGTAAACTGACAAAACGTGGACAGCAAAGCCTATGATGAAGTCTTGCTAGCGCGAAGATTGACCATTGCACACACTGAAAGTTCAATACAACCCACTAGATTAGAATTGTACCCTTCATTATAGTTACATAATAAAACCTTATTGCTGTACATGCTGTTCACATGGTAACCCTTACATGTTCTTAGACGTTGCATGTCAAACACTTGTGCAGGTGGACATTTAAAATGAGCAAGAACCAATAGAATAAGAGCACATGACATAAATGCATAAAAGTCATAACAATGCACACACTTTATTTTCATTAAAAACTAGGCTACAAATGTGAAAAATGTAAACATCAATATCTGCATAATAAATCATCCGTATGACCTTTTGTAAATCCACAGTATTTGTAGAAAAAAGGATAAAGTAGATCAGCTCTTCCCAATAGAAATCCACAGGTGCACGATAAACCATGGCTACAATATACCATAGAAGCAGGAACCAAAGAGTGTCAACAGCACTCAAAATACATTTACTATCGGAGGTGTACATACCTATAATAAATACTCTAACCACATTAAATAATGCAAGGTTCTTGGTATATAATTTGATCAAATCATATTGGCCCATCTAGCAACGTCCAGGTGACCAAGCTTTCAGATGGGTCCAATAGGAGGGACAGAAGGTAAATGGGCAGCAGGAGTGCACAACCAGGTGGAGCAAGCCACAACCCCATAATATTTGTAGAAAAAAAAATTCCACCACTTGGTATTAGCGTTAGGACCCATGTGAAAGCTTGGTCACCTGGACGTTGGTAGATGGGCCAATGTAAATTGATCAAATTATATACCAAGAACCTTGCATTAGTTAATGTGGTTAGAGTATTTATTATAGGTATGTACCTCTGATAGTAAATGTATTTAGAGTGCTGTTGCCACTTTTTTGTGTCTGCTTCTTTTGTAAATCCAAATGCAGATCAATGCAGCCTCCATATTTCAGAGCAGTACTTTTCCTCACTGGTTTATTTACCCTGTCCAGACCAAAGAAACCAAAGACATTAAAGGGGTTGTCCCGCGAAAGCAAGTGGGGTTATACACTTCTGTATGGCCATATTAATGCACTTTGTAATATACATTGTGCATTAATTATGAGCCATACAGAAGTTATCAGAAGTTATTCACTTACCTGTTCCGTTGCTGGCGTCCTCGTCTCCATGGTGCCGTCTAATTTTCAGCGTCTAATCGCCGGATTAGACGCGCTTGCGCAGTCCGGTCTTCTTCTTTTCTGAATGGGGCCGCTCGTGCCGGAGAGCAGCTCCGTGTAGCTCCGCCCCGTCACGTGCCGATTCCAGCCAATCAGGAGGCTGGAATCGGCAATGGACCGCACAGAAGCCCTGCGGTCCACCGAGGGAGAAGATCCCGGCGGCCATCTTCAACCGGTAAGTAAGAAGTCACCGGAGCGCGGGGATTCAGGTAAGCGCTGTGCGGTTTTTTTTTTAAGTCCCTGCATCGGGTTTGTCTCGCGCCGAACGGGGGGGCTGTTGAAAAAAAACAAACCCGTTTCGGCGCGGGACAACCCCTTTAATTATTCCTATTATGTATCTCAATGAATTGTTTAGGGGTTGCAGACACACCTTCCATCTTCCATCAGGGATGGTCATTCTCATGATACGTAAGGGTGCAAAAACTGATCTCTCATATTACATGGATATTCCATAAATGTCTGATAAAGAACAGGCTTTCTATGCAGATCCCAAGGTACCTTTACATGGGCCGATGGTTGCCTGAATAATCACTCAAATGAGTGATTTCGAGCAACTATTGGGCTGTGTACACATGGCTGCAGATAGGGCACTGAGCGAGATGTTGCTCGGTTCTTGTTAGTCATTCATTTTCAGCTCTCTGAAAAGGAACACCTTCAGGGCGGCTTCTTCATCAGTTGAGTAGGAGTCACTGAAGGTTTGAGCAACTGTCTGCTTACAAAGAATGGAGGCTGGCAGGACGGAATGATCCCGCTCCCCCTTTATCAACTTGAACAACTATCGCTCATATGTAAAGCACAGAAGTGATTTAGATGAATCGGCTATGGCTATCGGGCGCTTATGCTCCCTATTGTGATCCATTGTAAAGGGACCTTCAGTCTTGCTTCTCTGCAGTCACGCTGTCTCCTCTCTTATCACTTGCTCAGCATTTCTTCTGACATCAGTGAAGACGCAGCAACTTCAGAAGCAGCCGCTCACTACACCAGGGTCCTTCCATATAGCCAGTGGAGCAGGGAGAGAAGCAAACTGGAACAATTACTGAGGTGGACATAGTATAGAAACAGCAGGTGGAGCTATTCTAACATTAGTCCTGGATTATAGGGATAGAAAAACATTTTTATAGACATGTAAATACAAAAATGTTTATAATGAAGGACTGCCGGAGCCAGAAGCACGCAGGGCTGGTAGGTGGAAGGCAGAATGATAGGGTTAATGGGGAGGAGGGGGTTAAAGGAAGATGTGGATGCTGGGAGAAAAGGATGAGGTGCCAGGAAGTGAGGAGAGAAAAATAGTGCGAAAAAGCAAGGAGGGGTCAGTGCAGCAGGAGGAAGAGAGGAAGCAAGAAGTCCCAGGAGCCAAGAAGAGTCCCACCCGCCCACCCAGAAAGAAGACCGGGGGGGGGGTGCACGAAGGGGGGGAATCTTTCGTCATGGCAGCGGAGGAGCGGGAGGGGTCCTTGGAGGCCGTGTAGAAGGACAGTGGAGGAAGGTGGGGGCAGCATAGCTCCTTCCCCCCCCCCCTTTTTATTTGGAATAAGTGGTCTGTCGCCTCTTGGGTTTACAGGGCGGAGCCCTGAAGGACGGGTGGAGTGGCTAGCCAGGGGTGGCTAGCCGGCCTCAAGGTCGGGAGGACGGCGTCCGGAGGCTAGTTGGTGGAATGTTTGGCCTCTCGAGTCTGCCGACTCGCGGCGGGAGGAATGATTAGGGAAATAGCGTTGCCTGAGTCAGCCAAGTTGCGACGGGTGACCGGGACAGCTATTTCCCGGGTTGTGTGAGACGGCAGGAATTTTCTTGGGAGGGCTCCAAGGACCTCTTCTCAGGTTTTTCTTTGGGGGTGTTATGTTTGATAATATTTTGAAAATGTTTTGAAAATGATTGAAAATGTTTACAAAGTTGTATTAATATTTTCTGTGTAATAAATGGCTGCTGTGGCCAAATTTTATCCAAATAGATGGTGTCGGTGGTCTTTACAGGTAACAGGAGATTGGAAATGGGGGGGGAAGGGGAGGGTCACAACGGCGACGACTCCGTTATACCCTGGTCATGGGCTGCATATAATACTTTCTGTGGGACAACTCATTTGACTTTTTTTTCATCACATCTTTTTATTCAAAAAGAAACATTGTATGTGTCATATACATACAAAAATTGCACTTTGTAGATAAGATTAATCGAAATGATACTGTTGATAACCGGGCATATAAAGTCTTCTAGTTTCTAACATTCTTGGATTAGTAACTCTTGATGTATGAATGAAAAATCTTGTAAATTTAACATAGATTTATGAAACCGAGGCGGTAGACGAGGGGGGGCAGTCTAAGGGGAGAGAGAGTGTAGGAGGGGAGGGTAGGGAGGACAGGGAACGTGGAGGGGGGCAGAGGCTTAGGGAAGGGGGACCTCATAACTCCTTTAACAATTTAACACAAGGACAACATCATAATTTAAGGTCTCTCTAAGAAACAAGTAGTTCTCGGCTTCCGGGATGAGACATTGTAGTTAGTTTTGCCCTTGTTACGTTATAAAAAAATTGAAGACATGGATTTGCATATACGGGAGCCCTCATTCACTGAACATGATGTCACCAGGCCATAAAGTTGGGAAATGTAGCAGATAAATCTTGTCGGACAAACCTGTTGAGTATATTAATGTTTGCACTTATAGTAGTTAAGTGATTCATTCAACGCACGGGTGGCAACGAGTGACTGCCAAAGACGCAGACTAATGAGAGGATATCATAACATCCAAAGTTATTGTATTAGATTTCTCCAATTATAAGATGATTCATCCCGTGCTGCATCTAATTTCCCTTCTCTCCGTGGTGCTCACCATAACCTCCCAGCTTCTTCATCTTCCTCTCCAGTCATAACCTTAGAATATTTAACTCTTTCTGTTTCTGTACATTACACTTCACCTGCAAAAAGAAACACTTCTCGAATGCACATTCTGGACCATTCCACTCCATCCCATATCAGCTTGTGAGACAATATCTTACATGAAATCTGCCCTTAACAGATGCACCAGGCTATGCAGCAATGGCAGGTCCTTCCTGTTGCAGTGCTAATATACACTCTTTGTTACAAAATGAATCAAGCATCTAGAAGGAGGTGTTAAATCTCAGGCAGATGTGTAGATCATTAGAGTTGTGGTGTGATTAGATGAACATCTTGCCACCTGAGGCTCTAAAAGTGGTTCCAAAAAGTCTCTCAGAGGCTCCTTGTGTGTCGTGACCTCTTCTTCCGCTTGTGTAGAGCTTGTTGACCACTAGACGCCTCTACGATGCAGAGAAGAGATTTCACCCAGTCAACAGAGTTTAAGAGGGGCGCATTATTGCAAAGTGAGAAGCTAGACGGTTGTGTCAATGAATTACCCCATTCTGTCCAGATTGTTAGGGACTTTTTACACAGGACGGAATAGGCCACATGACACACCGCAAGGCTACCTGCGGATTTTGATGCGGAATTGAAAATGGCTTAAAACTTGCTTGCAGTTCCACAGCAAAATCCACGGTTAGACCTGCGGATTTTAGTGTGGAATTCCACATCTTCAGATTTGGCTGCGTCTTTCTGTGTAATTCCGTCCCATGTGAAAGGTCCATTACGAGGTGTTAGGACCCATGAATGCGTGAGGGCACACACACAAGGTGACTGGTTCAGGACAACCTTGACAGACCACCACTAGAGAGGATCATCTGATCTCCCAAAAACCACAAGCAGCTACAACTGCTTCGTTGTCCAACATCCAGAGACAGGTAGCACCATCATTACCAGCAACTGTGGCTGTCAGAACCATTTCCAGGTGCTCGGCTGAAGGACATTTAGTCACACGGCGCCCATTACATGTACTACCTTTGACACCCATCATCTCTGCCATTGCAGTGGTGACATGAACAACGAAAATCGACTGCTACGGAGTGGAACCGGACAGCAGCAGGAGGACCGGGACTGAGCCTGCTAATTAAGTTTGCCTTTTTTTTTTAAGGAAATGCAGCTAGGGATTATTTTAGGGATAAGGCTTAACCTTCTCGCGATAAAATCACATCATTGACGCTACAAAATCACATAGCTGCGATATCCCCGCGATTTTGTAGCGCTGATATCGCTGTCGCCCATGTAAAAGAGGCCTTACATACAATCTTATATAGAAAGTTTTATTCGATTCCGGCAACTCCTTCTAGGGGAGGGATTGTTTTTGACAAGGAGTGTACATGCTGTATGTGTTAATTTAGTTAGTAAGGCCTGATGCACATGGGCATATTGGCACTGCGGAATTCAGAGCTCCAGATCCCGCAGCAAATACAGACCATAGAACATGCACTGAAAAATGCATTTCCATGCCCACGAGTGGAAATCAACTGCGATATTCCACTCGCAGGGTGGAAATCGCGGCATGTCCTAAATTAGTGCAAGCTTCGCAGATGTGCATGTGCGTCTGCGCGCCAGCTGGCACATCCACAGAGCAGAGGGAAAACACCCAACAGGTAAGCCGGAGGTCACTGCATGGGTACAGGGGCGCATCCCGCTGCGAGAATCTCAGTCAGAATCCGATCCAGTCGTCTGCATTCGGCCTAAATGTTGATCTCAAAACTTAATCATTGTATAATTTAAAAAAATCCTGCCGTTTTCTAAAATCCTTTGTATTTAGGTTCCTCATAATTTTTTTTAAGATGGCTACTTGCTGTCAGTGAATGGGAACATTCTTGTTTCTATCCTGAGAATGGAAACCTGGACAAACCTTATACTTCAAATGGCTGAGATTTGCTAAAATTGTATCCAGTTTAGATAAAACATCAGCAACACAAATCTGTCTCTCCTGATAATCTTTTACAATGTATCAGCGCAGGTAAAATGTACCATCCTGCAGTCCAAGCTGTTCAGCTGACAGAAGCCTGTCTAGTCTAGATATAATTGTAGCTAACCCTCAGCTGTGGGGACTATTTGGTCAGCGCGGGCTTTCACCCTATCTGTTCACTGAGAGCAACATTAACCTCTTCCTGCAAAATGATGTTTATATACATCAAATTTATAGCAAATTTATGCACTCAGACGCATCTATATATATAATGAATAAACATCACAAAGCAATAAGAACCATATATACTGTGTTAACCCGAAAATAAGGCACAGGGTCTTATTAATGTCTTATTAATACTTACCTAGCAGCCGCAGTGCCCCGCTGGTCTGTAGTTCTATAGCTCCGCCGGGCATCCTGCACTCCTCGGCCACCGACAGAACATCACTTCCTGGTTGTGGCGTTCATAAATTCCTCCGAGAACCAATTTCTCTGCTTGGCCAGTGAGCGCTGTTCTCAGCCAATCAATGCAGCGCTCGCTGAACCAACGTGACGGCTGTGATTGTCCGAGAGTAGTGCTCGCTGGCCAATCAGAGCCATTGCTCCCACAAAATGGGATTTATGAGCGCCGCAACCAGGAAGTGATGTTCTGTCAGTGGCCGAGGAGTGCAGGATGCCCGGCAGAGCTTCAGGACTTTGCAGACCAGCGGGAGGGGCGTGGACCACGCCTGCTGGGTAATGTATTCATTTTTTTAATGTAGTCTAGTTAGAGCTTATTTTCAGGGTATGACTTATATTTCAAACCTCCCTGAAAATAGCCCAATATCAGGGTATGGCTTATTTTGGGGGGTAGGTCCTATTTTCAGGGAGACACGGTATAGATTTGGTTTTTACTGTATAGTAAACTTGAAGGGTTATCCAGGTTTTAAAAAACAATGCCCTATACCAGTGGTGGCCAACCTATGGCACAAGTGCCAGAGGCAGCACACAGAGCCTTCCATGCTGGCACGCGCCACCATCGTCGGCTGTTCATCATATTAGTGAATATTGGCTGGGGTGCGGCGGCTCCCCTGCCAGTATTCACTCAGCTGCGCTGCTAGCGGTGCTGATCCCAATGCACACTGTGATGTCAGTGTGCAGCCCAGATCCTCCTCCCCCCTCCCCTGACGTATCCTACTTTGTTCCCGAGAGAGCAGAGGAGGAAGCGTTCGGCAGCACACTGATGTCACAGAGTGCACCTGGGATCAGCGCTGCTAGGCGCTTCCACAAGGAGGAGGGGGTAAGTATATGGGTAGCAGGGGGGCAAAGTAATAGTTTTTCTTATATTGGCCCCAGTAGTAGTAGCATTACTACAGGGGCCACTGTGGGCTATCACTATTACTACTGGGGACCGCTGTGGGATGTCATTATTACTAATGGGGCCATTGTGGAATGTCACTATTACTACTGGGGCTACTGTGGGGTGTCACTATTACTTCTGGGGCTGCTGTAGGGTGTCACTATTACTACTGGGGGCCACCGTGCAATGTCACAATTACTACTGGTGCTGCTGTGGGGTGTCACTATTGCTACTGGGGGCCACTGTAGGGGGGGGGTCACTATTACTGCTGGGGCCATTGTGGGATGTTACTATTACTACAGGGGGCACTGTGGAATGTCACTATTACTACTGAAGCCACTGTGGAATGTCACTATTATTACTGGGGGCCGCTGAGGGATGTCACTATTATTACTGGGGGTCACTGAGGGATGTGACTATTACTACTGGGGATGGTATGGGATGTCACGATTACTACTGGGGCTGGTGTGGGATACCACTATTACTACTGAAGCCACTGTGGGCTGTCACTATTAACACTGGGGCTGTTCTGTGGGCTGTCACTATTACTGCTGGGGCGGCTCTGTGGACTGTCACTATTAACGCTAGGGTCACTCTGGGGGGGTCACTATTACCGCTGGACCGCTCTGTGGGTCAGTATTACCGCTGGCTTATGTTTACACATGGCGGAAATGTTGCAGAATTTCCTCAATGGAAATTTCTGTGGCAAATTCTGCAGCATTTCTGCATCCAAAAAGCAGTCAAAATCTGCACAATGTCTATTTAGAAACAGCCCTGTCTGTTTTATAACGACGGAGATAAAATTATACATTGTGATAAGCCCCGCCCCCTGACGTATTGGCACGTTGCAGTATATAAGTAGGTTTTGGGTTGCAGTTTGGGCATTCGGTCTCTAAAAGGTTCGCCATCACTGTGCTATATTTACGATAGGCCATCAATATCTGGTTGGTGGAAGTTCAACCCCTAGCACTCCCACCGATCAGCTGTTTGGAGGGCCAGGGCGCTTATCTTTAATGTTTACATCCAATTATGATTTATTTCATATTCAAAACACAGTATGTTTTTGCAATGGCTGCTCTGAGTACTGCAGCCTTGTCACATTGAAGTTGATCAAATAACGCTGCATTACTCAGAACAGCCACTATCAAAAGTATAGCGCTCTACGTGTGAACAGGATCGTGATCAGATGTAAACATGGAAAAAGCCGCAGCACTTGCACAAGGAGGGGTGCTGGGAGTTGGACCACCACCAATCAGATATTGATGTTTTATTCTTAAAACCTGAATAACCCCGCATTATTTATGATAGTAATAGTATATTATCATTAGCTTTATTATTAATAATAATTGTTTGTACGTGCTATGACTATGATACAATGAATATAGCTGTGATACTTGTATCCAGGGGGAATAATTCTTCTCTTTAGTGCTCAGATCTGTGCATTTCTTTCTGATTTTCTGATTAGAAGTGTTCTAACATATGGAGAGACCAACAGAGAGCGCATTGCAGCCAGTTCTCCGTGTGCGTCCTATGTAGCGCCAGAACACCTGATAGTATCATCATGAGCCCTGGCACCCTGACGGTGGCCCACATGGGCATTACGTTCCGGTCATGCCAAATCAACTTTGGCTTCTAATGAACATAAACAAGATAAAGAGAAGACATTTGTTTCCCAGCCTCTTACAAATCAACTAGTAATAACATAACAGACTTGGATGACAGGCTCTAGTTGAAGAGAACAAGGGGGGCACACACACAGCACCCCTATACTAGTCCTCTAGGTTTTCCATCATGGAATAGATATCAATGTGTGCATACAAACAGCTTATCTCTGCCAACTATAACATAGTCGTAAGCCAGAGGGCAGTGAACTGCAGAAATGAAGAGGATTTGCACCATTAGGCAAGTGTTTTTTGGAGCACGAAGAAACTGAAGGAGGATCTTTGTGGTGAGAAAATATTAATGCTTTTGATGGCGCAAGAGAGGGCAAAGAGCCATAATGTTGCATAATATTATATAAAAAGGCATTTCTTTAATCCAAAATCTGATAATCCAGAACGTCTGATTTTCGGACACCAATTTCTATCAAAGAGCTGTATGATAATTTAGAATCCCACTAAATTCAGCTGAAAGAAGAAATTAGGAGGTTCAAAGACATATTTAAAGGCTCATTGGCCGGAGTGCAAAACTTTAGCTTGGCCCCCCCCATCTACACTAGGACATAACCAAAATGCCTGCCTATATACAACTGTGAAAACACACAAAGAATCATACACGAGTGTGTAATACATAACATTGTTACAATACACAAGTAATCCCACCATATACTGTACACATAAATATATAGTTATCAAATAATACCACTATACTAAGATCAAATATTACCCCCATACAGTTATTAAACATTACCTCCAGATTTTAAAGTACAATACATACTACAACCCAATTCCAAAAAAGTAAAAAATATTGTTTGCAGACAGCAGCACTCACTCAGACTACAATTACTGTGGGAAGCTTCAGGGTATGCGATCCCGACCACAGATCAGTATATCAAATCAGTCCATCCAAAGCATAGGAGCAGCAACTAGTTGCAATAATAATATTATCACATTCAGAGGATGCTCTTTTATTCCAATCCACATGAAAAAAAGTTTCGGCTGGTGCAACTAGCCTTTTTTAAGTCAGAGATGTTAAGGAGAGATGTTTCAAGGAGAGATGTTACCCCTTCCAACCGTCACAGGCTCTTCACTGGTCAAGCCAGGATCCTACTGCACACTAATGAGGAGTAAAAACCCTGAAACAGCTGTCTGTGTATGGATTCTGGTTCGGTTTTCAATTCCCAATCATTGCTCTACAGACCTGTAAAAGGCTGCCTGTCCACGTACGTTGCGATATCCCGCAGCGGATCTCTGCCACCGGGAGCAGGAGCCAGCTGAGGGATCTCCGTGGTGAGCCTATCTGACTGACAGGCTCACTGCGTAGAATTGCGGCAATCCGCAGCATGCTGCAATTTGCCGTCCGCGAGCGGAGAATCGCTATGATTCTTCGCTTGTGGACAGGGGGGCTGCGCTTTCCATAGCAACACTATGGAAAGTGTTCACCGTGTTTCCCGTGGCCGGATTATCACTGCGGGGAACGCAGTGAAAATTTGCCCGTGGACAGGAGCCCTAAAGGGTCAAGCATTGATCTGAAGGAATGTTGCCATCCACTAGGTGGCACTGCAGAGATATTGTTCCATCTTCCTTATTTGCATATTACCCAGAGGAGCATGGATGGCCTTAAAAGTCTCCTCACTCGCCTTCTTGGTGCTCTCCCTAAGGAAAGATGTTACCCCTCCCGATGAGATGCAGAGTGATGAAGTCAACTCTCCATTAAATCTTACCAGTTCAACCCAGAAAGAAGTGAAGAGCCGTCTTAAAAAGATTAAAATACGCAAATGGCTTGGTCCCGATGTCTTACACCCCCGGGTTCTAAGGGAATTAGGTAATGTGATAGATAAACCATTGTTTATTATATTTAAGGACTCTATAGTGACGGGGTCTGTCCCACTAGATTGGTGCATAGCCAATGTGGTGTCAATATTCAAAAAGGGGGCGCAAAGTGAATGTGGAAACTACAGGCTGGCAAGTCTTACTCTATTGTGAGTAAAATGTTTGAAGGGTTTCTAAGAGATGATATCCTGGAGTACCTCAAGGAAAATAGCTGTATAACTCTACATCAGCATGGGGTTATGAGAGATCGCTCCTGTCAAACCAATCTAATTAGCTTCTACGAGAAGGTAAGCTCTAGACTGGACTGGGGAGAATCACTGGATCTTGTGTATCTGGACTTTTCCAAAGCATTTGATACTGTGCTGCATAAAAGGTTGGCATATAAGATGAGAATGCTTGGTCTGTGTGAGAATGTGTGTAAGTGGGTAAGTAACTGGTCAATGATAGAAAGCAGAGGGTGGTTCTAAATGGTACATACTTTGATTGTCACCATTACTAGTGGGGTACCACAGGGGGCACTATTGGGCCCTATTCTTTTTAATATATTTATTAATGACCTGATAGAAGGATTGCACAGTAAATTATCAATATTTGCAGATGATACAAAACTATGTAAAGTAATTAACAAGAGAGGACAATGTATGACTGCAAATGGATCAAGATAAGTTGGGAGATAAGGAAGAAAATTTGCGATTGAGGTTTAACACTGATAAATGGGAAACCACTGGGCAAAACTGGCATGAAAAAGGACTTGGGGAGTTTAGTTAACAGTAAACAACTGGAGCAACCAGTGCCAGGCTGCTGCCACCAAGGCAAATAGGATTATGGGGGGCATCAAAAGAAGTCTAGGGGCGCATGACGAGAACATTGTTTTTCACACGTCACTGGTCAGACCACACATGGAATGGTGTACAGTTTTGGGCACCGGTACTCAAGAAGGACATATCAGAGCTTGAGCAGGGACAAAGGCGGGAAAGTAAAGTAATAAATGAAATGGGCGGGCTGCAATACCCAGAGAAGTTATTCATTTTAGAAAAAAGACTGCTGTGGGGCGACCTAAAAACTATATGTATATATATATAAAATCGGGGGACAATACAGAGATATCCCCCAAGATCTATTTATATCCAGGACTGTTACTGTAATAAGGGGGCATCCTCTACATCTAAAGAAGGTTTCTACGCCAGCATAGAAGGTGGTTCTTCACTGTAAGAGCAGTGAGACTATGGAACTCTCTGCCTGAGGACATGTTGATGGCAAACTCAATAAAAGTTTAGGAGGGGCCTGGATGCCTTTTTTGAGCGTTACAATATTATATGTTATGGTTACCGAAAATTGGCTTTTACCTCAATGAGTTTTTTGTTGCCTACCTCTGGATCAATACTGAGGGAGGAGGGGGGGGGGGAGGAGTAATAGGCAGAACTAGCCACACATATGTCTTTTTTTTTCAACTGTAGTGTCCCAAAGTAGGGACCCTCCAGCACTTTGCAACGGGGGATGCAATAAATGAATGGAGCCGCTGCAGCTTCTGCAACACCTATGAGGGAGATATTGTAGGGAAATGACTCTGTACCCTAGCATACGGCTAGAGTTGGGAGGGTGTAGTGTGTGGACTTGTCACGGTGGCAATTACCAACTCTTAGTCCCGGAGAGAGTTACCGCAGCAGAGGATAGGGTCAGTAGTACTCAGGATGAGGGGGTTAGTCGTAGATATCACGTTGTGACGCCACTGTTCCTACACTTCATTAATCTATGCGGTGGAGTAACCACACAGAGATTTATGTATAGTAGCTCGGGTCCTCAGGAACGGTTGACGCCCGGTAAAACTTTACTTGCATTAAACTTAGTATAACAGGTAGTTACAGGCAGCATTCACTTGTAGAAGTTACAGGCAGAAGCTCAGAGGTTGGAAGGAAAAATAATCCCAGGAACAATTTGGCCCTATAGTCCACGTTATCTATGTTACCGGTCCTGGACATTGAGTATACTCCGGAGGAGATAAAAGACAGGAATTACTCCACTCTGGCGGCAGAAATTACTTAAGGAGACGGCTTAGCCTAGATACACCCCGCACATTATCCGCGTGGGTGTCACAATTATGTACTGCTGTGTGGTGATCTTAATGGCGGACGGCCACACAGGAAAAAGATGCCTGTGATGTGACTAGGTACCTGTTTTAGTCAACTGCCATTTGTACGCTCTCTCTCTGCAAGGGACTCACATCCACTCTCCAGACGCTACGGGTAATCATCCTTTTCCTCCATCTTCACCAACATGGAAGCTAAAGGTGCTTCCATGCGGGTCAGTGTTAGCACTCTCCTCCTGAAGATGCACTACTTCCCGCTCTCAGACACTCACTTTTATAACCTCACTTGTACCACATGACACAGTAAGAAAGATACATTCAGCAACATAGATGACAATGATTTAGGGGAGTTAACCCTTCAGAGGCTGCAGCTGTGCAACACACACACACTGAAAATTGACATAACAGCTTTTCACATAAGACAGAACATGTATAACAATTATGGAGGGGACCAGGATGTTATTCTGGGACACTACAACTTTAATATCTATCTACTTTGGTGTGTATGTGTGTTTGTACTGTTAAATGTGGTATATGTTGTTATGTGTATTGGCTCTGTCTGGGTCAATCTTAGTTCACTGTTTCGTGTCTGTGTAGGCTCACTTTGAGTGACTGCGCAGAACTCACCCTAACTCTGTGTGGCTTGTGTTACCATGCAGGGCGGCGCAGGGTCCCGCGGTCCGTACGCGCCACCCCGGGGTCGGCTCCGGCATCCTGGAGCCCTGACGTCGGGGCCCTCCCGGCGACGTGGAGCGGCTGGTGTGCGGTGACGTGGGCATGTCCGCCCATAGGGCACCGCCCGCACTCCTTCACCTCTCTTGTGCAGTAGGGGGAGCTGGCTCCTCCCACTCTCCGCCCCGGGGCGGAGTCTTTTGTTTATAAGGCTGGCAGTGACCTGAGCTCACTGCCAGTTATTGGTTCTGCTTGCATCTAGTCAGCCTGTCTCAGTCAGTGCTAGTTGCTAGTCAGTCTCCTTCTAGTTTGCCTGTCAGCTTCCATCTCCAACCTTGCTTTGCCTTGTAAGTCCTGTTGGTCTTTTCCATCTGCCTCTCTGTCGGCACTCTGTCCCCCCATCAGTTAGTTTCTTTTTGTCAGTCGCCAGGTCTCTAGCCAGCGCAGGGACCGCCGTCCAGTTGTCCGCCGTCCAGTTGTCCGCCTGGGGTTAGCCAGGGCCGAGGCAAGTAGGCAGGGACAGTGGGGTGCGGGAAGATCAGGGCACCCCACCTGGCGCTCGGGGGGGCAGAGTGCCATAACAGCTTGTCTATCATCTTAAGTAACCTTGGGATTAGATAGGCAAATCACTCCATAGCTATAGGTGAGACTAGAAAAAGGTGGTGTGCTTAGGAAGAGGGTCATCGTCGGAGAGTGGAAAGAGAGGCAGTAGTCTGAGAGTGGAGTCTAATCAAGCCGGGCTCAAGTCAGGAGAAGTCGGGCCTGAGGGATTCTGGTTGAGCTCAGCAAAGAAAGTCAAGGTCTAGAGACCAGACTGAAAGGAGTCTTTTTCATCCCTGCTGGATAAGGAAACACAGTCAGGGCAGACCCCTCAGAACTCAGAGGAAAACAGCCACTATCAATAGTGAATCTAACTAATCCTGGGAGAGCTGGCCTAATGCCTTCCATTCCTCTAAAATACCCATCCGCAAGACCTACCCAGATAACTTAGACTTGTGGGCTCATTTTCCCGAACAGAGAAAGAGTAAAGGAATTAGTACGTGTGTTTTCTGTTGATAGTAACTGTTAAAGTTAATACTAATTGGAAATCTGCAAAGTGTGAACTGTTGTTTAATCTTGCAAGCATTGAGTAAATTGTGTACCTTCAGTTTACTTTATGAAATCTGGTTTGGACTCTTTATTTCATTGCTACCAGAACGCTTCACTGAAAAAGGTACTGGCGTCACGAGAACAATCAAATTACAGCATTCATCACCACTGTTACTATTTTTGCCACTGTGCGCAGCCGGGCTGGGCCGCGTCTGGTTATTCCGGGGACAGACAGCAGAGCCACCATTGACAAGCATCTTATTCCCCGCTGTCTCCCCACAAAGGCTGGCGCTCGGTCGCCACAAAGCCTAATATACTATGTTAATGCAGAGATTTGGAAATCTTATATAAGCATAATTTATACACAATACGACATAGAATATCAAAAGTTGAAAGTGAGACATTTTTTTCATTTCATAAAAAAATTAACTCATGTGGAAATTGATGGCAGCAACAAATCTCAAAACATTTGGGACAGAGCCATGTGTACCATTATGTAGCATCACCTCTTCTTTTTACAATAGTCTGGGAAGTGAGGTGACGAAGTACTGGAGTTTTGGGAGAGAAATGTTGTCCCAATCTTGTCTGATGTAGGATGCTAGCTGTTTAACAGGCCCCTGTCTTCTTGGCAGGACTTTTCATTTCATAATGCGTCAAGTGTGTTTTTTTATTTGTTGGTGCAAGGTCTGGACTGCTGGCAGGTGATTTCAGCACCAGGATTCTTCCTCTTTGAAGCCATGCTGTTGTAATGGATGCAGTATGCAGTTTATCATTGTGTTTCTGAAATATGCAAGGCCTTCCCTCAAAGAGACATCTGGATGAGAGTATATGTTGTTATAAAACCTCTATATACTGCTCTCACTGATAGTGCCTTTCACAATGTATAAGCTGCCCATGCCATAGGTACTTCTGCTAGCCCATACCATCAGAGGTGCAGGTTTTTGAACTGTGCGCTGATAACAAGCTGGATGGTCCTTCTCCACTTGAGTCTACAGGACATGGTATATGTGGTTTGCAAGAAGGATTTCAAATTTTGATTCATCTGACCACAGATCAGTTTTCCATTTTACCATAGTCCAGTTTAAATGAGCCTTGACCCACAGAAGATGCTGCTGTTTCTGGATTGTGTTGATATATGGCTTCTTCTTTGCACGACACAGCTTTAACTTGCACTATGGATTGTATTGGGAACTGTGTTCGCAGACAATGATATTTGGAAGTATTCCTGGGACCATGCAGTGATTTGCATTATAGAATTATGTCTGTTTTTAGGTTCAAATAGATTTTATTAAACATTTTTCAAAATAGGTATACATTAACATAAGTGCAGAAAGGTTTTCAGGGAGGGATGGATGAGGGTGGGTCAGGGGTGTGTGGAGGGGAAGGGTAGTCGTGACTTATATTGTCCAGTAAAAGTGGGTGAGTAAGGCGATGGGATTGTCCTTTGAGTCCGTTTCCCTTATTCCGTAGGTCGACCAATTAACTGTCTTGAGCAAGACTCTACCCTTAGACCTGCAGGGGTCGCTATCTGTGTGTGGGCCTTGTTGTTGCCTTTTCCCGCTGGATGCTATTGAGGAGGCACCTTGCAATGGGATGGGTTGGTCCTATCCTATGTATCTAATTAACCCTTTTTTGTCTGCTCCTTGTTACTTCTTCTCTCTCTGTTATCTTTGAGCATTTCTTCCAATGTTTTCTTCACAGAATTATGTCTGTTTTTAATGTAGTCACGTGAAGGCCCGTAGATCTCGAGCATCCAATATTGACTGTTGGTTTAGTCCCTTGCGCATATGATGAGATTCTCTTAATCTTTATATGATGATATATACTCACAGAAAAGGGAAATATACACAGACAAAAAAAAAATCACAGAAATCAGCCATATACTCACTGATATACTGATACAAGAGGGAAGGTAAAGACACCACTTATCCCTCAACATGCAGATAGCTAAACTGCTAAATGAAGGAGCAAATACAAGGCACTCACACACCTTCACACACTTCCTTATTTTACTTGTTCCTGCACAATAAGGCAAAACAGTCAGAACAAGTGCATATCTTTTGCATACCAAGCTAGATTAATTGCTCAAGCACCTGCTAGTAGTGGAGCGTGCCTTAACTAGCCAGAGATTTGTCCAGTCTGGCCCTTTAAGTGGTCGACCAGCACATGTGCACCCTACGGAGAAATCAACACAGGCATTAAAATCTATGTGAGCCATGCCTGCAGTTACAAGTGCTGGCCACTACACAGAGGTCGGTGTGGAGACTTCCTCTGCTTCAGCTCCGATCTCTGTGCATGCACCCGCTCAGCTGATCGGTCGTGGTCCAGGGTGACGAACCCCAGCCGATCAACTATGGATGATCTGAAAAAACCCTTGAATGTATGCTTCTCTTGTAGTCTAGGGTAAAGTAAGTTTGATATGGTCTGAGGTAAAAGAAGGTGTTAATAGTACCTGCTACCTGCAACAAAATCCACAGTAATGGTGCGTATTTTGATGCAGATTCTTGTGCAATTTTTTTTGCCGTGCAAATTTCACTGAGGCCTTAGTCAGATGGGCGTTTTTTCACGCGATTTGCGCATGCGTCCGGCGATTTTTTAAAACCATTGCTTTGCAATGGTATCGGACACATGAGCGCTTTTTATGCGCTCGTCCGATAAATTATAGAACAGAAATCGCAGATCGCACCTATCTGCGATCTGCGATTCCTGTTCTCTTCTCTATATGCGCTCAATGGGGCCGGCGGCAGCAGCGCCGACCCAATTGAGAACATATAGAAGACAAATCATTCTTCTCTGCCACAGCTGTAACAGCTGTGGCAGAGAAGAACGATGTTTGCCCATTGAATTCAATGGAGCCGGCAATGGGTGTGAGTGAGAGCTGCCTCTGATTGGCTCAGCGCTGAGCCAATCAGGGGCAGCTCTCACTCACACCCACTGCAGGCCGGCCACGCTGAACTCCGTCTACCGGGACAAGGTGAGTATAGATATTTTTTTTATTTTTACACATTTCTGGATGAAGTGCAGGGAAGGGCTTATATATTTAAGCCCTTCCCGACAATTCTTCCCGCGATCGCCCGCAGCCCATTGCTTTCAATGGAGCTGGCTGTATGGCCGGCTCCATTGAATTCAATGCGCTGGACAGCTCCGGCCCGTTTCTAATGAAACACGGCTAGGAGCAGATTTTTCGGGCGATTTTTTGGCCCCGGTCACGCAATTTGCGGATGCGCATCCGTCATGCGATCCGCAAATCGCGCGAAAAAACGCGCGTGTGACTAAGGCCTAAGGCTGTAATGTTCTATACAAAATCTATCCACACCAAAATACACGTCTAGCATGTGGATTTAATTACAGATTTCTGTTGGAGTTGTAATGGCGGTATCAGAGGCGTAACTTAAAGCTCCTGGGCCCCAGTGCAAAACCTGTAACAGGGTCCTAAGACTAATACCAGGTGGTTTAATCTTAACCAGGGAAAGATGGGTACCTGCCTTTAAGAATGCTCCTCTCTTGGGACTAAGCCTACAAATACAACCAGGGAAGGTAGGATATCATTTCTATGGTCCAATAGGAGGGACAGAAGATAAATGGGCGGCGGGCGTGCACGACCCGGTGGAGGCAGCCACAACTCCACTACATACTAATTGTACAATAAAAAAGGAGAAAAATTCAGCACTTCCCAATATAAATCTACAAGTGCACCTTAAACTTATGGCTGCAACATAGAAGCAGAAACCAAAAAAATGGCAACAGCACTAAAAATACATTTGTTATTAGAAATGTACCAAATTACAGTATATACACTCTAACCACATTAAATAATGCAAGGTTCTTGGTATATAATTTGATCAAATCATATTGGCCCATCCACCAACGTCCAGGTAACCAAGTTTCAGATGGGTCCTAACACTAATACCAGCAGAATATTTTTCTCCAGTCCATTTGCTTGCAGGATGTGCCCAAAATGAGATGGCTTTTGTTTTGAAACATTTACCTCTAGTGATTCTCGCTGTCCGTGGGATCCAAGCATTCTTCTCCAGCACCATAATAAGCACTACTTTTCAAGTGTCCAGCTTTCTTAATTATAAGTCGCAATGGGAAAAATAATTGCATTTACTAGGCAGCACTTGGTTCTGAAACTGATGTTTTACTTGTCCATTCCTTCGTTAAATTTCTGAATTGCATTCTACATTCCATGTTATCTTGGATCTTGGTTTATCTTAAAGGAAATAAAACTAGTCCACTAACAAGCAGCTAAGCACTGATGAGTTTCCCCAGACTAGACCGCAAGTGTAATATTGCACACTACACATACAAGGAGCAAATGTTATCACTGTTCATATTACCTATACACTGAACAAAACTCTTTAAGCCAGAACCAACCTCAGTATATCAGTGGTGTGAAGGGGGTAAGTGCCACTTGCATAATTGGGAATCCCTTTAGCTTTTGCCTGCACCACCTATCTCTGTTGTCTTCACAGTTTTCCTTACCATTATCCTAAAACCCATTTTAGGCATACTCTCATCTTTATTAGAGGAAGGGTTAATCATTATCCCTTTATGTAATGTGTGTTTATTCTAAAGGCATCATAAAAAATGTAAAATTTATCACAAGTCCATCAGATCCACTGAATGTGAGCAAGGATCATTTCATCTTCTCAGTATATCGACTGCGACACCCCCAAACACCCCTTGACACTTCATCCATCCACCTCAGTGAAAAATCCTATTCAAAGCTAAGGTCTCTTACGTCAGACGAGCAGCGAGCCCATAAATCAGCAGCCGCACTGCCCTGGTCATCTCCTCCACCAAGAGTTGACCCTTTCCTAACTCAGTGATTTATAAGAGAAAGTTACTTTGTTTCATTGGCTATGCCACATTTGCAGTAACAGTTTGTAGCAAGGGCCTAGGAGACAGTAAATTTATTGTCTATGAACCTTGAAGAATGACATCAATGCAAAGTGTTTGGCATTAAGAATTCAGCAGGGATGGAACCACCGGCTCATCATCCGTCTTCTTGGAGGAGAGTGATGTTTCCTATGTCGTCATAGAACGCTATATAAGAATTGACAATCTAATGACGAACCTAGAAATTAAAGGAGAATCCTGAAGACCAGACAGACAAGCATTTGCTCCCTGGTCCAGCAGCAATGCACAAACTCTTCTCCTATGGGCTCATCTTTGCCATTGTCTTCAGCCCACTCCAATCACTTCCGATCTTGAACCCCAATGAAATCTCCTTCCGAATACCAGGTAAGAAGGATTATATCTTTATTACCCTTATTACCCCCCTCCTCCATAAAATGACTTAAACTTGAAGGTTAAATGACTTAATGACTTGATGTCTTGCAGCCAATTAGTAATGATTGATCATACAGAAGGGTCAAGGAGATTTCAAATGCGGAAATGAAGCTGGAATACAATGTCTCCATTAGCCTCTTACTTAGAATTATATTCACGTAATTTTTTTTCATATTAAAGGAAATTACTTTTCTTAAGATGAGATTACTGTAATAAGAAATTAAGTGAATATTCCAGACTGTAAGTGAGGGATAACTTAAGGAGTCGGAATAACAGTCACTTTGAGTCACCTTCATTATTTTAATTTAATAGTTTCATTTTTTTTTTCTCCATTCACGCTGCCTAGCAACAAAGTTCACATAACCATAGAAAATATTTAAATGTCAAATTTGCATAAAGCTTTAATATTTTAATATATAAATGACTGTGTTAGAATTCGTCTTAGATTTATTTTTTCAGGGTAATTAATTAATTTAAAATTCAATTTTTTTTAGACATTTAGAAATGTTTTTTTCTACTTTTACTTTGTATCTATCTAATTTATTCATGTGCTCTTTAATATGACATTTCACAAAGTTGCAATCAGGAAAAGCCTCTGATCAAATAAAAAAAAGCTGTAGATTTAGTGTTAACCTATAATTTCCCTTCAATACAGGATTACAGGAATTTTTTTTTTCTTTCAAAATGTAAGAAACATTTGGCAGCAGCGAAAAACAATTGTTAAGGCAGATTTCACAAACTCATCAATCTCCCTCTACATGACAGACCTTATGTTTCTGACTTCTTTTAATTTGTTACTACATGTTGCTGCTTTCTGTTATCAGACAAAAGGAGAATCAATTACAGTAGCCAGTAATGGAACTGATTCAGTTTTTATATATTTGGAGGTTGGTAAAGGACATTATGTGCTGTCAGTGAATTGAAACATTTCTGTTTACATCCAGAGATTGATCATCCTGATCATGTCCAACTTATGCAAAGAGCTCTGACACACTAGAACAAGTCAGGCACGCTGTGCCATTTTACTACCAACAAGGTTTCCATTCTCTGACAGCAAGCAGATGTCTTGAAAATGGTGAAAAATTACAACACTAAATGGGGAGATTAATTAAAGGGATATTTTGGAGACTGAAAGTGCTCAAGTACTTGTCAATCATAGCACAGTGTATGAGTTTTGGCCAGGGATCTTTTACGTTTGGGACGCTCTTCCTTCTGTGTCATACTCACCTAGGGAACCAGTTCTAATTCTATTTTTTAACTATTTGCATGGCAAAGATTTGGTTGGTTGCCACCAGTTGCAGCACCTTTTCTCTAGACTAACGTCTCAGGTAATTATTCTTCGATGACAACAATTGGTTTGTAGTCGTTTATTATTATGTCTTCCTTTTGACAGATTCAAAGATGGATTTTGGGGATGTGAGCAGCTGGGACAATCCTCACTTATTACAGACATTCCCTTCATTACTGGACAAGGACAGAGGTACAGCTATTGGTACGGATGACATTTTCAGCAAAGAAGGTGCAGTATATTAATTGATTCATGAATACTAATTTGTATCTTGTCCCAAGAAGCAGAGTTGTAGCTATAATGGGTGCAGAGGGGGTTGTCACAGTCAAGCACTACTGTCTGAGGGGCCGAAAGCCCCTGTAACTCACATTTGTTTCCTAGGAACACTTTGGCTTAGAATTTAGGAATATACATTTCTTATTGAATATTCCCAGTATACTGTCCTCACTATAATGACATTTCACACGAGTGCATTGCATGTATATGCCTGTAATAGGATAGGTGTCCCAATGTAGGGCTGTGCAAAGAGCTTACCGCTAATTACCCCTGAAGTCATGAGCAACCGCTACTGTCAGGTCCCATCCGCAAACTCTGTCTACCTGTCAGTAGTGCGGAGGATATGAGGATATTCTGAGTGCAGCGGGTAGGTGTTGTGTTTATTTAAACATCCGTGAAGTCTCATGCAGGAGGAAAAGGGCTGCCGTTTCCTGGACACCATGAGGCAGCCGTTGCGCAGCCAAGGAGAGGTGAGGTGGCAAGCCAGAAAATAAGTCACTGCAAGCGAAACGTTAAAGAAGATGCTCCTGTGTGTTACAGAATGAGTGAGAAAAAAAGAAAAAAAATCTTTAATAATTTGGGAGATATGCTAGGAGATCAGTAAGTTTGTGAACACCTTAGTATGAGATAGAGAGAGTTTCTACAGCTGGTGGTTGATGTGTTCATGCCTATGTAGACGCTGGGGAGAGACGGAGATTAGGAGAGACAAGCTGATGTGAATTGAAATCGAAGTCAGATGTGGAAAGCCAGTAGTTCGGCTCAGTAGACCTGTGATCAGGTTGGAACATTTGTCCGTAATACGGGGGCATAAATGCGCCTATAATACACTCATGTGAAACAGGACTCATACTTTCAGAAAGGACATCAGGGAGATTCCAAAGAGGGAAACAGAATATTTTTTCCTCAATGCCTGACACATCCTCAACCTTCAGTACGGCATTTGAATAACAAATAGTACTTATGACACACTTCAGTACACCTCAAAATGAATACAGTCACACAGCAGACATCCAAACTAATGCAAATCAGACCCCTAACCTAAGATATAGATCTAAGACCATACCATACCTTTGTACATGGTTTATAAGTCCAGCGTATTCATAAAGACCATAAAGAGAGCATTTCCTGCAACTTTTCCTGGCCAACACAGGAGATAGAACTGCAGTGGAGGAGCCAGGAGTAGGGATACAGGAGTAATTTACATAATCTGTTGCCTTAATCCAAGAGATAGCGGCTGATTAAAAGAAGAAAAAAACTGCCATCCCTGCACCTTGTGGGGACAGTGCCCAGAGAAGCAATGTTTGCCAGAACTCTCAAAAACAAGGTTCCAGAAAATTTGTGGCTGCTGCCAATTATGTATTCTAAATAGCACATGGAAGGCTCGGTTACAGATTTTGCATTGAAGCCCCAGAGCTTTAAGCTCTTCCTCCACTAACAAGGCTGCATACTAGCTTAACAGATGACTTGAGATGTTCGGCAAAAATCAACATGTTCATAAAACGGGTATGCTATAAAAAAGTAACTTGGACATGCCATCCCAAATTATAACATTTTCAAAAGTATTTCACTTACACTTCAAGCAGCTGCTTTTCCTTGTTAACTGGGAAAAGAGAATTGTAGACATAGTCTACAGCGCCATCTTTGGTGACTGGTCATATAGCATGCATAGTATTTTACACAGATACCTCCTTGTTTTTTCTACCCTCTCTTCTGTGTAGGTTGCTTCCATAGTGGCTTCCTCATGCCTTCTGTGCTTACCTGAATTTCTGTGCAAGGAGAAGGTGTGCTTATACTAAGGGAAGAAGGGAAAATCATAGTTGGGCAGTCCTCCATGTTCAGTAATTTGGTGAAGTCTCTTCTGGTCTTCACTAGTTTGCAGTACCATCCTCCGATGTTTAATGATGATGTTTAATACAAAAGCTCATACACTTGAGTGGTTCCTGGTCTTCCCTGGTTTGGTGGAGCAGTCCTTAGTCTTCAGTGATTTGGTGAAGCAGCCCTTGGTCTTTAATGATTTGATGAAACAGTCCCTGATCTTCATCTTCAGTAGTTTGGTGGAACAGTCCCTGGTCTTCAAAAGGTTTGATGAAGCAGAACCTGTTTACCAGCGATTGTTAGAGTACTGCTTGGTCTTTAGTAGTTTTGAAGAGCAGTCCTTCATTTTCAAGGCAAAGCAGTCCATGGTCTTCAGTGGTTTTGTGAAGCAGTCTCTGGAATTCAGTGGATTGGTGTACTAGTTCCTGAATTTTTGGTTGCCACATGAAGCAGTCATTGGTTCTCAATGGTTTGCTGCAGTAGTCTCCAGTTGCCTCTGTCATACCCATCATTCTGTAGATACTGGCAAAAATCTTACACAGCAGAATCATAGATTGCTTATGGTACTCAAATAAACATACATTATAGTTTATCTCTGACACAACCATGTAACTAGGTTAACTACACAGATGTTCTTACATAAATAATAAATCATTTGTATTAATGGTGAATTACTGAATCTTACTGAATTTTAATAAACCTTTTTCTCATTTTAATAGGACTCAGTCTTGGAACCTATAACATGGATGATGTCATAAAAGAGGTAGGCTACAGTATCATAGTACCTATATTCTTGTACATAGAGGGCAGTATTATAGTAGTTATATTCTTGTACATAGGAGGCAGTATTATAGTAGTTATATTCTTGTACATAGGGGGCAGTATTATAGTAGTTATATTCTTGTACATAGGGGGCAGTATTATAGTAGTTATATTCTTGTACATAGGAGGACAGTATTATACTAGTTATATTCTTGTACAGAGGGGGCAGTATTATAGTAGTTATATTCTTGTACATAGGGAGCAGTATTATTTATATTAGTTATATTCTTGTACATAGGAGCAGTATTATAGTAGTTATATTCTTGTACATAGGGGCAGTGTTATACTAGTTATATTCTTGTACATAGGGGGCAGTATTATAGTAGTTATATTCTTGTACATAGGGGGCAGTATTATATTAGTTATATTCTTGTACATAGAAGGACAGTATTATAGTAGTTATATTCTTGTACATAGAAGGCAGTATTATAGAAGTTATATTCTTGTACATAGGAGTCAGTGTTATAGTAGTTGTATTCTTGTACATAGGAGCAGTATTTTAGTAGTTATATTCTTGTACATGGGAGGCAGTATTATAGTAGTTATATTCTTCTACATAGGGGGCAGTATTATAGTACTTATATTCTTGTACATAGAAGGACAGTATTATACTAATTATATTCTTGTACATAGGGGGCAGTATTATAGTAGTTATATTCTTGTACATAGGGAGCAGTATTATAGTAGTTATATTCTTGCACATAGGGGGCAGTATTATAGTAGTTATATTCTTGTACATAGGGAGCAGTATTATAGTAGTTATATTCTTGTACATAGGAGGCAGTATTATAGTAGTTATATTCTTGTACATAGGGGCAGTGTTATACTAGTTATATTCTTGTACATAGGGGGCAGTATTATAGTAGTTATATTCTTGTACATAGGGGGCAGTATTATATTAGTTATATTCTTGTACATAGGAGGCAGTATTATAGCAGTTATATTCTTGTACATAGGGGGAAGTATTATATTAGTTATATTCTTGTACGTAGGGGCAGTATGATAGTAGTTATATTCTTGTACATAGGAGGCAGTATTATAGTAGTTATATTCTTGTACATAGAAGGCAGTATTATAGTAGTTATATTCTTGTACATAGGGGGCAGTATTATCATAGTTATATTCTTGTACATAGGAGGCAGCATTATAGTAGTTATATTCTTGTACACAGGAGGCAGCATTATAGTAGTTATATTCTTGTAAATAGGAGCAGTATTATAGTAGTTATATTCTTGTACATTGGGGACAGTATTATAGTAGTTATATTCTTGTTCATAGGGGGCAGTACTATAGTAGTTATATTCTTGTACATAGCGGATAGTATTATAGTAGTTATATTCTTGTACATAGAGGGCAGTATTATAGTAGTTATATTCTTGCACATAGCGGACAGTATTATAGTAGTTATATTCTTGTATATTGGGGACAGTATTATAGTACTTATATTCTTGTAAATAGGAAGCAGTATTATAGTAGTTATATTCTTGTACATTGGGGACAGTATTATAGTAGTTATATTCTTGTACATAAGAGGCAGTATTATAGTAGTTATATTCTTGTAAATAGGAAGCAGTATTATAGTAGTTATATTCTTGTACATATGAAGCAATATTATAGTAGTTATATTCTTGTACATAGGGGCAGTATTATAGTAGTTATATTCTTGTACATAGGAGGCAGTATTATAGTAGTTATATTCTTGTACATAGGGGCAGTATTATAGTAGTTATATTCTTGTACATAGGAGGCAGTATTATAGTAGTTATATTCTTGTACATAGGGGGCAGTAATATAGTAGTTATATTCTTGTACATAAGAGGCAGTATTATAGTAATTATATTCTTGTACATAGGAGGCAGTATTATGGTAGTTATATTCTTGTACATAGGGGGCTATATTATAGTAGTTATATTCTTGTACATAAGAGGCAGTATTATAGTAGTTATATTCTTCTACATAGGAGGAGTAGTATAGTAGTCATATTCTTGTATATGGGGGCAGTATTATAGTAGTTATATTCTTGTATATGGGGGGCAGTATTATAGTAGTTATATTCTTGTACATAGGAGGCAGAATTATAGTAGATATATTCTTGTACATAGGAGGCAGTGTTATAGTAGTTATATTCTTGTACATAGGAGCAGTATTATAGGAATTGTATTCTTGTACATAGGCTAGCAGTATTAAAGTAGCTATATTCTTGTACATTAGAAGGCTGTATTATAGTATTTATATTCTTGTACATAGGGAACAGTATTATAGTAGTTATTTTCTTGTACATAGGAGGCAGTATTATAGTAGATATTTTCTTGTACATAGGAGGCAGTATTATAGTAGATATTTTCTTGTACATAGGAGGCAGTATTATAGTAGTTATATTCTTGTACATAGGGGGCAGTATTATAGTAGTTAAATTCTTGTACATAGGAGGCAGTATTATAGTAGTTATATTCTTGTACATAGGGGGCAGTATTATAGTAATTAAATTCTTGTACATAGGAGGCAGTATTATAGAAGTTATATTCTTGTGCATAGGAGGCAATATGATAGTAGTTATATTCTTGTACATAGGAGTAGCAGTATAGTGGTCATATTCTTGTATATGGGGGGCAGTATTATAGTAGTTATAATCTTGTATATAGGGGGCAGTATTATAGTAGATATATTCTTCTACATAGGGGGCAGTCTTACAGTAGTTATATTCTTGTACATAGCGGACAGTATTATACATTAGTAGTACTATTCTTGTACATAGGAGGCTATATTATAGTAGTTATATTCTTGTAAATAGGAGGCAGTATTATAGTATTTATATTCTTGTACATAGGGAACAGTATTATAGTAGTTATTTTCTTGTACATAGGAGGCAGTATTATAGTAGTTATATTCTTGTACATAGGGGGCAGTATTATAGTAGTTAAATTCTTGTACATATGAGGCAATATTATAGTAGTTATATTCTTATACATAGGAGGCAGTATTATAGTAGTTATATTCTTATACATAGGAGGAGTAGTATAGTAGTCATATTCTTGTATATGGGGGGCAGTATTATAGTAGTTATAATCTTGTACATAGGAGGCAGTATTATAGTAGATATATTCTTGTACTTTGGAGGCAGTGTTATAGTAGTTATATTCTTGTACGTAGGAGGCAGTATTATAGGAGTTGTATTCTTGTACATAGGCTAGCAATATTAAAGTAGCTATATTCTTGTACATTAGAGGGCTGTATTATAGTATTTATATTCTTGTACATAGGGAACAGTATTATAGTAGTTATTTTCTTGTACATAGGAGGCAGTATTATAGTAGATATATTCTTGTACATAGGAGACAGTATTATAGTAGTTATATTCTTGTACATAGGGGCAGTATTATAGTAGATATATTCTTGTACATAGGGGCAGTATTATAGTAGATATATTCTTGTACATGGGAGGCAGTATTATAGTAGTTATTTTTTGTACATAGGAGGCAGTATTATAGTAGATATATTCTTGTACATAGGAGGCAGTATTATAGTAGTTAAATTCTTGTACATAGGAGGCAGTATTATAGTAGATATATTCTTATACATAGGAGGCAATGTTATAGTAGTTGTATTCTTGTACATAGAGGACAGTATTATAGTAGTTACATTCTTGTACATAGGATGGCAATATTATAGTATTAATCTTCTTGTACATAGGTGCAGTATTATAGTAGTTATATTCTTGTACATGGGCAGCAGTATTATAGGAGTTATATTCTTGTACATGGGCAGCAGTATTATAGGAGTTATATTCTTGTACATAGAAGGCAGTATTATAGTAGTTATATTCTTGTACATAGGAAACAGTATTATAAGAGTTATATTCTTGTACATAGGAGGCAGTATTATGGTAGTTATATTCTTGTGCATAGGGAGCAATATTATAGTAGTTATATTCTTGTACATAGGAGCAGTATCATAGTAGTTATATTCTTGTACATAGGAGGCAGTATTATAGTAGTTATATTCTTGTACATAGGAGACACTATTATAGGAGTTATATTCTTATACATAGGAGGCAGTATTATAGTAGTTATATTCTTGTACATAGGGGGCAGTATTATAGTAGTTATATTCTTGTACATAGGAGGCAGTATTATAGTAGTTATATTCTTGTACATAGGGGGCAGTATTATAGTAGTTATATTCTTGTACATAGGAGGCAGTATTATAGTAGTTATATTCTTGTACATAGGAGACACTATTATAGGAGTTATATTCTTATACATAGGAGGCAATAGTATAGTAGTTATATTCTTGTACATAGGGGGCAGTATTATAGTCGTTATATTCTTGTACATAGGAGAGAGTATTATAGGAGTTATATTCTTGTGCAAAGGAGCAGTATTATAGTATGTTTATAGTAGTTATAGTATTGAACATGGGACAGTATTGTAGCAGTTATATACCTATATTAATGATTACTTTCCTTCTCCCATAGCAGAGAGCTGCAGTGAGTACAAGAGAAAATTGGTACTCCTTCTTGGGGCATGATGAGAGTGAAATGCGGGATAAAAAAAGCTTTTCTTTTTATATTGCAGGAAATGTTTGACAAGCAGCCACAGATATCACTATTGAGCCGTTTACAATCTAAAGAACGTAAACCTTATAAGAAGCGAGCAGGAAATTTGTCTGAATGTTTCTGGAAATATTGTGTCTGATTGTGAGGAACAAGAAGTATCTATAGGATTTCTGCTTATTTCTACACTCCTGTATTTACAATGATGCCTCATCTCAACACACAATGGAAAAATGGATGTGAAGACGAACTCTGCAAAATAGTTTATTTTACATTTCAGACAAATATTTAATGTTTTGCTAATATTTGATTTAACTTTTTTCTTTCAAAGGAAGCTATTTAATAAAAGTAATAATGACAATAATATGTGAAGAGTGAAATTACTTTACAATATGTATTGTGAGCAGAGAGATAGTAATCAGTCCACTAGGCTCAGTAATGTGACTGTTTTAGGATGTGTCTTATCTCTCCTTCAACCTGCACATAGAAGGAGATGGGAAAAAAACAAATGGATTTGGAAGTTCCAACTAATTATTTCCAATTGGGTGTCTACAACTGGGAATAAACTGGGCATTTGGGCAACTAAACAGTGGTCAAGGGC